>NC_140971.1:49031829-49169329 GCF_056783735.1 Eptatretus burgeri
TCCTCTTGGAAGTTGTAAAAAAAGATAGTTTCCACATTTTCAAGGTTTGCACGCCAGGTCTACCTGAAACTGCAACTGTTCAGCCCTAATGAAATAAGTTTACGTAAACTTACAGGTGCATCCGAGTTGAACTGATTCAAACACTTTGACATTGAAAAAAAAAAAAGACAAATCAATGACAGCGTAGATTTTTTTTAGAAGACAAGTGAAGCTGATGGAAGTTAGCACGTTGCTTTGTTTTACACACTCTACGGAGACAAATGATTGCTCGTGGCCAACACAGAGGACAGGTGTGATGAAGAGGTGTTTGTGTTACCGTGATGTGAATGTCCGCTCCGGGTCAGCACGACTCAGCAGCTGGGATCCCGCAAGGAGATCTCTGGGAAGTTCGCGGAGAAACTTCACTTATCGATGCCAACCAACGTGCAGTGCCAACCAATGGACGGGGACCAAGTGGTGTGACATAAGCTTTAGGGTGTGTGAGCCGATGAATGCATCCTCGTGCACTATAAAAGGCTCGAGACCAGAAGGACAGGTCCATCGATGCAAAAGTATGGATGTGGGTAAAATAAATTAAAAAAAAAAACACATTCGATACGTTGTCGAGGCTCGTGGAAGAGATGGAGAAGAAAGGTGGGGAACACAAATGAAATGGGAGAAACACCAACAGAAGAGTGGAAGTAAGAGTGGGATCGAAGGGGGAGGAGGAGAAGGACAAATGGGAGTGGAAACAAGATGCATTCAGGCTGAATGAAACACAGCAAGAAGAAGGGCAAACCGGGGAAGAAAAGCCAAAGGAACAAAACGACCGACAACTAACAAAGGAAAAGAGGTGACGAAGAATAAGAATAAGGAGGGGAGGGGGATGGCAAGATCATGGTTGTGGATGGGGAATGACCTGAGGTGGTGGTGAACACGGCTGTCTCGAGGCACTGGAGGTGGTTCCACAGGTGAGAGATAAGACGCACAAATGAGTGGAGATGGATGAGCAGCGAGCCTGGATCTTGGTAGTTTCACAAGAACAGGGTTATTGGGACACAATGAGTGCTTTACAGAGGTGGATACCTTGAGACGTGGTACGTCTCCGTTCCATCTAATGAAACCTACCCACGTGGGAAGATAGCAGTCAAAAACAGCTACTTGCACTTGCACACACACACACACACACACACACACACACACACACACACACACACACACACACACACACACACACACACACACACACACACACACACACACACACACACACACACACACACCTGTGGCTTGAGGAAGCTTCCTGTGCGAAGCAGTTGAAATGTCACCTGAGACCAAATATGCTCTTGCTTGTTACCTCTGCCACCAAAGGTGGACGGAGGTTGTGTTTTCACACCTGTCTGTGTGTTGGTGAGCAGGATATCTGAAAAACGTTGTGCATGGATTCGGACAAAATTTGGCAGACAGGTTTGGGTGTGTGACAAGGATAAAATTATTAGATTTCGGTAAAAACGGCTGCTTGAGAGAAAAGGTAATTCTGAAGGGTTATAAAGAGTAATTCTAAAGGGTTCTACAGGGTTATTGTAGAGGTTTCTAAAGGGATCTAATTGGTAATTATAGTGGGTTCTAAAGGGTAATTCTACAGGTTCTAAAGGGTAATTCTAGAAGGTTCTAAAGGGTAATTCTAAAAGGTTCTGAAGGGTTCTAAAGGATAATTCTAGAGGTTTATACAGCGTGATTCTAAAGGGTAATTTGACTCGGGTTCTTAAAGGTAATTTCAGAGGGTTCTAAAGGGTAATTTGAAAGGGTTCTCAAGGGTCATTCTGCAGGTTCTAAAGGATTATCCAATAGGATTATAATGGGTAATTCTGAAGGCTTTTATGAGGTAATTCCAAAGGGTTTTAAGGGTAATTTGAATGGGTTCTAAAGCGTAATTCTAGAGGGTTCTAAAGGATAATTTGAAATGGTTCTAAAGGGTAATTCTAAAGGTTCTAAAGTATTCTTCTAAAGGATTCTAATAGGTAATTTTAACCGGTTTTTATGGGTAATTGGGTTGTATGGGTTGTAAAAGGTAATTCTAAAAGTTTTGAAATGGTTCTAAAGGGTAATTCTAGAGGGTTCTAAAGGGTAATTCTGAAGGGTTCTAAATGGTAATTCTAGAGTGTTATAAAGCATAATTCATGAGGGATCCAAAGCATAATTTGAAAGGGTTCTAAAGGATAATTCTAGGGGATTATAAAGGGTAATTCTAAAAGGTTCTATAGGGTAATTCTAGAGGTTCTAAAGGATTATTCTAGAGGATTCTAATGGGTAATTCTCAAAGGCTCTAATGGTTGATTCTCAAAGGTTTTAAAGTGTAATACTAATGGATTCAAAAGTGTAAATTATAATGTGGAATAAAGTAATTCAAAAAGGTTCTAAAGGGAAAGTGTAAATCAATAGGGTTATAAAGGGTAATTCTATATGGTTCTATGGGGTTCTAAAGGGTTATTATAAATGGTTATAAAGGGTAGTTTTAAAGGGGTTTAAAGGGTAATTCTAATGCATTCTAAAGGGTAATTATAAAGCGTTCTAAAGGGCAATTGAAGAGGTTAATTCTAATGTTCTAATTATTCTAAAGTAATTATTTTAAAGGGTTCCAAATGGTAATTATGGAGGGAATTTCTAGATAGTTCTGAAGTGTAATTCTAAAGGTTCCAAAGGGATATTCTAGATGGTTCTAAAGGGTAATTCTAGAGAGTTCCAAAAGGTTCCAAAGGGTGATTATAAAAGGTTTTAAAGGGTAATTGTAGAAGGTTCTAAAGGGTAAATGTAACGATTAATTATAGAGGATTCAAAAGAATAATTGTAAAAGGTTCAAAAGAGTTCCAAAGGGTAATTCTAAAGGTTCTAAATGGAAATTCTAAAGCGTTCAAAAGGGTAGTTGTATTGGGTTATATAGGGCATTTGTAAAGGGCAATTGTAAAAGGTTTTAAATGGAAATTATCGAGGGTTCTAAAGGGTAAATATAATGGTTAATTAAGTGTTTTAAAGGGTTCTAAAAGGTAATTCTAAAGGGTTCTAAATGGTAATTCTAAAGTGTTCAAAAGGGTATTTCTAGAGGGTTATAAAGTGCAATTCCAAAAGGTTTTAAATGGAAATTCTAGAGGGTTATAAATAAAAGGGTAATTGTAAAGGTTAATTATTGAGGGTTCTAACCAGTAATTGTAAAAGGTTCTAAAGGGTTCTAAACACTAATTCTAAAGCATTCAAAAGCGTAATTCTCGAGGGTTATAAAGGGTAATTGTCAGGGGTAATTATAAAGAGTTCTAAAGGGTAATTCTGAAGGTTTCGGAAGGTTTACAAAGGGTAATTCTAGAGGGTTCTAAAGGGTATTGTAAAGGGTAATTATTGAGTGTTCTCAACGGTAATTCCAAAACGTTATAAATGGTAATTCTAAAGGGCTCTAAAGTGTTACTTTAAAGCTTAATTATTGGGTATACAAAAGGGTAATTGTAAAAGGTTCTAAAGGTGATTATAAGGGGTTCGAAACAGTAATTCTAAAACATTCAAAAGGGTAATTCTCGAGTGTTATAAAGGGTAATTGCAAGGTGTAATTATAAAAGGTTATAAATGGTAATTCTGGAGGTTTCTGAAGGTTTCCAAAGGGTAATTCTAGAGGGTAATAAAGGGTAATTCTAATGAGTTTGAAAGTGTAATTCTGAAGGGTTTTGAAGGGTAATTCTAGAGGGTTATAAATGGTATTTTGTAAAGGGTAATTGTAGAGGGTTCTAAATGGGAATTATGAAGGGTACCAAAGGGTTCCAAAAGGTAATTGTGAAGGATTCCAAAGGGTAATTGTAAAGAGTTCGAAAGTGTAATTCTTAAGGGATTTAATGAGTATTTTTTAAAGGGTAATTCTAAAGGGTTGTAAAGGGTAATTCTAATGTTCTACAGGATAGTTCTAAACTGTAATTCTGAGGGGTTATAAAGGGTAATTGTAAAAGATATTCTAAAGGGTTCGAAAGGGTAATTCAAGAGTTCTAAAGGGTGATTCTAAAAGGTTCTAAAGGGCAATTCCAAAGGGTTCTAATTAGCAATTCTCAAGCCTTCAAAAGTCCATTTATCAAGAGTTCTACAGGGTAATTCTCGATGGTTATAAAGAGTAATTGTAAAGGTTAATTAGTGAGGGTTCTAAAGGGTGATTCTAATGAGTTTGAAAGTGCAATTCTAAAGGGATTTAAGGGGTATTTCAAAAGGGTAATTCTGAAGGGTTCCAAAGGGCTCCAAAGGGTAATTGTAGAGGGTTCTAAAGGGTAATTCTAAGGAGTTTGAAAGTGTAATTCTAAACTGTTCCAATGGTATATTCAGGAGGGTTCTAAAGGGTAGTTCAAGAGGGTTCTAAAGGGTAATTCTAAAGAGTTTGAAAGTGTCATTTGGGCTGGAGCTGAAACTCTGAAACCTGCATGTGGTGGTCCTGCTTTTTTTGACAAATCTTATCAGAGCAACTCCGAAAGCTTTGTGGCGGTTAACTAACTAGGCAACCCAGGAAGTGCCAATGGCTTTGGGCAGAAGAGCGCCTGGGTAGGGTTGTGGAACTATTGATGGAGGAAATGCCATCAAAAGGTGGATGAGCTAGTATTAGCTAATGGCAACCACAAAACTAAACCCGTGGGGAAGAGGGTGGGAACGCTGTGTTGCAGAAGCCATGGAAGGCATGTTCCTTGTCCGGTGGATGACACTACAGTCCGATTCTTCCCAAACCACTTTTGTACCATTACAAGTTCAAAAAGTATGAAGAGAGTGTTTCGACATCACCGCTTGCGGCTACTTCTTGCTAACGTTTGAGGTCTCAAGACAAATATTGGAGTGCTTGCCCAAAGAGCCAAACAAAGTAAAACTGACATTATTGTTGCTACTGAATCACTGTTAAATTCTACAGTGACTGGCCCTAACGAGTCACTCAGTGGATACCAGCAGCCACATTTAAGATGAGATTGCTGTGATGGTGACAGACCCTAACGAGTCACTCAGTGGATACCAGCAGCCACATTTAAGATGAGATTGCTGTGATGGTGACAGACCCTAACGAGTCACTCAGTGGATACCAGCAGCCACATTTAAGATGAGATTGCTGGATGGATGGGGTGGAATTGCTGTTTGGTTTCGCAATATGCTACAGCTTCAAGGTCTTCAGAACCTGGAACCTCCTGACCCGGAAGTCATCTGGTGCACTGTGAAAACGCATTCTGGAAGCCTGCTGATTGGTGCTGTTTGTATATTGCCCTGGTTCCCTGCCTGGAACTGACAGCCATCTTATTGACTAGTTGTCTGACAATTTGGAATCTGTTGTCCAAACCACTGGTTCAGATTGTGTGATGATTCTCAGTGCTTTCAATGTTCATCACCAGGAGCGGTTAGGTAGCAAATCCCCAACTGACAGAGCTGGAATTGCATGCTCCAACTTTTGTCTGATGCATGGCTTGGACCAACTGGTGAAAGGGTCGACCCATGGAGATAATCTACTGGACTTGGTCATCATTGACTCTACTGCTTATTACACCACAAGCGTGAAAGCCAATATTGGAACTTCAGACCATAACTCAATGGAGATCATCTTCAAAACGCCACCAGTCTGGGATAAACCATATCAATGGCGATTATAGGATTACAAAAAAGCAAATTGGGAATCCCTCAGGCAGCATCTGTACAGTAGGGCATGGGATCAAGCCCTTAACATTGGAGATCCTGATGTAGCTTGCAACAACATTGAGACAATCATCAAGTTAGGCATGGAGAAATTCATTCCTCATCGAGAGGTCACTGTTCTCTTGTTATTCTCCTGACCGATATTGCCTGGTTTACTGAGGCTTACCAAGTGGCTGATAAAGCTGTCTGTCTGGCATACACCAACTGGAGCAAGAGCCCATGTGCTGTTACCCATGATGGTCTGAGAAGGGCAAGGCAGAACTATCAGAAAGTGGAGAAGGAGGCAAAAAGACATTTCCAGAGGTCAAAAGCTTAATTGACCTCTGAAGCAACCAAACCCCATGATTGGTGGTGAGCAGTGAAAAGGATACAAGGGAAAGGATGACATTCTAGTATTCCAACATTGCAGAAGGATAGTCAGACCTTTGCCACCTTCCAGGAGAAAGTGGACATCTTCTGCGATCATTTTGGATCAAAGTGTACAATTGGTTACGCTGAAAATGACCCTCCCAATCTTATAGCTTGCTCCAATATTTATTTGGACACTGTAATGTTCTGGCTTTGTGACATCAGACGGATCCTGCAGAAGCTATACATAAATAAGGCATCTGGACCTGACGGAATCGGAAATATAATTCTCAAGGATTGTGCATCAGTCATTGCCATACCTTTTGCCAAACTGTTTCGTTTCTGATTTAGTCATGGTTACTTCCCTTTCTCCTGGAAGATAGCCAATGTAGTGCCAGTGCATACGAATAACTCTTGCTCTGTTCCAGACAATTATAGGCCCATTGGTCTCCAAAGCTGCATCAGCAAGGTTATGGAGAGAGTCATCAACACCACACTGAGGAAACATCTCGTTGGAAATGACCTCAACAGTGACAATCAGTTTAGCTTCCGTCCTGGTCACTCAGCCTCCGATGTACTCACATATCTGAGTCATGAGTGGATGTCTTGCCTCAAGAGATGACAGGAGGGTACAATTGTAGGACTTGACATCAAAGCTGCTTTTGATAGCGTATGGCACAAGGGATTGCTGGTCAACATGGTTGCTAATGGAGTTGGAGGGTAGCTGTTACAGTGGTTATCCAGCTACTTGATGGACAGATGTATCCAGGTAGTGGTTCATGGCCAAATATCCAAACCAACTCCAATTAATGCATGAGTACCTCAAGGATCAATTTGTGGGCCCAGCTTGTTTCTAGTCTACATTAACGATCTGTGTGACAACCTGCATAACCCTGCCTACCTCTATGCTGATGATGGTAAAATATACTGCCTGCTGGATGAAGTGAATGCCACCATTTCTCTGAGAGAAGACCGACAGAAGATATACGAGTGGGGACAGAAATGGAATGTTCCGTTTGCTGCCGAGAAATGCAAGGTTATGTCTCTCAGCAGACGACTACCAAGTGAGTATCCTCCAGAGTTCTTCATGGGTGGCAAGCCCTTGCAGTATGTACACGAACTTGACATACTTGGAATCAGGTTCTCCCGGAGCTTGAGTTTCCAGTCTCACGTGAACTCCATTGCCGTTTGAGCTGGACAAAGAGTGAGTACCTTTCGCAGTATTGCTCCATACTTGGATCCACATGGCTGAGCCCAAGTGTACCAAGCCCATGTCTGGAGTACAATTAAATATGCTTCGCTCATATGGATGTCTGCAAGTGACACGTATCTTTAAAAGCTGGATGATGTGCAATGCCATGCTGTATGTAACACAAAGGCCTCTACACAGGAATTGAATATTGATCTCCTATCTCACAGGAGAACTGTAGCAGGTCTGGGTCTGATGTATAGACTGCACACAGAATAAAGTTCCAGCACTTCTGAAGACCATGCTACCTCAATCATGGATTCCATCAAGGTTCACCAGAACAAGTGCTTTTTTTTGGAAGCTATGCTGTGCAGTGTCTTACTGGCAAGATGGAGAGTGGTCACTGGTCACTTGTCAGTATGACCGCTCCTATATGCCCGCAATTTACCAGTGTGGAACAGTTTACCAGAGGCCGCTGTCGGTCACCCAACTAAAGCATTCAAAAGGGTAATTCTAAAAGGTTCCAAACTGTAATTCTGAAGGTTATAAAGGGAAATCGTAAAGAACAATTCCAAAGGGGTCAAAAGGGTAATTGAAGAGTTCTAAAGTGTAATCCTTGAGGGTTCTTCAGGGTAATTCTCGAGGGTTCTAAAGGGTAATTCTATAGGGTTCTAAAGGGTAATTTTAGAGGGTTATAAAGGATTTCTAGAGGGTTTTAAAGGGTAAATCTAAGGCGTTATAAAGGGTAATTCTAGAGGGTTATAAAGGATTTCTAGAGGGTTCAAAAGTATAAATCTAAAGGGTTCTAAAGGGTAATTTTAGAGGGTTATAAAGGATTTCTCAAAGGTTCTAAAGGGTAAATCTAAAGAGTGATAAAGGTTAATTCTAGAGGGTTATAAAGGATTTCTAGAGGGTTCTAAAGCGTAATTCTCGAGGGTTATAAAGGGTAATTCTGGAGGGTTCCAAACAGTAATTCCACAGGGTACCTTAGGGAAATTCGAGAGGGTTCTGGAGGGTAACTCTCATGGGTTCTAAAGTGTAATTCTAAAGAGTTATAATCGTTAATTCTAGAGAGTTATAAACTGTGATTCTAGAGGTTTATAAAGGGTACTTTGAAAGGGTAATTCTAGAGGCTTATAAAGGGTAATTCAAGAGTTCCAAAGGGCAATTTTAAAAGGTTCTAAATATAAATTCTAAAAATTTCCAAAGGGCAATTCTAAAAGGTAATTCTAAATTGTTCTCCTGTTGGTGGCCATGGTATAGAAATTGTGGGTGGAGTCAGGCAAACTGTCCGACGAGGTGGAAAATCGCTCACCCTGTAAACACACGAGGCAGAAAAACTAGCAGTTTTAGATAATCGCGTTTCGGCTGTACCGCGTCGTGAGATGGTTGTACAACCAAGCGGCCGATTTCCGACGTCGTGAATCTTTCATACTGACGTCGTGTGTCTGCTGGGAAGGACCTATATGGTGCTCTGCGAATTTCCACAGCCGTAACAATATGATACAAGTAATTATAAGTCAGGTGATGTGTTGTTTTCATCAAAGAATAAAAAGGTTGTTGGTAAGTTTAAAGATGAATTGGGTGGGAAGGTCATGAGTGAATTTATAGGATTGAGATCAAAGTCTTATGCTTTCACGTATATTGAAAATAATAACATTGAAAGGTGTATAAAGAAGTTAAAGGGAATAAAGAAAAATATAATCAAGGAAACAATAAACTTTAAACATTATAACAACTGTTTAACCTCAAGGAAGGAAGAGTACAGAAAAATGAATACAATAAGAAGTTATAAACATCAATTATATACAGAAGAGATAAATAAGAAAGCAATAGGAGCTTTTGATGATAAAAAGATATATTTTAGAGAATGGAATCAATAGTTTCCCTTGTGGTTATAAGTACAATTGTTAAAATATTGGGTTGGGAATTTCAACAGGCTACTGCCGTCTTTTTACTGATTTATAAATGATAGAACCAAGCAATATCCAAACCAAAGAGTGGAGATGTAATCAGCCTTGGTATTTAAATGGGAAACAAAAAGAATGTGAGAAATATCAAATTAGTCTTATTGAAGAAATAACCGGGGTAAAAGTAGATAAAACAAATAAGCGGATAAATTTAATTACAAATAAGTTGGAGGATGTAAAGAAAAAAAATTAATATCCTTGAATGGACTGAAAACTTTGACGGTTATCAATTGAACAATGGAAAAACAATTTACTACAATCTCAAAATGATATGCTGCTCAGGAGGTGGTCAAATAAGAGCATTAAGAGAAGTTTATCATTTCATTTCTGCACAACAAAGACACTTAAACCAAGAACCAAGTTCCAAGTTATTCTTTGTGAATATACTCGAAGGAAATGAATGTTGTAAGAAAATTAAGTTATTCCCTGAAGTAGAACATGGGCAAATATTCGTTGGTTCACTCTTTGAGTGGAATGAAAATATGAAAGAGAAGAAGTGCTTTAATCGGTAAGTCTCAATCTTTCATCGTCTCAATTTTCCATTTGCTTGTATGGGAGGGGAAGGAAATGAGTCTCAATTTTACATTTGCTTGTATGGGAGGGAAGGGGATAGGTGGGGAGAAAATCAGTCTCCTATTTTGAGCTTATGGGGCTTGAGTCAGAAAGTTTTTCCCTTTTCCCCCATTCATTTGAATGGGTGTCCCAGAAACCCCATTTATCATCGACTTGCCCCCAGCTCATCAAAAGCAGCCCCCAAAAAGGCACGAGATCCAACGTAGGAGGTCCCAAATGAAACTGACCTAGACTGAAGTATCGGTGCCCCTGAATATGGTGTGGCTGTCACCAGACATTTTTTCCGGTGGCAACACCCTGTCAGACACCCAAACATCGTGCCAAAAAAGGGCTCTCATTCCAAAGTATGAAGTCCCAGATGAAACAAGCTTATAATGAAGCATTGAGGTCCTCTGAATATGGTATAGCCATTGACAGACATTTTGGGGGGGGGGGGTGGTTGAGGTGATCTGCCATAACCATGGCAGATGCTCTTAAAGGAGCCCCTGATGACCACTCCCAACCGGGGCTCTCGATCTAACACCGGAGGTCCCAGATGAAACCGGCTCAGACTGAAGCATTTAAGTTGTCTAAATATGGTATGACCATTGACAGACATTTTGGGGGTGGCATCACCACGGCAGATGCTCCCAAATAGAAGTGAGTTACACCGAGATTTGTCCGAGATCAGACTTTTGGCAAATGACCAGTCTCCATTAAGAGGAGCGTTTTTCTGAGCCCGATCCTCCATCCATACATTTAAAAGTTTTTCCTTCCATTATCTCTAAAACAGCGTTATGCCTGCTAACAAATTACACTCTCGCATTTAAAGTTGCAGCATCACTTACACTCACCTGTATTTTGTCATCATTTTCTTTAATGTATGATACCATGGGCTGAAGCCTGTTTTGTTGTGTAGTTTTCAAAATCCAGTCTCTCTCTCGGAAGTACCGACAAATATGCTCGATATGTTCAGCATGTGTAAATGAAACATAAATCAAATGTTCCCAAGTCTGAAAATTGAGTTCAATTTGTAATGGTCAAAAACAAAGAGAAGTAAATATTGGCTTCTAAGGAGTTTATTTTACCGGCTACAGATAAAGACTTTGGTGTGAATATTGAGTACTTTGAAAATGGTGTTTTACTGTGGTCATGTGAGGTTAGGATACACTATTTATGACAGTTTCATTGTAATCTTTTGTTTCTTTGACATCTGTTGCTGGGAAGAATCATGTCAAAGAAACTATTCATTTTATACAAATTCAAAATAGTTGGCAAGATTTTATTTATAACCACATCATGTAAGTTGCTCTTAAAATCAGTTATGTCGGTAGGGGCAGAGACATGGAGGCAATGCTGTATCCTCTCCCACATCCCCCCACCCCCTCGCCCCCCCCATAAATATATATATACAACCTCCAACTATCTCTCCCCTCCCTCAACTTCTAACTCTCTCATGCAGGCGTTGATGACTCCTCAACCCCACTAACCTCCAACTATCTCCTCTCTCCCAACTTCCAACTCTCTCATTTTATGCAGGCGTTGATGGTTTTGTGCAGGCTTTGACGACACCCTCCAACCCCAACTTTCTCCCCCGCCCCCAAGCGGATTAGTTACGACTTGTTAGCAGTTATCAGCACACTGCTTCTCATTGAGTTATGAATAATACACCGCTTAAATCTAGTAACTTTGCAGTCACGACAAAGGGATTGCAGTGTTATGATTATTAACGTTATACGTTATTATTATTACTAGCAGAGTACCCGCCCTATGGTCGATTTTGTTCCAAACATGCAACACGTTCTTCTGATGCATACCTTGATTTGGATCGTGGAAAGGCAACTGACGGGTCTGTGGAGGCAAAATAATAATAACTTGGAACACTGAACTGTAAATGGTGGAGATTTGTAATACCAGGGAAAACCTGGAGGTGTCGCTACATGATACATTTACATGGAGAATTTGTGTTTGGGTGTTCGGGGTCCTCAAAGTCTTTGTGTCCTCTGGGTCTTTTGGGTCCTTGGGTCATCAGGATCTTTGGAGTCTTTTGCATCTTTGAGGTATTTTGAGTCTTCTGGGTCTTTAAGAATTTTCTGCATCTTTGGGGTATATTTAGGTATTTTAGGTGTTTTGGGTCTTTGTGATCTTTAAGGGTCTTTGGGGAATTTTGGGTGTTCAGGGTATTTTTGGTTTTTGGGGTCTTTTTGGGTGTTGAGGGTCTTTTGGATCCTCTGGGTCCTTTGGGTAATTTAGTTCTTCGGGGTCCTCGGGGTCTTTTCGGTCTCTGGGATCTTTTGGGTATTTTTGGTTCAATGGGGTCTTTGCTTATTTAACGGTCTTTTAGTTCTTCAGGGTCTTTGGGATCTTCAGTGTCTTTTGTCTTCAAGGTCTTTCGAGTCTTCGGGGTCTTTTCAATCTTTGAGAATTTTTGGGTCATTGGTAGGTATTTAAGGGTGGGTATTGGTGGGTATTTTGGGTATTAAAGGGTCTTTGAGTCTTCAAGCTCTTTGGGGAATTTTTGGGTTATCAGGTCTTTTGAGTCTTCAAGGGTATTTCAGGGTCTTCATGGACATATCGATTTTCAGGCTCTTTTGGGTCTTTTGTGTCTTTAAGGGTCTTTTCAGTCATTTGGGTCTTTTATATCCTTGGGGTAATTTAGGTCCTCAGGGTCATTTGGGCATTTCAGGTTCTTTGAGCACATTAGATTAAGTATTTCAGGTTACAATTATGGGTGACGTCAGGTCAGCTGTTCAACCCATGGGTGAAGAACAGATATACATACTGTACATATATACATACATAATCACAAACACTTGCTCCAATATATATATATATATATATAACTATATATATATATATATATATATATATATATATATATATATATATATATATATATATATATATATATATACATATATATACACACACACACACACACACACACACACACACACACACACACACACACACACACACACACACACACACACACACACACACACACATATACAGTGGGGAGAACAAGTATTGATACACTGCCGATTTTGCAGGTTTTCCCACTTACAAAGCACGTAGAGGTCAGTAATTTTTATCATAGGTACACTTCCACTGTGAAAGACGGAATCTAAAACAAAAATCCTGAAAATCACATTGTATGATTTTTAAATAATTAATTTGCATTTTATTGCATGAAATAAGTATTTGATACATCAGAAAAAAAGAACTTAATATTTGGTACAGAAACCTTTGTTTGCATTTACAGAGATCAGACGTTTCCTGTAGTTCTTTACCAGGCTTGCACAGACTGCAGCAGGGATTTTGGCCCACTCCTCCATACAGATCTTCTCCAGATCCTTCAGGTTTCGGGGCTGTCGCTGGGCAACATAGACTTTCAGCTCCCTCCAAAGATTTTCTATTGGGTTCAGGTCTGGTGACTGGCTAGGCCACTCCAGGACCTTGAGATGCTTCTTACGGAGCCACTCCTTAGTTTCCCTGGCTGTGTGTTTCAGGTCGTTGCCATGCTGGAAGACCCAGCCACGCCCCATCTTCAATGCTCTTGTTGAGGGAAGGAGGTTGTTGGCCAAGATCTCGCGATACATGGCCCCATCCATCCTCCCCTCAATACGGTCCGGTCGTCCTGTCCCCTTTGCAGAAAAGCATCCCCAAAGAATGATGTTTCCACCTCCATGCTTCACGGTTGGGATGGTGTTCTTGGGGTTGTACTCATCCTTCTTCTTCCTCCAAACACGGCGAGTGAAGTTTAAACCAAAAAAGCTCTATTTTGGTATCATCAGACCACATGACCTTTTCCCATTCCTCCTCTGGATCATCCAGATGGTCATTGGCAAACTTCAGACGGGCCTGGACATGCACTGGCTTGAGCAGAGGGACCTTGCGTGCGCTGCAGGATTTTAATCCATGACGGTGTAATGTGTTACTAATGGTTTTCTTTGATACTGTGGTCCCAGCTCTCTTCAGGTCATTGACCAGGTCCTGCCGTGTAGTTCTGGGCTGATCCCTCACCTTTCTCATGATCATTGAGGCTTCACGAGGTGAGATCTTGCATGGAGCCCCAGACCGAGGGAGATTGACTGTGATCTTGAACTTCTTCCATTTTCTAATAATTGCGCCAACAGTTGTTGCCTTCTCTCCAAGCTGCTTGCCTATTGTCCTGAAGCCCATCCCAGCCTTGTGCAAGTCTACAATTTTGTCCCTGATGTCCTTAGACATCTGTCTGGTCTTGCCCATTGTGGAGAGGTTGGAGTCTGATTGATTGAGTGTGGACAGCTGTCTTTTATGCAGATAACGAGTTCAAACAGGTGCAGTTAATACAGGTAATGAGTGAAGAATGGGAGGGCTTCTTAAAGACAAAACTAACAGGTCTGTGAGCCAGAATTCTTACTGGTTGGTAGGTGATCAAATACTTATTTCATCCAATAAAATGCAAATTAATTATTTAAAAATCATACAATGTGATTTTCAGGATTTTTATTTTAGATTCCGTCTTTCACAGTTGAAGTGTACCTATGAAAAAATTACAGACCTCTACGTGCTTTTGAAGTGGGAAAACCTGCAAAATTGGCAGTGTATCAAATACCTGTTCTCCCCACTGTATATATATATATATATATATATATATATATATATATATATATATATATATATATATATATATATATATATATATATATATATATATATATATATATATATATATATATATATATATATATATATATATATATATATATATATATATATATACTTTGCGCGGTTGTTCCAGGCTGATCCACCAGCTGTCGAGTTGGACCTCAGGGGCGTTCCAATCCCTGTTGCTGACCCTCCAATCGACTGTGGTCCACCTTCGCTTGTGGTAACACAGGCTGCGGTGAACTGGTTGAAATGGGGGTAAAGCTCCAGGGATTTGTGGCATCCATGCTGAACTTCTCAAGGCTGGTGGAAATGCTGCACTCGTGTCGTTGCATGCAGTTCTGTGCTCTGCCTGGAACACAGGCATCATCCCAACTGACTGGAAGAGGGGCCTTGTTATCTCTCTCTGGAAAGGGAAGGGTGATCGCCAAGACTACAACAACTACCGAGGGGTGACGCTGCTCTCAATGCCAGGCAAGGTCTTTGCTCGGATAATTATTGATTGGGTTCGCTAGCATCTGCTTGAGCACCAGTGTCCAGAGCAGTCAGGTTTTACACCAAAGAGGTCAATGATTGACTGTATCCTTACTCTTCGGGTCCTCACCGAACGCAGACGAGAGTTTCGGCAGGGGCTGTTTGCAGCCTATGCTGATCTCTGGGAAGCGTTCGATTCAGTGAATCGGGATGCCCTCTGGAGGATTCTTGGTCTTCGTGGGGTGCCACCAAAACTGATCGACCTGATGTCTGAACTCTACTCTGGTACTGAGAGTGCTGTGATATGTGGTGGTACCATCTCTGTCTTATTTCCAGTTGTTACTGGAGTTCTTCAGGGGTGTGTGCTGGCCCCCACACTTTTCAGCACTTGTATGGACTGGATTCTAGGGAGGATGTCGGAGAGATCAAGCCACGGTGCATCGTTTGGGAATGTCAAGATCTCTGACCTTGATTTTGCAGATGCTGCAGTCATCTTTGCGGAGACTTTAGATATTCTTTTGGGGGCCCTCGAGGTGCTAAATGAGGAGTCGGAGCCGCTTTGATTATGGGTTTCCTGGGTCAAAACTTATATCCAGGCTTTCAATGAAATATTGGATGCCGCTGTCCTGTCTGTGCCTGTTTGTGGTGAGGATGTTGAGGTCGTGGAGAGATTCACTTACCTTGGCAGTGATATTCATGTCTCTGCTGGCTGTGAGTCAGAGGTCAATACACATCTGGGTCGGGCCTGGGGAGTCATGGATTCACTGGATAATCGGGTGTGGCGCTGCCGGTACCTGTGCGGGAGGACGAAAATCCGAGTCTTCAGGTCTTTGGTGCTTCCAGTCTTGCTCTCTGGATACGAGCCTTGGACTCTGACCAAGGATCTGAGATGGAGACTTAATTCCTTTGGTATCAGGTCTCTTCGGATAATCCTTGGCTATCGCTGGTCGGACTTTGTGTCCAACGAGTGGTTGCTGAGAGAGACTCAAATGAGATTTGTTATCTGCATAGTCTGTGAGCGTTAGCTGCGGCTGTATGGATATGTGGCTCGTTTTCCTGACGCTGATCCTGCTCACCAGATTCTCTCAGCGAGGGAGTCTCGTGAGTGGAGGAGGCCAATGGGCTGACCACGTGCCTCGTGGTTGCAGCAGGTTGATCGGCATCTCAAGGAGATGGGGATGGGCCAGGCATCTGCCTGGGGGATGGCCAGAGTACCAGTGTACCGGCCCCTGGAGTACCGGCGGAAAGTGGACGCAGCGATGCACTGCTCTGGCGAATGCTGCCATACCTGACCTGACCTGATAGTCTTCAACCTCCTCCCGTCCCTCTTTGAACCTCTTGTGCCATTCAAATGCACGTGCACCTGACATCGTTTCTTCCCCGTAGACTTGCTGCAACATTGCGAAGGATTCAGAAGGTGTTTTGCCAAGCTTGGCAAGAAACTTCAGATTGGTTCTCTGCTCACGACTCATAGCGTGACGACTCAGACTGGACAACGTGTAAAGCACGACCTGTAAAAAAAAAAAAAAAAAAAAATCACAATGAGCGCAGTCAACCATCACCAATCATATATATTGCTGGAATATTGTGAAAGACTGTGACACAACCTGTTCATTCAAGTTGTGTAAGTGGAACACACAGCAGGATCAGTCCCGTTACTTTTTAGACAGACCTCGTTTGCCCAAGGTTACCAACAAAAGTGGTATTTCTAAAATCCTTAATTTTCCTCCGAATGACTTGAAATTTGAAGAGGATTTACATATCTGGTCACTGAATTCAACCAGACTATTTTGGAGGTCAGCATTGGCCAAAGGTCAAGAACTGGAGTGGTATTTCTAAAATCCTCAATTTTCATCTGATTGAGTTGAAATTTGAAGACAATTTACATATCAGGTCACTGAATTCAACCACCAATTGTTTTTGAAATCAAATTTGTTTGATGTATTTTGCAAGTATAGTGCTCTGCATGACGTCTTCTTCTTGTTTGTCTGTCCATCTGTTTGTTTGCTTGTCTGCACAGAACTTTTGTGTTTTTCTCCACAACCACTTGTCAGATTGAGACAAAGTTTTCACAATAGGTGCAACCACCATGTACGTCTGTACAGACACACACACACACACACACCTTACAAACCATCCCTGGGACTATTACTATAAACGAACTGCATTTGAATGGGGCTTGGTGATGATTCTCAAAAGAGCCCTTGGAACAAAACTTTGAGATGAAGAAAACTTTACATTTTGATCCATGAACCATGATCTCTTACTGAATTACTGAAATTGAGGTGGATACTTCAAGACATAGGAAGAGTCCCTTCCATCTTCTGAAACCCGCATATGAAGATGACAACCATTGATACACATGCACATTGCTTTATCACAATGTTTTGAACTTTTTACCTCTGTTGAAAAAAAATAGGCATTTCTGAAAAGAGAAAGAGCAGATACACATTTGACTGTGCATTTTCGCTTCAAGTTCAAGGTGTGGTTGTGTTGTTTTGACAAACTCTACGTGTCCATGTAATTTAGTCTTTGAGATAAAGCAGCCATATTCAGCTTTATCACAATGTTTTGAACTTTTACCTTTTTATGTACGATTAAAATGGAGTGTTTCAATTGAAAAAAACTGAGTGATCGAATCTTGAATGACCACACATTATGTCTTTCGAATCAGGGTGCGAAATTTGTATTGCAAGAATATTTACAGTATTTAAGATAAAAGTGTCTGTGGTATTTTCATCAAAATTAGTTTCCCTCAAGAAACAGCATTGTCTAAGGCTAGTTTTGAGATGTACACCTCTTGTAATCCAAACCTTTACACATGGCTACTTTGTGGTGTTGTTCCAAAGTGGTGCTTTAATGTCCACCAGTGAATGCTGGCATACGGAACAATCGGCTTAATGTCCTTCTGAAGGATAGAACCCATTTATGCAGCAAGCTCGTTGCATATCACCAGACATTTACAATTGGGTCTGGAGTCAAACAGAGACTAGACTGGTCAAATGCAGCCACGACCTTCGAGATATCTATTCTGTCAGCCCAAATATTTCCTTGCATTGGATTAACTGCATGCTCTCAGAACGTTTTGCCAAATGTAGCAGAATCCAACAGGTGGCACCATTACACAGAATTAAATACAAACAAGGGAACTCATAACCAACAGTATCCATCCATTCAAATGCATAAAAGGGCTGCAGCAAAACCTCAAATTTGAATAGCAACAACAGCAACAATAACAAAAGCACCAAGAAAAATAATTATAAATTTTTATTCTTTATTAGGTAGTTGTACACTTCCACGCTCAATTTATAATCAAGCACCCCATGCAAAATGGTATCATTTTGGCATCACACGATATCAGAAAGGTGAAGGGATTTTGAAAGAGCATTTATAGTTGTTTTTTTCCCCCATTAATCAGCAGAATTTTCATGATCGAGGTACAAATTGTTCATAACTTTCTGACCTTAAGAGTGTCACCATTTCTCAAACTGAAAAAAACAGTGAAGTAAGATGGCTTGATAAAGTGAGAGCAGCAAGCAAAGAGAAATATATTTTATACACACATTTCACTCTCAGTGTGGAACACCAGTATTTCACCAAAAGCACTACTGCATTTGCTCCATGATTTGATCATGGGCTTCTTTCTCACTTTCAGAAAAGGCAAAATAAAATACAATCCCTGCAGAACAAGATGTAACACACACCCTTCCCACCCATCAACTTGAAAGCATCACTTACACAATTTTAAACGGTTGCTTTAAAATAAGATATCAGGGGAATAGAATCAACAACAACAAACAATAAATTGCAAACTGCATGTCTCGATCTAAAATCATTTTGATAATCTTGCTACTCAAACATTTAATAGAAAACATTTCTGAGAAAATCGTGAAGAACAATGTTGCCATGCCTGATAAGAGTAATAATAAAAATATAGACTCTCCACCCCCTACCACCTTCCCTCCACCCACTACTGACACCACCAACAACAACCAGTTGAACATCCCGCTTTTGAACTAGTCACTAAGCGCCGTATCCCATAGAAGCAGGCGGCAGTTTAAAGTGACGCATTTGGACAAATAGAAACATTCTTGGAAAAAAAAACAAAAGAAAACGTTAACAGCTTAACATGCACAATTAAAATTAATAAAAATTAAAGTGCAACAGTCACTTAATTAATGCATGCATGCGCAAATGATGACTATAAATAAAATAATAATAATCAAGCAATCAAACCGAAAGCAATTCAATTTGTTTTCCAGCATGTCATGTTTAACCTCCCAAACTGATATTAATTGGCCTTCTTCCTGCATTTTAAAGGATAAAAAGATGAATCTAAGAACTCAGATATCTTCACCAAACCACCGAGAAGAAAAGGAACCTTAAAGATTTCTTTCAAACGGAATACTTCTTTCCATTAAAGATTCTTTTTTAAAGCAATCTTTAATGCAAAGCAAAACAAATTGCATAGCTTTACTAGGTAATGTACAACCCACAAATTTAAGAAAATAAAACATAAAGTTTATTACAAACCTCAAATTAAAAAGAGAGGACAAGAGGAAAAAACAAAACAAATGCAAAACTAAGAGTGCAAAGAAAGTGTATGACTTACACTGCTGTAAATAAATTGCTGAATCACTCACTTTAATGTTTAAATCTCCCTACCCCCATCCTCAAAGTAAATATCAAAATATAAATTGACAAAAAATTTACCCAAAAATCTATTTATACAAACAATGCAATGAGAAATGTGATGAACATCCTAAAATAAAAATGCTTTGTATTTACTTTACATTCAACATGGCAAAATTACTAAGGTCACAACATTTTAAAAAGACCAAACTTTCTAAAAGTAACAAATCAACAGATCATCACTTTAAATACAAAAATAACCTTTTCACAAAACAAAAACCTAATTTATTATTAAATCTGACACATTTGACATCATTTCCTCAACGAAAAGCACAATTACATTAAGAAACAAGCTGCTTTGCACACTTCTATAAGCTGTATTAAGAGGGGGGGGGGGGAACAAGACAAATTTCCAAAACTGAGAATCATCCACAATATCTGATTGATCGTTGATTAAAATTTTCACTTCACGTCCTCATACGATTAAATGCACCACCGAATATCAAATATCTTCAGGGAATTTCCCATTTGTTTGCTTTTATGTCTTGAGTGTCGTCTTGTTCGCCAATCACCAAAAAACTCTGGTCAAATAGGGCTTCAAAACAGGTGCACCACAATCTCATGTCAACCACTGACCTTACCCACAATATTTTGTATTCCCATTAACCTTACCTAACCTGCGAACTTGCAGTTTCCCATTTCCCACCCACATCTCCTCTTTGTTTGTTCTCTTGTTATTGTGTCCAGCTGTTGCCCCTTTACCCTCCATCACCTCATTCCTTCCTCCATGAACCTTGATCTTCTGTTGTAAACCACCTCCTCCTCCCCAAAAACAATAAAACATGCATTTGAAGTGAAGAATTTGATAAAGATTGCATTGAGCAAATCTGTTTGAATTTCGAATGTTTTCCTTTAAATGGGATTAATTTCTGGCCAGTAAACCATTTTGGGGGTAAAATGCTTTCAATGGCTTTTTATTTTCAGCATTTTCAGCAAGGGGCAAAGAATAAAAAATATTTCATGACAGAACACAACTTCTCTTTCATTACAGTTAAGATTTATGATCAAAAACTTTGTACCTTCTCCCCACCAACTCTGCCGTGTTGGAAATCATCAGACATGCTAAATTAAATAACGTCATTTCCTTGCAGCATCCAAAATGAACCACAGATAAGATCAGATAATCAGAAAACCCTTAGAGGCCTTCAGGAGACTCAACCATTTGGAACAATTATTGAAGTGTAAAGTGACGATGCCAATTATATACACAGAACCGTTGCAGAGAGATGGCAAGTTGTTATCACCATCATCATTTCATCAGCTTTGTGCAAAATTTTGCGAAATGGTTTTACACCATCGCGGAGGGAAGTGTGGGGCAAACACAAAATCGAGCTGAAATTATTAAAAGGCTGAACAAAGTGTTCCACAATAAATCAAAAGTTTACTTTTACACTCAATCATCATACAAATATTTACTTTAGCTTTCTTTCACAAAAATAATTGAAAGCATTTTATCAAATGCCCCAAAATACTGCATAATTGCATTTATACCGGTAACGCTGAAAAATCGGCAAGTCTTCACACTCTTTGGTAAGTTATCAGGACAAGTCAGTTTTGGATTTATCCTTTTGAATCACACCTGCGCAAAATATCACTTCAGGAAACGATTTGGTCCACAGGGTAAATGAAAAAAAGAAAAGACTGACATGAATTTGATAAGTACAACACCATCAACCATCCTCTCCCCTCCCTCAACTTCAGTCACTCATCCACCCTCCTCCCCTGTCTTCCACTACATTCAGCTAAACAATGTGGGCTGCAGATGAAGGAATATGGCATGTGACCTCAGTTATGCTTTGCTCGATGACCTTTCATATAGCCAAGCCAGCGACGAACTGTGGCTTTGAAGATTGGGGATGGATCGATAGAGGACAGGAGCTGCAATTGGTTTATGTGTGTCGTGTGATAATCCCAGCGTGCCAGGTTTGGCGCCTTTCCCAACACGAAGTGGCGGAGATCATAAATAGTGCCAGAACCTGAGTCAAAAAGTGGCAGCATGGCACGTAGTGAGTCCATTCCACGCTGGTAGAGGCGTCCTGCCTCCCTGCCACGTGTGCCACCTGCAGTCTGGCTCAGATCATACAGGCCAATAAGTGCGTAGATGAAACCATTGAGAACGAATGATGAGGGGGTGGTGGGGTATTCCTCATACCAATCATAATGACCCATGAACACCGCCTTGACTCCACCGTTCTTTGACGGCACATTGAATGGAGTGGCACCACGAATGGCCGCTTTGAGATAGCGCTCATCATGCCATAACCTGTATGCCCGAACAAGTACAGACATGGCCTGTCCTTGAGCCATTGCTGAATACCAGCCTGGCTCTAGGGGCTGGAATCCCTCTCCCAAGCGTCGCGTCACACCGATTGGCCAGCCTCCTCTGCTGTCCTGATTATGCAACAACCACTCGCTAGTTGCTAAGAAAGCATCCATGTGGGCTGTCGTCGCAAGGGTGACGTTGTCAAACACACCCGTGCCGTACAACGTTAGACGCAGCACTTTGCGGATGAGAATCTTTGTTGGTCTCACCGCCTTTGTGTTCGAAAACCCCACACCTTTCCGAAGATCAGTGAGGAGGTCCCGGGTAAACCTGGTCCATGTGCGACGTGAGCCAATGCCATAATTAATGTCCTTGTTGTGCACGGAGAGAAGCTCAGTATTCGTCACATAGTGCAACACATAAGTGTCCTCTGTAGTTTCTAATTGCACAGAGATCGATCCATTAGAAACAAACTTTATGTCGAAGGAGATCACAAAGTCCTTTGTTTTTCCAATCCACAGAGACACTCCTTTGGAAAACACTGCAGGAAAGTGAGTGGAAGGATAAATAAATGAAAGAAAATGCATTGAACTTGGAAGCAATTATTTATATAAAAAGTTGCCAATTGGTGGAAACATAAAATGAATAAAGTAATGACTGAACAAACAAACAAAATATCAACAGCAAGAGTAAATGTTAAATAACCTAAAAATACCACCAAGCATTTTGTAATAGAGATATTTAGAGGCAAATGAAGTAAAACAAGACAACATTGAAGGTTTTCAACATGTCATTGGTACTTAGGATAGCAATTGTTTGTTCAAACTAGTACAACATAGCTGTTCTGTGAGGATAGGCCAATCGTATTGAGAATAACCACTTTGTAGCATGACTCATTGAAAAATCGCCTGGCTTATCCAACCAAAGCGGTCATTTTGTGATGAAAATGCGGTTCCCTGGATGCAGGATCCAGACCATCATGCCATACAACCTCCACACGAGATGCATTCAATTTCCATCTGGGATACAAGAGAACTTTCAATGTATGTACATAACTCACTCTCCACAAATCCAGGCTGGTTGCCCACCTGCATTAGTTCATCCCCTTATTGTTATAGTTCAACCCCCCTCCTTTCTAACTGTTCCTTTTGTTCTGCTGCATCCTGATCTGTTCAGTGTTCTAGCTCTTCCATGAGCCTTGATTCAATACAAAATAAAAATAAAAATAAATCACTATCTGATGTGCTCCCCTATGTATATCGATTATCTCTTTTACATATGCCAATTCTTTCCCATTCTGTTCCTCTCCAAGCTATTGTCACTCCATTTTGTTATTCCTCCTTGTGCATGTCCATCCCCACATACCCTCGAGTAATTTGTAAACCTGCTGTTCTTTGGTATAGTTTGTAAGCCTGCTTCCCTTTGATAGTTTAAAAACCCACTTTCCAATGTTGTTTAGCTCCTCCATGAGCCTGGACCCTTGCAGAGAAAAATATTCCAGATGTACCTTGGGGTAGAAAGTACTGTACCAGAGTGGTAAATGCTTGCCTCAAACTTCCTTCACTTGTTTTTATTAGTTAAACAATGTAATGTAAAAAAGTTAAGATAAATCCAGTATTAATCAATTGCAATACAAGCACACATGCACACATAATCGATAATCGTACCTCCTCAACCTGTGGAGTTTTGGTAATTTGGCTCACAATGCCTGTGCCATAACCACACCCTGATCAACCAAATCCATCAGTTTACATTTCATACATATGCTAATCACTAGTCTA
The DNA here is from genome assembly GCF_056783735.1 of Eptatretus burgeri. Classification (NCBI taxonomy): domain Eukaryota; kingdom Metazoa; phylum Chordata; class Myxini; order Myxiniformes; family Myxinidae; genus Eptatretus; species Eptatretus burgeri. Next base: position 49,055,419 of record NC_140971.1, read on the forward strand.
AATATTTTTAACAGTTTAAAGCATCAATGGCCCTGCAAATTTGTTATAGGTGCACAAAGATTTTTGTTACAAAAAGTTATTGCACCTTTCATCTGTCTGTACCAAGCTCAACAATGAGAATCTTTTTCTTTCTGTAAATAAAATAAAACAACATGCTGGGTGTATTCTTGGAATGAGCTGATCCATAAAACTCCTATAATTAATGTTTCAAAGCAGTTGTGCAGTTAGCTCAAATCATTTTTCATGACTTCATATCTGTGAAAATATTCAGGTCTTCACAATATTTTGGGTCTTTACAATCCATCACAGACATCAATGAAGCTCTTGGAATAGCTGATCCATGCCCTTGTATCCAACATTTTTTTTTGCCGAGGGATTGACTTGACATATCTCCGGTTCAATCCCAGGCTGAAGCACACATTTACTGTAAAATTGTTACAATGTGGGTATCAAAATCACGATGTGTTATTGGAGGGGCTATAATAAAGATGATTAACAGAAGACAACATGAACGGTTAATGAAAATACATTCTTGACAAAATGACATGATAAATACTGTTACCAAATTAAAGTTACGTACTCGCATTCCTGTGAGCTATGTGTTCGACTTTCTGGTTTTGGACTCTCAAAGCATTTTTACAGTACTTATTAACTATATATCTGCAATCACAAAGCGATCACCAAGGGTACCCTCCCCTGGCACTGGCGATTCAATGATGGCTATATTTTTGTTGCACCGCCACAAGACTTTGACCTTCAACATGTAGGGATAGAGTGAAAATTAAGAAAATGTGTCCCCATCTACAATCGATTCATAAAACTCAACATCATGAAAATCAGGAAAATTATTGGCTTATCTGGAATTGGAATTACAGATAAGGTGTGGTCATCGTGCACCATTCATCCGTCTCCCATTTCGAATTCTCCTGCCAAACCGCTGGGCCGATCTGGCTGAAATTTGGCAGCAAGGTTCTGCTCCTGGCTGGTAATGGGGATTGCAAAGCTCATTCCGGTCATGTGACTTTAAGTAGGTCAAAACGGCAGACTTAGTAAATTCCTTCAAAAATCTTCTTCTCCAGAACCATTCGGCAGAATGCTACCAAATTTGGGGTACAACATGAAGACAAGGTAGGGATATTAAATTGTGGAGATCATGCCGATCACATGACCAAAAGTGTGTCAAAATGGTCGACTTCGTAAATATTTGGGTAATTGCATAAATTGTTTCAAAAATCTTTTTCTCCCGACCCACCAGTCAGAATGCTACCAAATGTGGGTTACAACATTAGGCCAGGGCCCAGTTAAGCTACAGATCCAGTGGTCCTATTTTTCAAGTTATGATCAAAAAAGGTGTTTTTTTATTAATTAGGTGACAATCCAGAAAAAGGAGGTCAAGGACACTAATCAAATATCAGATGCACAACTTGAATACAGGTACACTATTATAATGCAATAACACCTTGGAAGGCCAAGTGGTCTGAGATGCCACGTTGACAAAATTGAGCAGTGACAAAAAAATGCATTTTTTTTTTTTATACAGATCGCCAATTGACTTTGACGTTTAATTTAGAGGGATATGATGTAAAATAAGCGCAATGTGCCTTGCTCTAAGCTGTCTAGAGAGGGAAATTTTGTTCCGATTGGATAAACCTGAGTCAAGTTGTGGTGAAAAATGTTAAAATGTCTATAATTAGGACATTACCTTAAAATTAGGTCAAGGCCAAAAAAATTATGAATTCCTACATACTTTGTATTCCCATTATTGATGCAAAATTTTATTCTGAAAGTCCCAGCTCCCTCCGAAATACAGTTCAGACATTGGCAGAACCCCCCCTCCCTTAAATGATGGTTTACTACTCCGAGGGGTGTAAGAAACCCTGAGGTACCATTACAAATTGGGGGCACTAATTGTAGAAAATAAACCCTACAACAGCTTGAAGCTGAGGCTTCATAATAATGTATGTTGTGCTGGTAGTAATCTCTCTAAAAGTAGGAGGCAGAAGTTGTGTAGGGAAAGAAATGGTGCGAAAAAAATAAAATAGAGCAAGGACCTGGAGCAGAAAAATGCCGAACAAGTGTGTCCTTCTTGAGGTCCTTCACAGACTCCAAGGTACAGCCAGGACCCACGTCCCATTGAGCCTTCTCTGCGGAAACGTCAGCACCATCAAGAAGCGTCACATATGGGGCTTTCTCCGTCAAGTTTTTGCTGTAGTGGCTCAGTCCATACTGAGCAATTTGAATGGCATAAAAGTAGCCTTGTGGACCCCATTGTGTGGAAATGGGCACACCTTGGGGTAAAAAAGAAATTTGAAAGAAACATGGTTGGGAAAATAAGGAATATATATCATCACAAAACGAGATATCCAACTCTACTTTAAACAAAGTTATAAATTAACAAAATAGAGCAAAGGAGAGAGCGACAGAGAGAGGAGAACGAAGGGAGAAAAAAAAGAGGGGGGTGCGTGTGGGGGTGCAAGGTTCAAAAGGTTTTAGTTTTCAAGTTATGTAGTCGACATCTGGGCATTCCTCATATTCGGCAGGGGTATATAGTGTTCGTACTGCTCAGCAATGTTTGCCATGTTCCCACTTCCAAATGTTGTACATTATTGAGAATTTTGTGTTGAAAAAAAACAAACCCAAAAAAACGATGAGAAAGCATCCCCAAATACAAAGCCTATCTGCTTTGGACTCTGAAAACTAAACTTGACAAAAACAAAACAGCTAAAATATACATTTTAATTTCATTAATTTGTGTTCTTCATATTCTCATAAATAAAGGTTTGTTGAAAATTTGATGACAAAGCTCAAATGGTAAAAACATTATGCACTGGACATGCGCACATGCACACAAACTTGCAAAACCCCGTCTCACGCTGTGAATGGGAAGGGGATGATGAAATGTTGCATGATGGAAAGCATAAGGAAAAACAGCATCCTCTTCAGTGGTATTTTTTTTGTATAACTACAGTACGAGACTTTTGAACCTCTTTCTTCATCATTACATTTAAGTTAAAAAAAAAGGTGAAAGAATTTTATTTTGAATGATTGCAATAAAAAGAAAAATGAAATAAGAAATGACTGATGGTGTATATTTTTGTTAGTCATTTAAGTTGAGCTAATGAAGTTAGGATGAACAAATCTGAATTCACTGATTTTAAAAATGTTTTCATAACCATCAGTAAATCGATGAATAACTCAAAGCTGCTTTTATTTTTTTTTAATACAAAAGCAAAGTTATGCAAAAGAAAACTACATATTTATTTTGTAGCATTTACAAAATAATAAACATTTATTTTCTCATTTTAACAAGAATTACATAGATATTGTTACATTGGAGGGGGTACAAATTAGCTGGTACGTTAAGTTGCCATTGTCTGTGTGTTCACATAGGATAGAACTTGTTTTGTCACCAGGGACCCATTAGAGTGAAGTTGTCCTGTTGTTATGTATGCTATGAAGAGTGGTAGAGTTGACATCTGCATTAGGTACGAAAGCGGGATTTGTATGCGTCATCTCTGTGAACCAGGCAAGACAACCAGGCAGAGTAAGGAGAGGGGTGGTTTTGGACATGTCTGCAGCCCGTGTGCGGCTTCTAAAACGTCCATATGGCCTGCGATGGTTCGAGAGGTGCCATGATGCCAGCCAGTCCATGTGATGTAACCACGGTGGCAACTCCATACCGCATGAGTGGCAGAGCCATTCTGGGAGGAGGGACACTTGGGAACTGTGGGCGTGGCCATGGGGGAGGTGATAAAAGGGGTTGCGCTGTGTGAGAGAGAGAGAGAGAGAGAGAGAGAGAGAGAGAGAGAGAGAGAGAGAGAGAGAGAGAGAGAGAGAGAGAGAGAGAGAGAGAGAGAGAGAGAGAGAGAGAGAGAGAGAGAGAGAGAGAGAGAGAGAGAGAGAGAGAGAGAGAGAGAGAGAGAGAGAGAGAGAGAGAGAGAGAGAGAGAGAGAGAGAGAGAGAGAGAGAGAGAGAGAGAGAGAGAGAGAGAGAGAGAGAGAGAGAGAGAGAGAGAGAGAGAGAGAGAGAGAGAGAGAGAGAGAGAGAGAGAGAGAGAGAGAGAGAGAGAGAGAGAGAGAGAGAGAGAGAGAGAGAGAGAGAGAGAGAGAGAGAGAGAGAGAGAGAGAGAGAGAGAGAGAGAGAGAGAGAGAGAGAGAGAGAGAGAGAGAGAGAGAGAGAGAGAGAGAGAGAGAGAGAGAGAGAGAGAGAGAGAGAGAGAGAGAGAGAGTAGTGAGCGGGAGAGGCAGGTGGATATGTATCGAGAGAGGGCTGAGAAAAGAAGAGATGAGAAGTGAAAAGAGAAGAGAAGAAAGATGAAGAGAGGGAAGGAGAAGGGAAGAGAGGACAATAGAGCAAAAGAGAGGTGGAAGAGAGGACAAGAGAGGAGAAGACAAGAGAGGAGAAGATTGGGAAGGAGAGGAGAATATTGGTTAAGAGAGAATAAGAAGGGAAATCCAATCAGGGAGATAGAGAGAGATAAAGGGGAAAAAGTGGAAATAATGTCATGGATTTCCCACTAATTGAATAGGGTCTGGCTTTTTATTTAGATAATAATGAAATAAAAACGATGATGATGAAAATGAAGATGAATGGAAATAATCAGGTACAAATTGATGGACAAAAGATCAAAGAAGCAAGTTGTTGAACTAAAATGTAGTTGTCGTTCCAGTACAAAACTAATGGGCTGCGTTGGTGACACATGAGTATAAAAACACAAAAACAAGATTATTTGAGTTATCCACCGTAGAGGATCACAAGGTGCTGATGTTTCGGGCTGTCCCCTTCATCGAAGAAAAATATGGAGGATAAAGCCCGAAAGTTAAAACCTTGTGATCCTTTACTGCCGATAACTCTAACCATGTTAATGACCGAGTTGTTGAACTACCTTGGAATTAATATTGAGAATGTAAGGAGATAGTTCAGCAGAGAAAAAACAACAACAAAGAATGCAGTGGGGAAGAAGCTAGTATAAGAGGATAAGCAAAAGGGGCGGGGGAGAATGGAAAAGCCATGGAAGATGAGAGATGTGAAGTTGGAATTGAATAAGGATGTTGTGAAAATGTTCGCATTGGAGTGTACAGTAGTCGTTAATGGCACAGAATCGTAGACTTTGAAGAATATCCAATTAAGACAGGGAGGGAAGAAGGAAAATTCCTCAGATTGATAATATCAATGGACAGGAAAAAAAAAAATTGATATCAATGAAGCAGCAATGAACAGAGCTGAAAGTATGAAAGATTTCCTTGTGGGACTCAAGATGGCTAAGTGATAAGAGGACAGCAGAAGAAGAAGAGAAGAGAAGAGGAAAGTAGAAGAAGGGTAATCAATCAAGTTAACAATAAACAATTGTGAGTGGAAAACATAATTTAGCATGGATTTCTTTCAAGGAAAGTGAAACTACATTGAGTCAGTTGATGACAAATTTATCTGTCACAAGGCAAGTACATTGATAAAAATGAGTTGGAAGCGTGCATATGTGAGGTCAATGGTGGCCTGCAAACATGTGGGTTTGTGCAAAGAAAAAAAAACATGACCCAAACGGTACCACATGAAAGAACTTGACATTTCAATTCCTGATATTGCAAACAATTAAAATATTTACACAACAACTTTGTCAAACAAATCCTTTCATGTAAAGTTTACAAACATGGCTGTAACCGAAGGCGAGGGTGGACGACAAAATTCTCGCTCCAGACAAGGCGGAATATATTCAGCTTCAACTAAATCTCGATGGTAATGAGATTCAATAATTGAAATATCTTTCAATTGATCTTGCATGGTACATGAAGACACAGGGGGTCTCCTTTCTCAGAGGGCTCCAAAGGGAGTTCATGATGACTAACGTGAGTGATGTTGAGCGGGAAGCACTCAAAACCGACTTTTTAACCCAGACAGGCATTCCAAACGTACTTAAGGCCTGCTGACCTTTTACTAAAGTTCCCCCCCTCCTGCCCCCCCCCCCACTCCCTTCCACCAACTTCAACTGCTTCTTGGACTTTTTGGCATGTTTCACCTTATGTAAAGGCCAATCTTCCTCTGTGTGCATTCGACTATTATTATCCGAGCAACGCAGTGATAGCTCAAGGTGAAGTGAACAAGGCTCGTCATTGCATATTTATGGTAAATTCATGAACATCACAAAGATTTCTGGCATGTTCTGAAAATTCAACATTCCTCTCCCAACCCCTCCCCCACCCCCTCCCACATACTACACAACATTTTCACATTAACGTGACATCTCCAACTTAACAGGAACATACTGTGATGGCTCAGTCATCTTCTCAAAACAATTATTTTGTGACACAGCATCCAGTGCAAAAACAAGTATCAAAAGAGATATGAGACTTAAGTGATTGTTCCGGTCAAAGCCAAAAAATAGATTTAAATCTGCTAAAATAAACACTTTGAAGATGAGACTTTCTGGTGTGTGGCTTTCACCAATCAGAAATGCACAATCCAGAACATGCTCCAAGCTATGGAATCCATCAGGGAGGGATAGCCACACCAACCTTCAACTCCACTGATGCACTTCACACGATCACGCACCTCCACGTTATAACCTTCAAAGGACATGAAGACTCCATCAGGCCGATATGCACCCTGCTGTTCATACACCTTTGAATAGGAATGGGAAAATTCAAACCGTTCAGCTCCTTGGTATGATGCCATCTTGCCATATACTTCAAAATACTTCTCAATCCAGCTAAAGGGCAGAAAAACTTCACCACCCTCCCGTCGCCCTGTAATGACATAATCGCCATTCACGAGGCAATCAACATCCTCGTATTGAGATCCTTGGGGTTTTCCACGTCCAGGAAAGAACTGAGGAGGTAGTGATGGTCCCACCGGGAGTTCAAACAGTTTTGTGGCGGGACGCAGATGCCCTCGATCGATAGGAGCCTGACGAAGGGCCTGGGGTAGAAACACAGCCTCTTGGGAGAATAGTGCATGCTCTCGGTGCTCTGCAGAGCTGCTGCTGCTACTCAGCATCCTATTTCTTAAGGGTCCAAAAGCACCTTCTGTGCTACACTTGTTCCACAGCAGCATAGTTATAAGTGCGAAGAGTGCGCAAATGATGATGAGGGTGCGGTAGCTGACTCGGGCTGTAAGGTAGCGCATGCTGATCCAGTATCTGCTGAGACAACAACAATGCCTTAATGCACATGAGATCCCCAAGTTAATCGATTATTTTAAAATATACAAATTGAATAAGAGTTCATCAAAAATATAAAAGTAAAACATTATTTTATGCATGTGCACTTCATCAATTTGATTCTCATCTTTTCCCCCTTCACTCTACTCCACAGCACTCTCCACCCCATCCTCTCTCACACTGAAAGTGAATATTATTCATATGTCGGCCGTGGCTGCTTGGCTGCATCATTTTCTGGGGGTGCAGCTGTGCCACCGATGCAAAGCCCTGCTGGTACTCATATTTGCCAACCTCAGAAGGATGACAGGCTGAGTCAACCCTACCTGGTGTTAATTCAACAGCTTGACAGGGACTTGAACTCAAGACCCTGGGATCTTAAGCCAAGCACCTTAACCGTTAAGCCAACACCAGGCCTGAAGTGAATATTAATATCACTGGATATAATTTGCTCCTGTCACATACATGTATGACCACTAAGCTTGTAAACGACGACTGTTTCGATTTTAGAAGTAGCACAGTGATGATATTGTGATGTAATATGAAAAATTGCTTTCACCACTTTCATTTTCCCCATAATAATCACTTGCACACTGCAGTATCATCTTTAGGTCATGCAACACAATGTTATGACCAGGCTTAAAAAAAAACCTACATACAAATGCACAAAATTTAAATGAGGAAGATGAGGCACACAATTTCCATAACGTAAAGAAAATGATAAAATGTTTGAAAATTATTAATATTGCAACATAAACATTTGATTCACCGAGGTCCATCTATACCATTTGTAAAGTAAGCTTTGATTGCAGCATACACCCAACTCGTGGTCCAAACTCCACCTTCTAACAAACAGCCAAAGCCCAATTAAAAAGCATCAAACTTCTGGCTATTCTGCAGTGTCATAGGCACACAAACATGATTACATTCTTGATTTGTACAGGCCAGCTCACCCAGGGGAGGGCACCATCAGTGAACTATTATGTTTCAGGCTACTTGGCCATCATTGAGAGCATATATCACCACTCCCCATCCCCCCCCACCCCCCAACCACACTCTGCTTTCCCCAGGTTGGTATGTGGCAGACACATCCTGTTGGTCAGGATTCATGCAGGCATATGGTTCCTGATGTCAAGACAGTGAAGGGGTTTATATTTGAACCAAAGGCTAAATACTTTTTTTTTTTTCACCTTTCAAATTCCATTTTTCTCAAAACCAATTTCTTTGCTCCCAGCCGTTCTCTCACCATATTCTTTTTTTCATTTTTATACCATGACTCGAAACCATAAAATAATTACTCCTTCATTGCACACAGAACAAATTCCTTGCAATATGTTATCACTCAAAGGAATTGTGATGATTTCATTCGGACTCAATACATTGCACCTTAACGTCGTTTTCTCTATTAAAGTCAAAATAAATTTGATTATCCAACTTCTCATAACTGGATTAGATCTTGCCTTTGTTTTTAACCTCCGCCATCGAAGATTACTGTTTTCACCCTTTCTGTTTGTTTGTTTGTTTATTTGTTTGTTTGTGAACAGTATTATGGAAAAACTCCTCGACGGATTTCGACGAAACTTGGTGGGGGGGATTAGGTATGGTCCAAGGATCATGCCATTAGATTTTTGAACTTGGTCCAAAATCCAATATGGCCGCTATGGCGGCCATTTTGAAAAAAAATTGAATTTTTTTTTGCATTTCTACATGTTTTAAGTGATTTCCAACCCCCCCCCTCAAAAAAAAAAGTTAGAGAAAAAAATAATTTTTGCAACTTTTTTTTCAACAAAATTTCGATTTTTTTTTTTGCATTAATACATGTTATAAGTGATTTCGAACAAAAACATGCCAAAATTATAATTGCGGCTGATTTTGGAACTTCAGGTGGATATACCCATGTAAAATCAATTTCTGTCTCATGGAATCTAGTTATGACGAATGAATTGAGTATGTAAAAGTTAAAAGTAAAAGGGAAAGTTGCAAACTATAACTCTGTGAGCACTGTTGACGTCAAATTGAATGAATAGGATATCAGGTTCACTTGAGTGACCCAGCAGTATTGGCGGTGGAGGTTTTGCACTCTACCGAGTGCTCCCCCTCTAGTTAGAACTGTTTTGCTCAGTCCTGAACATGCTGATAGTTAATAGGCTGTCCCCCGTGCAGTGGAAGATGGGGTTTTGCAATCAAGTGTGTGTGTGTGTGTGTGTGTGTGTGTGTGTGTGTGTGTGTGTGTGTGTGTGTGTGTGTGTGTGTGTGTGTGTGTGTGTGTGTGTGTGTTGGAGAGAGTTTTTGTCATCATATTTTCAACAAAGCTTTGTGATAATATAGAGAATACAAAGAAATAACTTGGTTAAAAGGTCAAAGGTCATCATGACATAAAATTGTTTCAAGTTTCATCCAATTGACCTGAAATTTGAATTTTAATTTGAGCTTTTGTAAGCCTAACTTTTTGAAGTTAGATGAGGCATAAAACATTTGAGCTTTTGTCATCAAATTTTCAACAACGCTTTATTATGAAAATATGGAGAAGCAAACTAATAATTTCGTCAAAATGTCAAAGGTATGGTGGCACACAGAAGAAGAAGTCTGAATACAAAGCAGATGGGCTTTGCATTTTCAGATGCTTTCTAGTTATATTTGGTATGACAGAATCTTCTTCTTGCATATGACAAATTACAGCTCACAGATCTAAGTCCAAGTTGGACAGCCAAGTCACGGCACTGTCTGTTATTTGATAAAATGCCCTAAATCCTTTGTCAAGTTTCTGTAGGTGACACTCATTCACAATGTGATGAATAGTCTGATCTGCGTGACCAGTCACATGCTGGACTGTATTTGAAATTCCACTTGTGGAGGTGGTGTGATGTCCTTGCATGGAGAGTACGGATCCTGTTGAGACCACAGCGCAGACCACCGTTTGCGGAAGAGGTCAAAACCTGGAGGCCCTTCTGTTAGATTACTCACCAGTTCATTGTTAGCAATGTTGTTGTCTGTTTAGCTCTAGAGATTGTTCCACTTTTCTTTGTGTTAAACTCTGCATCACTCAAAATATTTGCAGAGCCCCAGAAAGGTTTGTGTGACTTGAGTCACATATTTGGTCGATTCTGCAGGTCTTTATGGATTGGAAGCTCTGGGTCAGCTTTGATGCAGTCAAACTCTAACAGCATTCTTGCCTTCCAGCACATATCAGGAGATGGGATGTTAGACAAGACTGGGAGCCACTGCACGGCTGTTTTCAGTGTACTACTGGTTATTCGTATCAGTGTTTTCCGGACAGTGTCCAAGTGTTTTGTGTGGCTACTCTGCCAAAACAGGAGAACAGTATTCCGCTGCAGGGTACACAAGGGCAAGCCAAGCAGTATGAAGAGTGCATGCATTTGATCCCCAGCTTGTGCCCACTCATCTCTGAATGATGTTTACCCTGTTCTGATCTTTCCTGTGACCCATTCTAGGTGTTCGGGGAATGTGAGGCTGCGATCAAGGGTGACTCCAAGGTACTTGGGGAATGGTTCGTCCTTGACTGGTTTGCCATAAAAGGAAACCTGAAGATTGCTGTAGCCAGTCGGTTGCTGAGACGGAAGCAGTAATTGCAGTCTTAGCTGGGTTTTGGTGGAGGCGCCAGTAGATGAAGTACTGCACCATTACCTTTAAATCCTGGGACAGGGTATGACTGAGATCGTCAAGGTTGTTTGCTTGGGAAGCAAGGGCAAGATCATTTGCCAAGGCAAACTTTCTGGATGTGGTGCAAGGCATGTCACTCACATATATGTTGAAAAAGATTGAAGCTAAGACAGACCCTTGGGGAAGACCATCATTCATAATCATTATGGAGCTTATTTTGTCTCCGAGTAAAATCCCATATCTTTGATTCCTAAGCATAGAAGAAAGGACAAGCATTGTAGCTCGACACTGGAAAAGTGCCAAGCTACAAAACCTTTCAACAGAAGACCATGTAACAAGGCCATATCATATGTTGATGAAAGGTCAGTGAGTGCAACACCTGTTTTGACCATATGTTGGTAGCCAGCCTCAATGTGGGTGGTAAGTGGAAGTACTTGATCAACACACCACCAGGTCTGAAGCCAGTTTTTGTTCATTGGGAATGATGGGCTCTATCAGTGGAGAGAGCCTGGCCAGAAGGACATGCTCAAACAACTTGTATGTTGTACACAGCAGAGATAATGGCTGATGGCTAGATGGGTCAGCAACAGGCTTCCCTGGCTTATGGATAGCAATAACTTTGGTCTCTCTCCAGGTTGATGCTGATGATTCCAGTTGCATGGATGTTCATGAAAAGAGAAGCCAAGCAATCACATCCATGAGGTCCCAAGTTCTTCAATAATTCAGGATAGATGTCATCAATTCCTGCTGCTTTTCTTGCTTTGGTGGAGGAATGGCTAGTGTCAATGTCAGCCCTGGTGTAGGGGGAAGAAAGCAGGGATGTAGGAGATGACTTTTGGAGATATCGTGCTATATGTCATGTTGGCCTAATCTCGCAATGGTGAAAAATCACATTAAAAATTCTTGGATCCAGATCCGGATTCGGATCTTCAGCAAAATCGAATCATTTTGTCCTTGTCACATACCCAAGCTCTCCACTAAATTTTGTCCAACTCTGTCCACACCTTTTTGAGATATTTTGTTCACAAGCAAACAACCAAGAAAGATGTCATGCATCGCACGATACTTGCGAAATCCATAAAACAAATTTGACCACAAAAATATTTGGTGGTGGAATTGTGACCTGCCTGATCTACAAATCCTCTTCAAATTTCAAGTCAATCAGATGAAAATTGAGGATTTTAGAAATCTCACCTAAATTGTTGACCTTTGGCCAATGTTGACATTTTTGTCAAAGTTGACCTCAAAAATAATAGGTGGGTGAATGAAATGGCCAAATATGCAACTCCTCTTCAAATTACCAATCAGATGAAAATTGACAATTTTAGAAATTTGGCCTATGTTGACCTTTTGGCCAATGTGGACCTCAAAAATAATTAGTGGTTGAATTCAGTGACCTGATATGCAAATCCTGTTCAAATTTCTACTCAATTGGATGAAAATTGAGGATTTTAGAAATTTGACAAATTTGTTGAGCTTTAGCCTCTCTTAACATTTTGACCTTTTGACCTCCACAACAATAGGCTTCTTACTTATGATGAACTCCACCATGTGGTTTGTGAAGATCTGTTTGAAGGTGTGACCTGTAGGTGATAAGCATAAAACCAAAAAGACAAACAGGAAAAAGATGTCGTGCAGAGCACGATACTTGCAAAATCCACCCCCATCCAAAGGTTACCATGGATACGTCAAATTGGCCATTTCATCATTCAGATTAAAATTGACAATCTTAATCAAAGCTCAGGTCAATCAGAAGAAAATTGATTATTTTTCAGATTGAAATATATTTTAAAAGTTTGACCTCGAGTTGACCTTTGACCTTTTGATCTCAAAAACTAGTTGGTTTCCTAATTCAGTAATGCACTATGCAATTGCTGTTTAATTTTCAAGTCAATCAGATGGAAATCGATGATTTTTCAGATAAAAATGGATGATTTTAGAAGTTTAACCTCGAGTTGGCCTTCAACCTTTTGACCTCAAATAGTTGGTTTCCCAATTCAGTGACACAATATGCAAATCCTTTTCAACTTTCAAGTCAATCTGATGAAAAATGACGATTTTAGAAATCTGACCTCAAGATGACCTTTGACCTCAAAGTTAATAGGCTTCTAAGATGAGACTACCTTTACAACTTGGTAAAGGTTCATGACGATCACTTTAGAATTGTGACCTGTCAGCAATTGACAAGCAGACAGACAAACAAAGACAGATTAATGCACGCAACCAACCAGTATACTTGAAAAATCTTCGATTTTCGCAAGTAACAAACAGACAGACAGACCAGGGGTGAAAACAAACTCCATCCACCTTCGGTGGTAGATGTAAAGAAGCACAATTCCATGCAGGCTTCACCCAATGCATTTACTGATTAGGCCACAATGCTACCCAAGGTTTGAGAACAATTGGACTGGCCAATTGGAGCTAAGTTGGCTCTTTTACACAAAAAATTTGCTTAAATCTCAGTGGGTGGGAAAAAAAATTAGTCATATTCATGCATGCTTAAATGGTTAAATGGAATGCTTCTTCGATTAAATGTAATATTGCTGACGACAAACCACATGTGTGGTGTTACAGCAGCACAGAGACAATGTGCCTGTGTGGCAGGTGACACTTGTTGCTGGCAGGTTGTGCAGCAAGCGCTGTGATGGGACTCGTTTTGTGCCCTGCTGCCTCGTCAAGTTGGAGTTTGATCTATGTTTATTGACGAGCTAAATATGGTCATGAGTAAATGATTCAGCAGTATGTCGTCCTGATTAGCCCACAACAAGGGCGAAATCTCGATCAGCATCTCTGCTTTTGCTTATTTGTGACTATAGGGGCTTTCATCTCAGTCTGCAGAGACTTGAGTGCCACACGGATGTTTTCTAGTCGTAGGTGATCTCGGCATAATTTATGCACATGACATCAGCGTAATGTCATAGGGTCAGTGTGCTTTTTTGGTTAAATGTAATATTCCTGATTGCCCTGTTGATCACCAGTCAGGAAGTTTACAGAGACAACATGTTCATGTGGCAGGCGACTGGGCATATCTCGATCTTCCTTTTGATACAGTCTGGCATCCCGCCTTGCTCTCCAAACTATCTGCCGATGGGATCCAAAGGCCATACTTCCAGTATGGACCAACTCCACACTTGGATTACTAACTTCCACCACTCCCGTAGACAATGTGTGGCTTTCAATGGAACTCTTTCTTCATCACTCCCTGTCAAGGCTGGAGTATCCCAAAGCAGTGTTCTCGGCCCAATATTATACCTAATCTTCATCAATGATCTCACTGACTGGAAAATCCTCCACATCTCTTTGCTGATGACTGCACCTGTCAGCTAAAATCTAGATGTTGTGGTAAATGTAAATACTAGTAAATGCATATAAATGAACGATTAAAATTGACGGTTACATGTTACAAGTTTCGTGGTGCATGGATCGGTAAATTGTAAGATAAACTACTTGATGTAATGAGCTAATTTTGACTGTAGATGGCAGTATTGTACTGTAAACTGCCTGGTGAGATTCGTGAAGGTGCTGGAACGTTCTCAGACGAAACTTCCAGTATGGACTCGAATCGCATTTGCTGGAAGGCACGAGATTGTTCTGTGATACTGTATAAACCCACGAGAGCGATGAGTAGAGAAGGGTGATATGCGACGAGTTGTGTTTCAATTGTACCGTGCTCGATTTAACTCTGAGTGAACGAGGTGTTAAGGTCCATAGCAGTTGTTAATGCGTAGAGCCAATCATAATAAGGTTGTTTCAAACTCATTAAGATTGTGTATCAGGAAAGATTTCCTTTGAGCTCTTTAAATCAACCTTGTGGACGGCCATCGAAGAATCGACAGATCCAAAGGACGAGGTGAACATGCATGAGCTGTGCCGGCAGGACTGGGACACTGGGCGGCAGAAATAACTCGATGCGGGAATCGAAGTTGGACATTGCATTTAATGGTGAACTTCCTCATTTGAACTTCTTCATTCAGCACCACAAACCACGTACGCACACCAAAAGGGAAGGAAAGGTGTGCGCATATCTACCACCCCCGCCACCACCTTTCAGATAGACAGGCAGCAGCCTCTCCTCTCTTCTCAGACCTTGACAAAATCACAAACTGGTCAAACACAATTTTGCTTATGGATCTATATTGTCCACCCTTTGCGTTCTCCCTTACCCCTCATCACTACTTGCATCCCTTGTTTGTCCATCTCTGTCTACTTTCTCCCTCCGCCCTGCTCTTAGTTTTTCCCCTTTCTCCTGCTGTTCCCTTTGAGATTTGTAAAGGGATTTTCCATAGGGATGTGAGCATGCCTGCATGCTAAGATATGTGTGTGTGCAGTGCACAGGTTTCACGGGCACACGAAGCAAGCTCGCACTCACACCCGAGTCTGTTGTGCCATGGTGGAGCTTACGTGGCTGTCTCGCGAAACATCTGCCTCGGCATCTGGAGAGTGGATGTGCTGTGGCGCCGAAGCCACGCAGGATGTACCATGCAGTGCGGGTGTGGGGAAAGTTGAGTGTGCCGGTGAGACTCCATGCACGTGTGCGAGTGAATGGATGAGTATATCGCCAGTGCGCATGTACGGTTATGGGCAACAGACCGCCGTCTCAATCAATCCTGAAAATCTTTTTTTTCTTTGCTGTTAAAAAATACATAACCTCCAGT
Organism: Eptatretus burgeri; assembly: GCF_056783735.1. Taxonomy (NCBI): domain Eukaryota; kingdom Metazoa; phylum Chordata; class Myxini; order Myxiniformes; family Myxinidae; genus Eptatretus; species Eptatretus burgeri. Next base: position 49,070,845 of record NC_140971.1, read on the forward strand.
TTTTGAGCTCTTTGAACCAGCGCAACAACAAAATATTCCTTTAAAAAATTTTTTATGTCGTGGTATTTTTACAACAGGCTTCTGCTCGTGAGAAATAAAAATGTGAAGATAACGTCAGCAGAATGAGAAGAGAGAAGAGGAATTGAGACAGAGAACAATCAATTTCAGCTCTTTGGAGTCCATTTCCTGACTTCCTTCTGCAGTAATTTCAGGCACTGCAGCAGAAAGGTAAATTACACCAATGGGGCACAAATTAAGAGCCATCAATAATTGACGAGCTTGCCACTGCAGTAAGGACGAGTGAAACCCCACCATTGCTGATAACTTGTAAAACGATGTCATAAGGAAAATGAGCTCCGAAACCATATCGCGAGTTCTTGTTTTACGTAAATCAATTACATTTTTGTTTTTCAACCACAATGTGCGAGAAAATACAAAGGGAGGGAAAGGAAGGAAGATTAATTGGGAAGATGGAGGAAAATGGAGTGATAAGGAGATGGCGATGAACACAGGTGAGGGCTGGGGAAGAGGAGGAAGATGACGGTGATGAGAGGAGGAAGAGAGGGGGATTATATGGAGGGAAGAAGGATGGAGTAAGATGGGGTGAGAGATGAGGAAGGTTGAGTTTGGAGTAATGTGGAGGTGAGTGGGATGGAGGGGGAGGGGAGTGGAGGCATGAAGAGAGGGGTAAGGTGGAGGGAGAAGGGTGGAAAGGAGGCTAAGGGTAAAAACACATTATATAAGGGTGACAAAGGAAACTGGCATTATTGCAGAAACGGTAAAAAAAAAAAACATTCAATATGAACCATATTCCAGCAAATTATGGAACATTCTTCCAACCCCTAAGCACAAAACACAAGTGGTGCAGATCACAGAAGCGATATAGTGTGCTAAATGTCTCTTGATACCAAGTTTGTGAAGCAGTACAGGGTTTGAGTTTAAATAATTCGTGCATAGCGAGAAAAATTCATCTGAACAGGAAGGGAACAGAACTGACAGAATTCTAAGCACTATAAGCCAAAATTATTGAAGTATTATTATTATCTTGCCAAAACGAAGTTTTTGCAAGATATGTTAGTCAGCTTGTATGTTTTTTTTTTTGTTTGTCTGTAATCACGTATAAAAAATTCTGCAGAGCACAGTTATCATTGGAAATTTTTGTAACTTCGCATATCAGAGGCCTATAGAGGTCCCATTCAGCGCATAAAATTTTGAAGGTCAAGGTCAAAGGTCAAGGTCACTGTCGCAAATCAGGGGAGTCGACGAAACCCTTATTTTTTGAGTAATTTTGATCGGATAGTCTTCAAACTTCATGGGAATATAGTTCATGGTTTGGCGCTCAGCTGATTAATTTTTGGTGGCGATTGGCCTAGACCTTCATGGTTAATGCCTGAGGTCAAACATATTTGACCCCAAGGTCAAATTTTCAAGTTTTAGGAACCATATCGTGTTGTACCTCAAATTGAACACCTCGATGAGTGCTTTCTAGATATGTCAAGCTTGAGACATTATGACGTCATTTGGTGACGTTATGAGGCAAACACATATTTTTCATGGTTACTCTGTAGAACGATTCTCATCGGAATCTCTCGTAGGCAGATATTCCTCAAGGAGTCGCTCAGCTCTGTTCACCTCAGTGTGACCTTAAAGAAGTCACACGTGGTTACCTTTTGGCAAGATACGGGTCACCTTGCGGGTGACATTGGTTTATTTATTTTTTTGGTCATTCGTTTTGTAAGAAAGACAATCACGGTCATGACTGCATCAAAAGATGACGCAAAAAATGGAACCATACTGAAGATCGAGTCAAGGCTGTCTATCTCCTATTCCTTTAGTACAAGACGTGCTCCAAAACCGGAGGAAAATGGTTCTCAAAGAGGAGACCAACATCATGCCAGCAATGAGGGATGGTCTCAAGGCAAGCAGTGGAGACGGCTGCCTTTTGAACTAACATCGTTCAACTGATAACATTGTAAAACAGCAGCGAGAGAATCGTCCAAGCACAATGGCTGGAAACTATTACAATATGCTAAGAAGCCAACTTGTGTGCCTATTTCTGGCATGCTGCAGTCTCTGCTTCATTCTGTGGTCTCATAGGCCTCATGGTGACTTCAGCTTTTACTATCAAAGATGATGAACTTCCCTAACTTTATTAACCTCCGCCATCGAAGATGGATGGAGGTTACTGTTTTCACCCGTCTGTTTGTTTGTGAACAGTATTACGGAAAAATTCTTGGACGGATTTCGACGAAACTTGGTGGGGGGATTAGGTATGGTCCAAGGATCATGCCATTAGATTTTGGACTTGGTCAAAAAAAAACTTAGAAATTATTGCAACTTTTTTTCAAAAAAATTTCGATTTTATTTGAAAAATATTTGAATTTTTTTTTGCATTTCTACATGTTTTAAGTGATTTCCAACCCCCCCCCCCCCCAAAAAAAAATTTGTTATAGAAAAAAACCCAGGAATTTTGCAACTTATTTTTTCAAAAAAAATTCGATTTTTTTTTTTGGCATTTCTACATGCACGTCAATCTCGTTTAGTTTATTCAATCGTGGTTCAGTAGAGTCTGATCCGTTTTGACCTACAATTAATAGGATATCAGGTTCACTTAAGTGACCCAGAAGTATTGGAGGCGGAGGTTTTGCACTCTACCGAGTGCTCCCCCTCTAGTTTTGTGGGTTTTTCTTTCTGCTAGTTAAATCTGCTGAATGCCACCATCAGACTGCTCCAAAGCTATATAGTGTTGTTGTTATAACAATAGAAGTTCACCGACAAGGACCATCAATGCAAGAGGCCATTAGGTCCATCAAGCCTGCACCATGGTTGCCAACCTGTTCTTTTTGTCTGTGCTCCATTCTTTTCAAATGTTGACCGTCAAGCAAGGAAGCAGCACGTACCATTTTTTAAGCGTTAAAATGGTACGAGCTGCTTTCTTGCTTGATGTATTCATGTATATATAAAAATCTTGTATATTATTTCCGAGTTTGTGGTTTCGTGTCGTGCTATCTTCAACTTTGTTCTGCACTCGAGTAACGTGATATTCGGCTTACATTATCTCAAAGACCATATGAGGTGCATGGTACAAAAAAGTAAATAAAATGGTTCTGAAACAGTGAAATCGTATTCCACTTACTGCATTAAAGTAAAATTACTACTGATACTCTGCATCAGTTCCTTTCTCAAACACACCCACCCGAACATGTCGCGCAGAGCGCGGGTTATGCTAGTGTACCATTAAAAGATGGTAGGTGCTGATTCTTCGCTTGACGTTCAGCAATTAGGAGATAGAACATGGACAAATTCCTCTAGGTTAGCATTCATGAATAGGAGGAAATTCCTCCGTAATTACTCCATTAAATATGGAGCGAATAAGTGATGCATGAAGATGGCTTCGTTGGACTCCAGGTGCTTTGGGGTGTCACGTCATTTCATTAAAGCTCATCTGAAGTTAAGTCCGGCATGGTCTTGTACTGTATATTGTTTACATGTGTGTAATTTGTATTGCAGTTATTTTACGAGTCTTAGAACCTTGTAGAAAAAAAAGACTAAATAAAATACATCTTTTTCCCCTCAGCTGTAAACCACATTCCATAAACTATTTATTCTCTTTTGCCAAATACCTTACCAGCATAGATTATCCTTTGCTCTAATCCCACCGTCATCTCTATATTACTTGTAACCGACACCATTTTTACTGAAGTTAGGCTTTCATCGTGCTTCAAGGGACTGCTTGCTGTTGCAGTTACGGACCAGGAAGAATCCCAATTGAGCGAAGATGGTCAATGAACAATTAACTCATAAATGGAATAACACAGATGGTTATGACTCAAAGGAATATTTTGGGAATTTTGAAAGTTGACACTGTAAACAAAACAGCCAGCTTAAATACCATTCTAAAAGAAGCATGCTTCACATTGCAGTATCCCCTGCTGAGATTGCTCCAGACGGATGTGCTGTATTTGATTCTACTGGGAATTTAATTCAAAACTAAGCAGCTCTGAAGCAAACACAACAATCTCCTGCCTTAACAACCTCACTGAGCAAAACCACATTTCCTTTGCAGTTACCAAAGTGAGGAAACAGGCTGACAGGATGATGGCCTGGAGGTACGCACACTCACATACCTTTAAGCTGTCCAGCTTGGGTTCGAATTTCGATCCAACTATAAACTGCCATCCAGTTTAGGTTAGCATTCATGGCAGGGCGATTTGATGGATTTTCACAGGCAGGGTGATTTGATGGATGTTAAGCTGGGCGTCTCATCTGCCGGCATTAGTTAGCGGATGTTAAAGATTCCACATTGTTCTTCATGAAGAGTCGGCGAGCTATCGCCGGCACCTTGAACAAGTTCGAAATTCCTGCCTTAACCAGCAAAGGGCACTGCATCAGTGGCACAGCCATGCTCCCAGTAATGATGCTAACCAGCAGCCAAAGGCTGCACAAGGAATGAAATGAAGTAAGGTAGTTCAGAGTATGAGTAATGGACCAAACTCTCAATGATGTTGCACAGTGTTTAAGATGGTAAAAACTGGAATACAAACATATTCTTTGAACGGTAATATTCCATGAACTTTTAAAAAAATCAAGATATGACGATATATGTTTTCTATTATCATCATTAGATGTAAACTTTTGATAGTCGTATTATTATTTTTCCCCAAGAACTTGGAAATTGGATTGACATTTAGCAGTTCAACATTCGTGAGCTTTCGGAAGTGAGGCAGCCAAACCGTACATCATTTTCTGAAATTTTTGTGAACAACTATCTTCGCAACTCAACTGACTGGATGATGGCAATCATTATTCATGGTAAAATAGCACAACGAATGTCGCTTAAATTTAAAATAAATAAATAAAGCTCCAACATCTACCATCTATCATAATAAATGTCAGTGCAGTGTGTGTCCGTTGGTCCGTCCGTCCGTGTGTCTCCTCCATAAGTCCAAAACCATGAAATGTAGTGGGCCAAATTTTGCATGCATATGAAGGGAACTTTAGGAAGTGAATAAGTGCATGAATGAAAACTGGGTTTGTGGGCAAAGTTAAACACACCTTTTGAAAATAATTTATGGTAAAACCAGAAAAAGGACTTACCTTTATGGGCAGTCTGCATTCAGCTTACTCAGCTCGGCATCTTAAGTCAACATTTTATCCACTCAGCTCAAAATACTTTGCCTTGGAACAGGTCGGTTTCTGTATGATAAAGCTTCATACCTAATAATCGCTGTATACATCACAATGCTTATAAACACCCAGAAACACCAGTGTTCGTGCCTTTATATAAATTCCACACATGCGATAAGCTCTAGAATCTCTTAACCTGAGCCAAATTTCAAAATTTAAACTGCGGAATTAACCTTGGCAGCAGTTCCGACGATTAAAAACAAAAAGTGTTCATATGTCCAATACGGACATTGAAGTATATATGAAAGATCAAGCGTAGAAATTATTACAAACTTATAGTGAGACAAACAATCATGCCGGGCAACATGATGGGATAATTTTTTTCACTCTGGCTATCTCCGGGTGGTGTTTAGTATGACCAATCACAAATCACTTGCCGTTCCTTATCAACCGTTATGTTGGAGTATCTGCTTGAGTGTTTAATCCACTTGGTGAGTACTCTGGAGTTGATAGCGGTATTACGCACGCAATTAGTGTCATCTGGTTCGCCCGCAGAATCTCATTTTTACACGTTTTTCTGCGATCTGTTTTGCAATATTAATATATCGGCGGACCCCACTATTCAGAGATTTGCGATTCGCGCACACTGTATATTTGCAGATCATAAAGTCTGACCTACTTCTCCATTTACGCTTCACGTATTCACGGTTTTTTTTTTTTCTTAAACACTTCAGGACTGGACTCCTTTATCTACCTGGGAAATTGGAAATCAGCTAACATCACAGCATGATATAAAAAAGGTGCAAAAACCTTAACTACAGCCCAACAATGGTGGAGGCCCTCAATATTAGACATGAAATCAGGGCCATCACTCAACATATCTTGAGCATTTGATACAGTCTGACATCCTAGCTTGCTTTCAAACTGTCTGCCTATGGAATCCAAGGCCAACTCCACTGTTGGAGTACTGACTTCCTCCCCTCTCAGAATCAATGTGTGGCTTTCAGCAGAACCTTTTCATCTCCTCTCCCTGTCAAGGCAGTGTTCTCGGCCCAATTGTATTCATAATCTTCATCAATGATCTCACTGACTCTGGAAAATCCTCCACATCTCTTTGCTGATGACTCCAACTCTTTGTTGCGACATCTCTCATCCTTCTGATAGACAGGCAGCAGCATCTCCTCTCACTTCAGACCTTGACAAAAATCACAAACTGGTCAAACACAATTTTGCTTATGGATCTATATTGTCCACCCTTTGCGTTCTCCCTTACCCCTCGTCGTTACCTGCATCCCTTGTTTGTCCATCTCTGTTTACTTTCTCCCTCCGCCTTAGTTTTTCCCGTTTCTCCTGCTGTTCCCTTTGAGATTTGTGCATTACTATTTGTAAAGGGATTCTCCATATGGATGTGTGCATGCCTGCATGCTAAGATATGTGTGTGCAGTGCACAGGTTTCACAGGCACACAAAGCAAGCTCACACTCACACCCGGGCTTGTTGTGCCATGGTGGAGCTTACGCGGCTGTCTCACGAACCATGTGCCTCGGCATGTGGAGAGTGGATTTGCTGTGGCGCCGAAGTCACGCAGGATGTACCATGCAGTGCGGGTGTGGGAAAAGTTGAGTGTGCCGGTGAGGTTCCGTGCACGTGTTCGAGTGAATGGATGAGTATATCGCCAGTGCGCATGCTAGGAGGTTGGAGGAACATGAATGGGGGGACTGTTAAGGATTGACGGTTTAGTTTCAAATTTAAAATGGCTTCCCCAGAGTGTAGCATGTATGAATCCGATTCAGAGCATGCTGACTCGGGGGGAGCAAAGGTAACTTCATGCATGCAAGCACGCATGCATGCATTTGCCAAGTCCATAGCGTGGGTTTTAAATGCTCCCACCAAGTTGTATATAAAACCCGGCAGTTAAAAAGAAAACTGCTGTTTGTGCATGTTTTTTCTCCCCAGTAATGGCCCAGTATTACAGTATTACTTCCCTTTCCCTCCCCTAGCGCTGTCTACCCTTCCCCTTCCCTCATGCTGTCTTCCCTTCCCCTCCCCTCGTGCTGTCTTCCCTTCCCCTCCCCTCGCGCTGTCTTCCCTTCCCCTCCCCTCGCGCTGTCTTCCCTTCCCCTCACGCTGTCTTCCCTTCCCCTCACGCTGTCTTTCCTTCCCCTCCCCTGTCTTCCCTTCCCCTCCCTCACGCTGTCTTCCCTTCCCCTCCACTCGCGCTGTCTTCCCTTCCCCTCCCTCATGCTGTCTTCCCTTCCCCTTCACTCGTGCTGTCTTCTCTTCCCCTCCACTCACGTTGTCTTCCCTTCCCCTCCACTCATGCTGTCTTCCCTTCCCCTCCACTCATGCTGTCTTCCCTTCCCCTCCACTCACGCTGTCTTCCCTTCCCCTCCACTCACGCCGTCTTCCCTTCCCATCCCCTCGCACCGTCTTCCCTTCCCCTCACCTCACGCTGTCTTCCCTTCCCCTCACGCTGTCTTCCCTTCCCCATCCCCTCACGCTCTCTTCCCTTCCCCTCCCGCTGTCTTCCCTTCCCCTCCCGCTGTCTTCCCTTCCCCTCCCGCTGTCTTCCCTTCCCCTCCCGCTGGCTTCCCTTCCCCTCCCGCTGTCTTCCCTTCCCCTCCCGCTGTCTTCCCTTCCCCTCCCGCTGTCTTCCCTTCCCCTCCCGCTGTCTTCCCTTCCCCTCCCCTCGCGCTGTCTTCCCTTCCCCTCACGCTGTCTTCCCTTCCCCTCCCGCTGTCTTCCCTTCCCCTCCCGCTGTCTTCCCTTCCCCTCCCGCTGTCTTCCCTTCCCCTCCCCTCGCGCTGTCTTCCCTTCCCCTCCCCTCGCGCTGTCTTCCCTTCCCCTCACGCTGTCTTCCCTTCCCCTCCCCTGTCTTTCCTTCCCCTCCCTCACGCTGTCTTCCCTTCCCCTCCCTCACGCCGTCTTCCCTTCCCCTCCACTCGCGCTGTCTTCCCTTCCCCTCCCTCATGCTGTCTTCCCTTCCCCTCCACTCACGCTGTCTTCCCTTCCCCTCCACTCACGCCGTCTTCCCTTCCCATCCCCTCGCGCTGTCTTCCCTTCCCCTCGCCTCGCGCTGTCTTCCCTTCCCCTCACGCTGTCTTCCCTTCCCCTCCCGCTGTCTTCCCTTCCCCTCCCGCTCTCTTCCCTTCCCCCCCCCCTGGCTTCCCTTCCCCTCCCGCTGTCTTCCCTTCCCCTCCCGCTGGCTTCCCTTCCCCTCCCGCTGTCTTCCCTTCCCCTCCCGCTGTCTTCCCTTCCCCTCCCGCTGTCTTCCCTTCCCCTCCCCTCGCGCTGTCTTCCCTTCCCCTCCCCTTGCGCTGTCTTCCCTTCCCCTCCCCTCACGCTGTCTTCCCTTCCCCTCCCCTCGCGCTGTCTTCCCTTTCCAACGTGCTGCCTTCTCCTCCCCTCTTGCTGCTTTCCCCTCTTCCTGCACTGCTTTCCCCTCTTCCTGTGCTGCTTTCCCCTCCACTTCACGCTGACCTCCTCCCAAACCCCCGCCCCTACCATATAACTCTCCGGAGGGCGAGAAGAGGAAGGGGTGTCAAAGAATGTGCGAATTAGACAAACACCTAATATACAAATCTCAATGTACAAATCTCAAAGGGAACAGCAGGAGAGAGGGGAAAAACTAAGAGCAGGGCGGAGGGAGAAAGTAAACAGAGATGGACAAACAAGGGATGCACGTAACGATGAGGGGTAAGGGAGAACGCAAAGGGTGGACAATATAGATACATAAGAAAAATTGTGTTTGACCAGTTTGTGATTTTGTCAAGGTCTGAGAAGAGGGGAGAGGCTGCTGCCTGTCTATCAGAAGGACGAGAGATGTCGCAACAAAGAGTTGGAGTCATCAGCAAAGAGAGGTGGAGGATTTTGTGGAGAGTCAGTGAGATCATTGATGAAGATTATGAATACACAGCTTCATGCTGTGGAAACCAGGGCTTTTAGGATTATTGGTATCTTCCACGATGAAGCTGAGTCTTTGGTCTCTCACTCTCTCACCACAGGCAGGTCAGTGGTCTTTTTGTGTTCTACCATCTCCTCTCCGGCCTTTCTTGCCTCTGGAACAAAGTCATACACTCTCTTCAATCCCACTCTTCCCTCCAAGTCTTCAAAACAGCTGTTCACCAAACATCTCATATCTTCCCCCATCTAAAACCATGATCTTTTCTACCCCCGTTAATCCACACCAACCCATCTCCTTCAAATTCCCTGCTTTCCTTCCTAAAAGTTCCTGTAGCCATCTTGTTTTCCCTGGGTGCATGCCCCATCACTCACCCTTCCACAAATCTCCCATCTCTATTCCCTACTGTTTTGTGTGTCCTTTTCCTCCCACTCTTGTCTCTTGCTCCCTTTTGGTGTGTTTTTAGCCTCAATAATGAACACCAAAAAAAAAAAATGAACATTTATTTTTATTTTTAAAGCAGTCAGAACTGCTGTCGGAATCAATTCCACAATATAAAATTTAAAATTCAGGTTTTTTTTTCCTTTTGTATACCTTGGCGAGGCTCGTGTGAGAGGTAACACACAACGCACATCAAGGGGGGCATGAGACAGGAGGGGAGGGAGTGGGAAGGACAAAATAGTGGGGAACAGAGACATTTGGAGATCTGTGGAAGGGAGAGGGATGGTACGGGGAACATGGGGAATAGAAGATGGACATTACAGAGACTTTCAGGAAGGAAAGCAGGGAATTTGAAGGAGGTAGGCTTGGGTGGATTATCGGGGGTAGAAAAGATCGAGGATTTGGATGGGGGATAATAAGAGGTGGTGGTGAACAGCTGTTTTGAAGGCGTGGAGGGAAGAATGGGAATGAATAGAGTGAGGGAGTTTATTCCAAAGGCGGGAAAAAAGAGGAATGAAAGAGTGAAGATGAGCAGTGATCCGTGATTTTGGTAGTTTTACCAGAAGGGGGTTGTTGGCGGACCTTGAGATTCCTGCGGAAATGTGGTGGGGACAAATCGCAGAGAGAGTGGGGGGGGGGCGAGGCTGGAGAGGAGACGGAAGAAGACAGAAAGACCACCGACCAACCTGCGGTGATTGAGTGAGAGGCCCAAAGACACCCTCATTGCGGGAGATGCCAATGATCCGAAATTCCTTGGTTTCTGCAGCGTGAAGCCGAGAAAGTTGGGAGGCAGGAGCACCAGCCCAGAGGAGAGAGAGCAGTACTCCATCAGGCTGCGGACAAAAGCTTTGTAAGTGGTCAGGAGCTCAGGTGGGCCGAGGAAGGACCTTGCACGACGGAAGATTCCCAGTCGGCGACTGGCTTTGGAGGCGAGGTTTGAAATGTGGCTTTCCCAAGAAAGGTCATGGCAGATAGTGAGACCCAGAAGCTTGAAAGAAAGGACTTCTTCCAGAGGATTGTTGAGAAAGTGGATGGGGGGATTTTCTAAACGGTGCTTTCGAAGAGACATAGTGAGAGTGTGAGATTTGTCCGGATTGAAAGACATGTTCCACGTGTTGGACCAGTTTGTGATTTTATCCAGATCAGCAGTGAGCAAAGAAGCTGCTGCTTGCCGGTCTGAGGGATGACCGATGGTACGGCAGAGGGTGGAGTCATCAGCAAAGAGATATAGCGGATTTTCCAGAGAGTCGGAGAGATCATTGATGTAAACCAGAAAAAGAACAGGGCCCAGAACGCTACCTTGAGGAACTCCAGCCTGGACAGGAAGGGGGGATGAAAGAACTCCATTTTGGGCCACACGTTGACTGCGACAGGAGAGGAAGTCTGCGAGCCATGAGTGGAGATGGCCTTGGATACCATAGGAAGAGTGTTTGGTGAGCAGGGCAGGGTGCCAGACTGTGTCAAAAGCACGTGATATATCCAGGGATACGGCTCGGATTTCCTGTCTGGCATTGAGCGCTTCCATCCATTGTTGGGAGAGCAGAAGCAGCATATCCCGGGTAGAGTGACCTGGTCTGAAACCAAATTGATGATCAGAAATCAAGCCATTGGAGAAGAGGAAGGATTTGATGTCTTCCCTTCCCCTCCCTCACGCTGTCTTCCCTTCCCCTTCACTCTCGCTGTCTTCCCTTCCCCTCCACTCGCGCTGTCTTCGCTTCCCCTCCACTCGCGCTGTCTTCCCTTCCCCTCCACTCGCGCTGTCTTCCCTTCCCCTCCACTCGCGCTGTCTTCCCTTCCCCTCCACTCGCGCTGTCTTCCCTTCCCCTCCACTCGCGCCGTCTTCCCTTCCCCTCCACTCGCGCCGTCTTCCCTTCCCCTCCACTCGCGCCATCTTCCCTTCCCCTCCACTCTTGACACACGTTTTTGGTCTGTAGTTGCAGCGATCTGTTTTTGCACCTATTTTGTGCACCTATTTTGGTCTGTAGTGGACCTGATTGGTCTGTAGATGCAGCGATCTGTTTTTGCACCTATTTTGTGCAGGGCAGTGATGTTTGCTGATTTCCAAGCAGATGGCAGATGGCCTTGAGCAAATGAGAGGGTGAATATAACAGAGAGAGGGTGAGCAAGAGCAGAAGAGCAGGCTTTGAGGACACATGGGCTGATGCCGTCTGGACTGGTTGCAGAATCTGAGTTGAGGTTTGACAGCAAGCTCTCCACCTTGTCAGGAGAAAAGGACACAGAGTCCAGGGACAGTGGGTGCGACTGGGTAAGGTGGGTAGAGAAAGTGATGGGTTTTGGACACAAGATTTAGCTGCAAACACCGAGTTTAGGCATTCAGCTTTTTCACGTGCGGTATCAGCAGTGCTGCCATTTGAGGTAAGAGAGGGGATGGAGGGGGAACAAGAGATTCTCGAGTTAAATCACATTTTAGTTGTAAAATGTGTGCGGGATTTAAATAAAGGCATGAACAATGCTCGGCTGTCCATAAATGGTCCAGGCAATCGAGCCCATTTTTTCACTTGATCGGGAACAAATTTTTTTTTAGCACAATGCATTTCTATGAGGTCCCCAGAACACCATACTAAAAGTCCTAAGAAACCCCTGTTGCGGAAATATGTCTAATTTGCATAAATCCAATACGGCGGCCAATTAATTATCAATATTGTGCCATATCTTTGCTCACAGATGACATATTTGAGCGATTTCAATTTCTAGAATGGGTATTTTGTATACAAGGATGCATTTAGAATACTTTTAAACTTCCCTGGAACAAAATCTCATTTGCATAAATCCAATATGGCCATGAAATATCAATATCTTGCCAAATCTTTGCTCTCAGATGATGTATTTTAGTGATTTAAATTTCTATGACATCTTTGGATCCAAGGATGCATTTGTAAAACTTAAAAATTTCATTGGATGCATCTAGGACACATGCTATATGCAAAGTCTGCATATGTATACCTGCAAATGATGCTTAATCTGCCAGAAAGTCATCCAGATGTCCATCAGCAATTTGAGAAAGGATACCATGTGGTGAGGCGTAGTGATAGGTACTGGGCAGGACTATCCACGGATCTCACAATTGAGCAAGTGCTGATGAGAAGTATAAAGACACATGGAGGCCTGGCAAGAGGAAAAGGAATGACAGAAACTCAGCGTTTGGTGTGGGTCCTTTCCATGCCAGCATGTGCAAATATCAACAAGGCCATGCAGAAGCTCAGTGGCATCTCATTTGAAACCAGTGACCAGCATAAAGACCTGTCAAAAGCTAGACAAGCGAGCGATGTCAATGACACCCTTGATCTTATCAGCTATCTCAGGGAGAGAGATCCATTCGCATGGGATCCATCCCTGTTTAACATTGCAAATGGCATGACAGCCCAGGAAGGAGTCAACGCTGAAAGATAATGAACAGTTGGAGAAAAGATTCTAGCATCTATGGTTGGGAAATCTGTAGAAGAGTTCACCTTCCGGAAATGTGATCGAGCAGTGACACTTAATTCAAGATCAACTGTAAAGATCAAAGGAGAATCTGTGAAGGTAGATCCACAGTTGATCTTCCAGAGGCTGGTAACCATTGGGGAGCGCTGTGAAGATCTACAGTCAATCTTCAAATATGAACTGTGTAGTTACCACCCAGCATTGTTTGAATCTTCCTTCCTTCCCCTGCAGGCCAATAAGGCTGTCCTTGCCGATGTTCTCTGGAAGACCATGCAAGGGGAGAAACGAGAACCAATTGGAAATGCCCAGTATATTCTCGATGGTGGTGCGCTACTTCATCGTCTTCCATGGCCAAGAGGTTCCATATATGAGAGTGTCAGTCAGCTTTATGTCACATATGTTACACATAAATATGGGGCTGCTACCATTATCTTTGATGGATACCAAGACGGTCCAACAACAAAAGATGCCACGCACATGAGAAGGACAGAGGCTTGTTCAGGCATGACAGTAAACTTCACTGGTGGAATGGTTATACAGTCGAAGAAGGAGGAATTCTTGAAAAATGTGACAAACAAACAGCGATTTATTGTTTATCTTAGTGACAAACTAGAGTGGGCTGGGTGTAATATAGATCATGCAAAGCATGATGCTGATGTGCTCATTGTCCAAACAGCTATTGCATCTGCTAGAATCAAAGACACTGTCCTGATAGGGGATGACACGGACTTGCTCATCCTCCTACTGCATCGTGCTGAACTGGATGCACATGACTTGTTCCTGGCCCCAGAGCCCAGGCAATCAGCAAAAAAGACCAGGATATGGTGCATAAAGCAGTCTAAGGAATTAATTGGTCCTGATGTTTGTGACCATGTGTTATTTATCCATGCAATCCTTGACTGCAATACAACTTCTCGCCTGTTTGGATTGGGAAAGGGTTTAGCAGGAATGAGGATCAAGAGTGTTGCCCTGTTCCGTCAGCAAGCTAAGGTGTTCAGCCAAGAAGGACGTGTGGCAAAACACGATATTATTGCAGCAGGAGAAAAAAAAGCACTTGTGTCATTATATGGTGGTGCCAAAGAACAAGGACTGGACACTTTACGATACAGGCAATTTTGTGAGAAGGTTTCCAAGAGCACATCTCATGTAGAACCTCAAACTCTACCCCCAACCTCAGCAGCTGCAAAGTATCACAGCCTCCGTGCATATTATCAGATGATGGAGTGGAAAGGAATAAGCATCAATATGAAGTCGGAAGAGTGGGGATGGCTCATTGTGGATGGACAATGTTTGCCAATACAAACTGACCAGCTTGCAGCCCCATCACAACTACTGGATGTCATCTGCTGTAACTGTAAAACAGACTGTAATACAAAGAGGTGCACATGCAGAAAGTATAGTCTGCATTGCAGTGCTATTTGAGGAGAATGCCGTGGGACAAGTTGTGCCAACTCACAGCTACCAGATTTCACTGATGACTATAATGATGAGCTTGATGGGCATCTTCAGTAGGATATTAATATGCCTGCAATGAAACACTAGCCAACGAAGTGACTGTCATAAATTTGATCACAAAATATCGATATTTGGTGGCCATATTGGATTTTATTAAATTTATCCATCATTTTATTTAAACCCATCCAATCAAAATATTAAACTATCCCAAATTTAGCCTTTGATCCCCTCAAATATTCTAGAAATATAAACTGCTCAAACCTGTTGGCTGAGAGTAAATATATGGCAAAATATTGATATTTGGCAGCCATATTGGATTTACGCAAATTAAATGTGTATCAAAATACATCCAAGAAAATTGTTAAATACTCTAAATGCATTCTTGTATGCAAAAGATATATACTAGAAGTTGAAATGGCTCAAATATATCATCCAAGAGCAAAGATTTGACAAAATATTGATATTTGGCTGCCATATTGGATTTATGCAAATGAGATTTTGTTCCAGGGAAGTTTAAAAGTATTCTAAATGCATCCTTGCATACAAAATACCCATTCTAGAAGTTGAAATCACTCAAATATGTCATCTGTGAGCAAAGATATGGCACAATATTTATAATTGGCCACCATATTGGATTTATGCAAATTACACGTATTTCCGCAACAGGGATTTCTTAGGACTATTAGTATGGTGTTGTGGGGACCTCATAGAAATGCATTGTGCTAAAAAAAAATTTGTTTCCATTTGTTCCCGATCAAGTGAAAAAAATGGGCTCGATTGCCTGGACCATTTATGGACAGCCGAGCATTGTTCATGCCTTTATTTAATTCCCGCACACATTTTACAACTAAAATGTGATTTAACTCGAGAATCTTTTTAAAACACCTTTTTAAAACAGTATCACCGGCTATTTTTGTATTCATATTAACCAAAAATAATCCAATTTTACCGTAATTTGTTGAAATAGTCCAAAGTAGCATGTTGTATCACTTCCTCCGATTGTTGTAAAATCAGGTTGCATACCAATTATCCGGTTTCCCATGTAGTGGGAGAAAAAGGATGGGCTCCATTTGCAAGCAGCTTGCCAAGAGGCTTGCTTGATTCAAAGTGCTCAAGCATGTCTTCAACGGAACACACCCAGAGTTTTGCAAGTGTAGGTGTAAGTGTACGTGTACGTGTGCGTGTGTCCAGGGCATAAGATTTTTAATATTTGAGTTTTTGACTTCAAATGTTCAGCTTATTATGAGAATATGGAAAACATAAATTCATAATTGGGTCAGTCACAGTAACTAGAGATAGGTCTCATTAGCCCTGAGTGCTGTACAAGATGGCAGATTTATTTATTTAATAATCGCTTCTGTGTTTCATTTGAGCATTTGTCATCAAATTTTCAACAAACCCTTGCTATGAGAGTTTGGGGAACACCATTTCATAAATTTGACATGTTTTTTATTTGGAGTTTTAGCTGTTTTCATCAAGTTTAGTTTGAGTACAAAGTAGGGTGCTTCTGGAGCCCTCATAGTAAGCAATTAACTTCTACCTAGTCTTAAAATGTTCCATTAGTGAAAATAATAACTTTTGTGAAATTTAAATGAAATCAGAAGTGGTTAGGGGGTCCACCGGTCACCCGAAGTTGGAGGGCTGTGTCCTCTACTATGTGCATATGGCAGCTATTCAAATAGGATCCATTAATGAATGTAACATATATTAGCTACCTTCAGTGTTTATCATACATATTAGTGCTATGTGCTAGTGAGTCCTTTTTGTTCAGATAATATGTTTAAAACAACATACGGCAGCTTTTTTGGAGTTTAAATATCTGTACAATAATAGCTGCCATATATATTTTTTTTACAAGTTTTTGTGAATTTCATAGAAATACATGTAGTTTAACAGTTGGTGCTTTCCCATACAAATCGGTAATTGATGATATTTGGTTTCTCTTCCAATTCTGTGAAAGATTAAGTCAAGTTTATTTTAGTGTGCTAGAAAGTACATTTCCAAAAGCTTGACAAGGGGAATATCTAATTGCATGATTGTGGAAATTCCCATCTATTTTTAGTGATAGGGACTGTCTGCAAGCCTTATTGTGTTGAAGTGAATTGGGATTATTTATCATTTTCATCCCTGCTTTTGCATCTTGTGACCCTTCTCGTTTTCATTTGCCTATTGTGAAATAAAGTTTTACACAGCTGAAAATGAATGAACAATCAACTGGAAGTCAAGCACCGTCAACTCCACCATCAGAATGATCTAGCACACCTACATCTGGTGCAAAGGTGACATGTAAAACAGCTGAAATCTTTGGTCTTGGAAGTGTAATTACAGCTTCAGATGCAGAAATCACAGGTTCACATCTACCAACATGTCACCAAGTACTACGCTGTTTGATGTATCACCTTCAGAAGGGAGTCTCAGAATCCCGAACTAGAACTGAAGCTGCAAAAATTGTTCTTGCCAAAGTTCTTCCATTTTATGGAGAAGCAAACTCCAGTGATTTCTGAGATCAAGGCTTGGCAGAAGATGATAAAACTGTTCGTTGAAAATGCAAAAATCAGGGCCATACCAATTGCACGCAGAACAGCACGGCTACTTTTGCTAAGCTCAAACAAATGGACACTGAACTTAATAAGACCTTTCAATTATGATTACTAACAGCTGAGAAGTTGATAAAAAAAAATCAAGAAGATCTTCAATTTCTTCAATCAATGAAAACAGATCGTACCACATCATTCGGATCTAGTGACAAGGTACTTGCTGGAAAAATGCAATGCAAGGAAGCACGTGCAAATGCTGAAGCAAAAAATAAAGGAAAAAGCTCACCAAGAGTTGGCTGATTTAGCTTCAACTAGTTCACAGAGATTCAGTAGCAGTGAAGACAGTGCCAGTGAAAATGACATGACTAGTATTGGTGATAGTGTACAATGTACATCTGCATCTTCATCTCGTACCTGGTCAAGATGCTGGTCAAACTTCTAGAAGCTGGTCAAACTCTGCTGCATACCAACCTTCTGTTGTTAATGTTGATGCCATGAATGTGGTAAATGATTGAGCTGAGCGTGGAGTAAAACTGAGTTCGGACTTTCTTGCAGCAGCCAAAACTGAAGAACATTATCAAAATGTGTTATATGTTGTGGAGCAAGACAGAAAACAAATGTAAAACCTGCGCAAGCAGAAATCTACAAATGAAAATTAGCATGAGACGAGGTGTGTTGTGAAATTTGGCACCTTTGATATGAACTGTGAACCACTGCAATACGAGGTACCAAGATTCAAACTGTAGATTTTCAATGTGTTCATTATTGAAGTGCTTTAATACATGTTACTGGTTCTCTCAAAATTTGAAAATTAAAGTCATTTTTTGACTAGCACTGCCTTTTGTTTGGTTTCTATGACTCAAACATAGAAATGGTAGCCAATTTATAATATAAGCTCCAATGTATTTAAGAAAACATAAGGCAGCTATTTTTTAATTGTGTCAATATCTATCAAATAGCTGCCTCATGCTTAATTTTGTGGATAAGAACAGTGAAATGATTAAATGTAACCTTAAATAGGGCAAATATGCAGAATGATTATACAGGAGCTATTATTTTTCAGAGTAACTCATTGCATAAATATAGCTGCCTTTTGCATAAAATAATAAACTTGCGATACAATTTTGATTGGCTCGTGGACCCCCGAGACAATAATTGATTTCAACCGAATTTTGTTTGAGTGGTCTAATTAGCAAGTGGAACAAACTGAGGGTAGGTAGAAGTTTAATGCAAATTTTTTTTTAAAAATCATGGGGCTCCAGAAGCACCCTAGTACAAAGCGGATGCGGAAGCATCATTTAATTTGAGTAAGCAGCCATCTTATGATTGTGTTTGGCTCATCTTACAGTAACAAATAAAATGAAGCATGTTTGTTCGACAAATAAGTTTAGCGGAAACTTTCACCCCCCCCGCCCCCCAGGGAAAAAGCCCGCGATTGTGACTGCAAATAGAAATGAACATTTGGTAGCAACAACAGCTACTGAACCTAAAGGTATGCTGGTTACTGCATCGGCCTTAAATTTATAATCATTCCCCTGGGGAGCAGGTGTTGCTAGTACTGTTCAATTATCATCAATTTGGGATCTTTTTTCTTAAAAATAGATCATCATACTTATATAGTACTAGCATGGATCGGCTCACAACATTCGTCTTGTTACAGAGATTTATGTCACTGATTTGCTTTCAAAACACAAACATTACTTTCATACAAATTTATTTTGAAATATTGGTGATATTGTTACGAATTTGGAAGCCTTGTGCACACAGACAGACAGACAGCCATCCCCTATAGCTCAGTTATATCGGTAAGTGTGTGTTTCTAGTTAGGGTCGCATCCCTAGTCAAGTGGGAATTGGATGTTCATGCGCTGCGGAGTTATTATTATAGCTAGGATTTTTACATCAACAACACCAATAACAACACTCTGCTTGTGGCATTGTCCGCGCAAGGCGCACTCACGAAGCGTTTTGTCCTGGCCTGGCACCAAATAAGGGTATGCGTCATTTTGCGCTCAATGAGAGACGCGCGCGCAAAGCCGAGGTGTTCGGCCAATGGGAAGCCAGCGCGGGATACTGTTACTCAACTTCCTGTTCGAGGGGCGGTCCTTTGCAAGAAGGCAGAACCGTAACACGCGGTCCGCCCAATGAGAGCAGGCCAAGCATGAGCGGACGCCACCCGAGAAGGACTAGGAAAGAGAACAAATAATAGCATCTGATCTGCTCGAGCGCGGAACGCATCTCTCGACACTGGGCTGGATGCATCTCGCTGGGCTGGGCGAAACGAATCTCTCGACGCTGGGCGGAACGCATCTCGCTGGCGCTTCTTCTGCTCTCGTCTCGTCACCGACATTGAGCTGCTCTGGTCTGCTGGAGCGCGGGTCGCATCTCATTGACGCTGGTCGCCTCTCGATGACGCTGGGCTGGTCGCATCTCGCTGGCGCTGGGCTGGTCGCATCTCGACGCTGGTCTGGTTCGCCAATCTCGGCCAAACCACACGAGGCGGGAATGTACATTTTTCTTTCTGGGTGTGTGTGTATGTGTATGTGTATGTGTATGTGTATGTGTATGTGTATGTGTATGTGTATGTGTATGTGTATGTGTATGTGTATGTGTATGTGTATGTGTATGTGTATGTGTGTATGTGTATGTGTGTGTGTGTGTGTGTGTGTGTGTGTGTGTGTGTGTGTGTGTGTGTGTGTGTGTGTGTGTGTGTGTGTGTGTGTGTGTGTGTGTGTGTGTGTCCGTGGGACCCCGGCTATAAGTAGAAACTGGATAAGTGCTTTTGCTTGTACATTGCATTTCATTTCTTATAATCGGACAACTCTGCTCCTTGCGTGCTCCCCCCTTCCCCCCATTATAAATAAATCCCCTGTTAAACGTTTCAGTTCGTTTCTGTGTTTCTTTCATTGGCTAAGCACGGTGAGTGTTGGGAAATCGGGAAGCGGCAAATTGTACATTTGGACCGACGGGACTTCGGTAACCATCCGCTCGGGTCACGCATGGGTCGAGCACGCATACGGCTCGACCCGTACGAGTGCCGTCGAGGGTGTAAATCCTCGGTAGCTCGCCACGTGGGCCTATAGGTATTTTGAAGTTTGGCAAATAACCCTGTCCCATGTGGTTGATTTATTGACGATTCATGGTCCTGCAAGGGACACGTACCTTTCGGAGTTTTCCGAAAGGTACGATCTAGATTCCGGGTGTTCGGTTGAGTCGACCCTACTGCTCCAGCTAGCAGTCGTGCTCGCAACCGATGCCCGGCTCCACAACAATATTTATTTGTAATATAAAAAGGTAAAAGTGGTCGAAAGCTCTAAATGGTCAAGGTTCTAAGCTGTCTAATCTGTCTGAAGGCTGTAAGGGGTCGAAAGGGACTTAAGGGGTGTAAAGGTTCCAGGGATCAAAAGGGTCTCTTCTTGAAGGTATAAAAAGTCTTAAGGGTGAAGAGATCTAAAGGTGTCTAAGTGTTGAAAGGGTCGGAAGGTAAAATGGGTCTTAAATGGTGTGAAGGGTCTTGGGGGTATTCTGGGTCATCTGGGTCTTCTTAATTCAAAGGGTCATCAGGTACTTTTGGGTCATCTGAGTCTTTTGAGGTCGAAAGCTACATTCAAATAGACATACGTGTGTGAAGTCAGGGTGTAACTGACGTTCAAACAGTACGTAATTAACAGGCATATAGTCACACGGCTTCACGGCTTCATGGATGGACCGTGAATTTTGTTTCCATGTGTGCGTATGTGTGTATATATATATATATATATATATATATATATATATATATATATATATATATATATATATATATATATATATATATATATATATATATATGTGTGTTGTTACGAATTCGTGCCTACCGGTGTACGATCGACCGCTTTTCCCTAATAGCAGCCGCGTCGCCCACCGGACGGACAATTCAGTCGTGACCTTCCGGAACAATGCCGGAACCCTGTCACGGGTGGGTCTTCAACCCTACCACGGCCTAGCCAATTTTCTACCCGCGCAAAATAGGATCAATCGCCGAATATCAATATACCTAAGTACTTGAGCGGGTAGCCTACCGGGAGACCGTACCTCGGCGCAGGTCGGCTTGGACACGAACCGCTCAAGCGGTCTGTTCCATTCTGCAGTGATAACCGAGCGGGTATTATCGCCCGACCTCGCCGTATCCGATTCTATTTAACGCATATTTAACAACCCAACTATTATTCCGCAATGCAAGATGGCATTTCAATGGGGAGAAAGGACGCAACGAATGGGGTATATTTAACCAAGCACATTTATTTTA
Source organism: Eptatretus burgeri (assembly GCF_056783735.1). NCBI lineage: Eukaryota > Metazoa > Chordata > Myxini > Myxiniformes > Myxinidae > Eptatretus > Eptatretus burgeri. Next base: position 49,092,036 of record NC_140971.1, read on the forward strand.
CACAGCACGTATACCAGAAAAAGCAATGAAAAACACTTATACAGTAAAACAATCATGCACGGGACGGGGACAAAGACACGAGCAAGGTGAAAGCACTACGACCGTCTATCAGCAATTATCTAGTCACAACAGTTTTTACTTACAGGACACGGCGCCACCAACATTCATTCAAAAGAAAGGAAAAGGCCATCCTCAAAGACGAGGGCACCAGACAGGGTCCGTAGACCTTTACGGCGTGGAGTCTGGATGACCGAACGGGCCCCCCGAGACCGTTGCAGGTTACCTGCACCCTCGTGGTGGGATAGTGGGTGAGTCGCGACGTCTGTCCCCCACGGCAGCTAGGACAGCCGCAGCTGAGCTCAGCCTTCCACGGGGCTGGCGAGCTCTCTCCGGCACTCTCCACACGGATGCGCAGGCGTGCGCGACAGAGCTGGCAAAGCGGCGCCTCCCGTCCACGTCCCCCGTGCCACACCCGGACTCCCCACCGACTGCGAGCTCTGACGACTCGACCTGAACCATCGAACCCAAGACTCTCCGAAGACCAAGACGAAACCACCACGAAGACCCAGACCTGGCGTCCTGCGCGCCCTTATATTCCTCAGTTCCAACGCCTCGCTCCTCCGCATTTATCGCTCCGCCCCTCTTCCAGCTCCTGCGGGAAGCTTCGAGAAAAGGGGCGTTCCTTATCTCCAGCGCCTCACTTCCACGAACCGACCAATGACGAACGATCTCCCCGATCGGCGCGCGGGAAAAACAGGTGGGAAAATCCTCACGCCACCGATAGAGGGTTGTGGTTTGGTTTGTGGAGAAGGGGATCGGCAGTTGGCGTAGCGGGGAAGGTGGTTAGGTGAGGTTGGTGGTTGAGGCGATCGTGGTTGTTGTGATGGTGGCGTTGTGAAGGTGGTTGTGGTGGTTGAAACGTGGTTGGTCCAAAATAACGATAGTAAAGAAAAACGGCTATCTCAAAGGATCACAGTCCTGTGACACGAATAAATCCCATTAAACAAAGGTGGGGAAATCTAACTGAACACGGACTTATCGGCATAACTAACTAATGACCTATCTGGTGTTCTATGAATTTCCACAGCCGTAACAATATATATATATATATATATATATATATATATATATATATATATATATATATATATATATATATATATATATATATATATATATATATGGTGAAATGATTAAAATTGAATGTCTATAAACCATAACATTTCCCAATTTACACCCATAAATATCAAAGGTTTTAAACATGCATTTTGTTACCCAAAATAGTTGAGAATGCACGAGGGAGCATTAGATACATCCAGCGGATGGGGGCCTCGGCGGCACCCAGACCCCCTCCCTCATCCAGCTGATGGGGGCCTCGGCAGTCCCCAGACCCCTCCCCCTCCCCCGTCTTCAAAGTTTTCATACACCTACTTTTTATTCAGCATGCAGGTATTTCAGAAAGTGTGAAGACCACTGACAATGGGGTGGCTTTTTTGACGATTGGAGGAAAATGCCCTTCCTTCCCTTTCTCCTTCCCCTCCCATCATGCTTACCTCCTCCAAAATTCCCCTCCTCCTTCCACCTCTCATGGATGTCTCCAGGCGGTGTTTAATATGACCCGTTTGAATGTGCTGTTTTAACATTCCTCACTTCGTTTCAATCCTGAAACAATGCTGGCAGACCGGACCATCTCCCCCAACCCCAACCCCCACTTCACCTCGAGTCCCCCTACTAAATGCAAGTCGAGAAACCCTCCACCACTTTCCCCATTCTGGTCCAGAACACCCCCTTTCCCTCCCCAATTCTCCATCCCTTCCTCCCTCCCCCATCCTCCTTGCTCCCACCCCTCTCCCAGGTGTAGAGTGACGTGTGGTAAGGTGTCACCCCCCTTCCTCTCCCCCCACCTTCCTCTTAATATTCCCGTTAGCAAAGTGATCGGTTGCACTTGCTAGTATTGAAATAAACAGACCCAGGATGTATTTCCCAATTCCTTACAGTAAACATGCTGGAATTTAAGTCGGTCTGGAGATGATTACAGCATCTGCCCTCCCGTTTTACTCACACCAAGTGGGGGTTTGAGCTACAACAAGAAAACAAGCCACCCTCAACAAGTAATGAAGCTAGAAATCATAGATGGGAAGGCAAGAGAACAGGGAGGTGCCTAATGGGCTAAAAGGTAATGAATAACAAATTATTTGCAAATCAGGCCCTTACCGAGGATAAATGAAACCTTTTCAAATCAAATGTTAATTCAATGATATTCCAGCCTCATGCCACAAAGGGCTCAAATTAAATTACAAAATGAATCAAAAGTGTATAATAACACTACAGCTGTGAAATTCCAGGTTTTTTGGGGGGATTTTCAAAATACTGTTACCCACCCGAGCCCTATGTACAAAATAAATAAGAAAACAGACCTAAGGTGATGTACAAGAGGGGAGGTTAACAAAAACGGATATTTCCACAAATCCGAGCAGCGATAGGAATTTCATCCTAAATACCTTCGGCGATTCGAAGTCCCGAGTTCCGAGTTCATAAAGCAAGCTTATGGATCGATGTCAAAGTCAAATTCCTGCTGTGTAGGCATTTCACAAGTAAAGGGCAAGCCGTTTCATGCTCTACAACGCATATATTGAAAAATGGACAGGCACTGGCATTTCAGAGCTCAAAAACGCTCCCAAAATGCTTCTCCATTTTGCGTTGACGCATGACCAATAAACGACCCATCAAAAGGCAGTATATGAGAGTTATAGTGCATCGGCCATATGCACGCTCACAAATCCACCCTTCAAAAGAAAAGTTGGTGTGTACAGTTTCAAACCTATAAAAAGGTTTAAAGTCACCCTGAGTTTAATACTCGCAGGAGGGATAATCTCGAAAGCTGGAAAAAAAAATGAATCAATATTAACTTTGCAACATTTGGCATTCATGGTCAGCAGAAACCACCAAACTTCAATGGTGGCAGAAACCTCGATGGTGCCTCGACTCGCATTTGTGGATATATTGGTATTCTGAAAGCAGCCCCTTATATCGAAACAGAATACAAGTATCCGTGAAGGCGAGTGTAGGCCTGCATTGGCAGACAAGATGGACAATATATTTTATAAACTGAAGGTTTATAAGATTACGTTTACCACCATTATGGGGAATGTTGTGGCTGACGTTGATCATTCCCACTTCATCAGCGCAAATCAAGATCTGACGAAGGGCTAACGGTTGTAATGTCAGCATGGCGGTAAACATATTCTTATCAACATGTAGTTAATAAAATCCATCACCATCTGATAAAAGGTTAGATTTTTAAACAAGCGCGTGAATAGTGCTTTGCTCTGTGCTGTAGAACAATGTTTACTTCAAATCGTGCCAAAATGAAAGTCCATCTGGTAGATAATGCTTTCATTTCTGCATGCAGCAGCCTTGTGCATTTATGAGATTGATAGAAGCAAAAGGCGATCACAAGTTCAACAGTAATCTCAAGCAGGAACCATGGAACTGGCCAAGGACAACGCGGTGTCGTGGAGAAAATGCAAACCTGGTCGTTGTTACAGCGGGAAGCATATATATAATTGCTCTCACCGGGGGTGGCTTAAGGAGTGATCACGATTCACCGTAGGCACAACAGCGGTCTCTCCAGGCCACATACTCTAACAGATGCAGCCGAGTGAAAGGAGAACAGACTTAACAGAAGGCGATGAGGAGCGATTACAATGATGATGGCACCAGGCTTAGATGCAATGCACCTGCCCTGTTAGCATGCCCGGTAAGCAAGCAAGGACATTCTCCTTTGCTCAGCGCTAACAGAAAGCACAGATTATCAGCCAATGCTTTTCCAATGGGGTTTCAGAATCCCCTTAGCCCATTACAATGGGGACAAAAAAAGACCTTCACTTGCAATTTTGATTATTATGCAATTTGACATTACTTAGACTTTTATATGCATTCAAAGCATTTACACCTGTAAAGGGCTTTTTTTTCACTCTCACAAGCATTGCAAAATAATGCTGTTATATAACTTTCTATTTGATATTGGTAAAGTTGGTTTCCCGTATTAAAGGTAAATACTTGAACTCGAAAGCATCTCACAATGCAAAGCTCATCAGCATCCGCTTTATACTTAAACTAAGCTTGATGAAAACGAGTAAAAAAAAAAAAATTGAACATTTTATTCATTTGTGTTCTCCATATTCTCATAAATAAAGGTTTGTTGAAGATTTGATGATAAAAACTCAATCGGTAAAAATGTTATGGCCTGCACAAACAAAGTGCAGCTCAATGGTAAACAAGAAAAAGAGCAATCAGCGATTGCAGAGCCTCGCCAGAACTGCGTTTGTGTGGTGTATTTTGTGTGGTGTTTGTGTGGTGTATTTTGTGTGGCGTTTGTGTACTGGTGTGTTACATAATTAATAAGAGACATAACTAGAACTGCCATTTTATAACTGCTGGCAGTGATGACCGGGTACCAAGATGTCCCGCTTTGATGGGACACCTGACCCTGACCCATGACGTTTATTATTCAATTGAATTTAGAATGGGATTACAATAAATTCAATTCAAATCAAATGGAAGACCAAATAGATACAGTCTCACATTGGAGTAATCAGAAGGAACCTAAACAAGCAAAAAGCAAAGATGAAGTCATCAGGACGAACCTTGATAGGAGTCGCATTTCAGCTGCTGCTCCTCTACCCTCAAACCCATCCAGGCACAGCCAAGTGAGCATTATTCAAAAAAACAAAACACAACCCATATCAAAAAATAAATTCTGGTTGCTAGACCATGTGTCCGATCACATCGAAATTTAAAACATACATTACCCATCAGTACTAGATCATAATTATGAAGTTTCACGTCGATTGATTAAGTTGTTCCAGAGAAAACATTAATATTTTCTTCAATCCAATATGGCTGTCAAACCATGTGACCTATCAATTATTCCCTCACAAACTTGTACACCCATAGCTTGGGGGAACATGTGTCAAGTTTCCCCTCAATTTGTCCAGCCGTTCTGGAGAAGGAGATTTTTTTATAGGTTTTAGGGTAAATCCAATATGGCTGCCAAACCATGTGACCAATGACATCATATGTATGAATCTCTTGTTCCTCATGGACAGGTGGCCATATGTGTAAAGTTTCACCTCAATCTGTTAAACCAGTTCAGAGAAGATTTTTGAAGGTTTTTCAAATAAAACAAAATGGCTGCCGAATCACGTGACCGATGACTGATGTCATTACATTTTTTTTCTGTGGACCATTTTATCTCAAGATGACCCTCAAAAAATTTCATACTGATTGGATGTGGCGTTCCACATATGCAATTATGACGTCATAACGAGGGCACCTATGATATTAAAAAAATATCACACTCATTCCCCATGAGGAGTACTTGCTATGTGCCAAGTTTCATTTTTTTCCTTGGTGCAGTTTCAGAGATAGAGGTACTAAGTTTTTCCATTTTTCCAATATGGCTGCCACATCACGTGACCTATGACGTCATAATTATCATTAAAACAATCCACATGAGTTGTCGCAACAATGGTGAAAATTTCGTCTCAATCTGACAAGTGTTTGGGGAGAAAAAAAACGAAAGTTCTGTGCAGACAAACAAATGAAGCCAAATGCAATACCCTCTCCAGAGCCTTCAATGAGGGTAATAAACAAACATGGAGGGGAATATAAAAACGGTTCGTCTTGCTCTCGACATGCTGCAGTGGGGACAATAAGGGCTATTTATAGTCACTACGACTTTGCCCTTTCACATTTTGACCGAATTATTAATTATTTTCTCCATATTCTCAAAACAAAGGTTTGTTGAAAATTTGATGGCAAAAGCTCAAATGGTAAAAAAAAAAACACAATTGCAAAATCCCATCTCCTGCTGTGCCAGGATACAGGCTAATAAAGTGAAGTCATGGATAATGCATACCCAGATTTAGCACCTGGAAATCGTAAAGCATCAAAATGAAAGATTAACAGCAATTCTGCATATCACCAAACTCTTTAGTGAAACCCACAAGGAGTCTTACCACTTCAGTGAAATTATCAAGACATTGATGTGTGTATGCATGGTGTTGGCTTAATGGTTAGGGTGGTGGGCTTGTGATCCCAAGATCCTGAGTTCAAATCCCACTCCGCTGTTGAATTAATACCAGGTGGGGGTGACTCTGCCAGTCATCCTTCCGAGGTTAGCAAAATGAGTGCCAGCTTGCTGGTATCCTGTGTCTGAGTGGTGACCTGTCCTGGATTGTGCCCAATTGTGAAGGAGACTGCTTAGGCAGCACCAACACTCTGCACAGAGTATGGTCCCAATGGATGGATGGATTGATGTGTGAGCTGTCCCTTGCATGGACGTGAAAACTAGGCGTCTCGTCCGCCGGCATTAGTTGCTGGACATTAAAGATCCCACAGCATGCTTCGCGAAGAGTAGGCGAACTATTGCCAGCACTCTAAAGAAATTGCAAATTCCTGCTCCAACCTTAACCCCTACCCCCACCAACCGTCTTGTATCTTTCTTTCTGTATCCGTCTTGTCCACCCCATTCATCCTCTCGTGCCCCTCCCCCCAAAACCATTCCTCTCCACGGAAATTGTTTGTCCAAGTCTGCCTCTATCCTTGGCCTTCAACTTTGCTGTTGGCATTTCCCCCCTCTCTTAACTGTTACCTTTGTCCTGTTGTGTCTTGATCTGTTTAGTGGACTCACACTAGCTCTTCCACGAGCCTCAACTATGTGTACAAGAAATAAGTAAATAAATAAAATAAAACAAAACACCTATAGGGGGCACTGCATCAGTGACACAGCTCTGCTCCCAGCACTGATACAAGCAGCAACAGGCTGTATACAAAATGAATGAAGTGACATTAATGCCACATCTTTGAAAAACTGCACAAACAAAGAAAAAAAACACAAAAAATTAATTCTTAAGATCCCGATTGTGTGAATGTATGCGTGCACATGCATGTGGATGTAAGTGTATATGTGCACGAGCTTGTATGTTTGTGTTCATGTGTGTACTGTATACGTGAGTGTATGTACGTGTGGTCGATCAATCAGGTGGAGTAGTGAAAAGTTGCATTCATCGTCTGTAGACAATCCCTGAAGACAAGTTTTTAACACGAGGAGAGATATTTTCAAGGAAGTGGAAAACAATATCCTCATTCATCCCACACTCAGACTGGAACCTAGTGATGCAAACCCAGCTTGCAAAAAGAAAAGACATCATTGCTTGCATCACTAAGAAATTTTAACACCTATATATCTCAAAATAACAATAAAAAAGAGGGATTTAGTACATTCTGATATATCATACAATATGACAAAATCACTAATTTGCTTTTTCTTCTCATGCAGTTATTTCACTTTAGAATGCCAACTCAAAACGCAGCACCAGCACCATTAATGCAAAAGGAACCATTGTAAATTTGTTTAATGTTCTTAAGGCCAAAACTCTGTGATGTGATTTTTTTTATGAATCACCGGTATAAATGCTTATGGAAAAGCAAAAGATCAAAGAGAAAAACATTTCATAAAAGGACATAAGGAAAAGAAAAACAAGGACAAATGTGTCCAAGAGCCGCGTGCTTAAGGCAATCACAACTTCCGATATTTCGTCACGTGCCTTGATGGAGGCAATAGCGAGACCTGTCATGGAGGCTCCTGTTCATGATGAGAAAATCGTGTATTTACGAAATTACAACACATTAAATGGAATAATCTTTAAATAGTAATGTGAACTTTTCGAAACTTTAAAGTAAATGTCCGAATATATTTTAAAGTTGATGATAGATGCTCTCAAAAGGCACCCTCAATGCGAGGATGTGTACAGGTGTTTAGTATTTAGGGAGATCCGGATCCTGTACATAAAAGAGCCGAGTCCTAGAGGAGGAGGAGGAGGAGGAGGAGGAGGAGAAGGAGGAGGAGAAGGAGAAGGAGAAGGAGAAGAAGAAGAACAACAACAACAACAACGCGGAGCTCTCTTTGAGGCAGCGTTCGCTACGCGAGACGCGGCTAAAAACAAATCTACACTAGCAGGTCATGAGGAGGTGAGTGGAGTGTGTTGCACAAGCATAGATTTAACAATATTAAAAATATATTGGACATCAAATGTCTATTCAGAGAAATTAAGAAAACCCTCTGTTAGCCCATACACCTTCCTTCCCTACAACCCACAATCTTTCCAAAATGAGGTGTTAGATCTGGCAATGTGAATGACTTAGGATTAAGTACCTGAGAAGTCAACAGGTTGTGAATTAAATGTCACTTGAAACTGGGTCTGCTCTCTTCCAAATACACGTGAACAAAATAAAATGGAAACACCAAAGTAAAGTCACCTAATAGGGCGTTGAGCCACCACGTGTGGCCAGTACGGCCTGTATGCATCATGACATACACCAGCGACTGGAATTCTGCAGGAGGGATGCAACACCATTCTTCGAAGAGAAAGTCAATCAACTCACACCTGTTTTGTGGAGGTGGAAAAAGCTGTCCCGGGCGTCATTTCAGAATAGCCCATAAATGCTCGATTGGGTTCCGATATGGTGACTGAGAAGGCCATGATATCAGTATGATAACAACAGTGTCATACTCATCAAACCATTGGGTGACCACACGTGCTCTGGGGGTGACCACATGGGGGCATTGGAGGGTCTCCTCTTACAGTTATGCTAGCCATAATAATAGACATCCATGCATGTGCAGCATTTTTATACACGACCCAGCTAAGCATGCGGGGGTGTTATTTTCTTAATTAACACATGCACCACATCTGTGTGGAAGCCGTTGCCTGGTGTCCCTCATTTACCCAGGTGTTTCCATCATTTTGTCCACTACCTATATGTTGCAAAGACGGTAATATTTTATGCAAAAAAAAAAAATATGTATGTGTGTGTGTGCATGTGTGTGTGTGTGGATATATATATATATATATATATATATATATATATATATATATATATATATATATATATATATATATATATATATATATATATATATATATATATATATATATATATATATATTGTTACGGTTGTGGAGATTCACAGAGCACCATATAGGTCCTTAGATCAGTTATGTCGATAAGTCTGTGTTCAGATAGATTTCCCCACCAATGTTTAAAGGGATTTTATTTGTGCAACCGGGCTGTGATCTTCAGTTAGCCGTTTTTCTTTTACTATCGTTATTTTGGACCAACTGCTTCACAACAACCACCTCCACCACACATCGCTCTCATCAACCACTTCACAACCACCTCCACCACCAACATCGTTTTCCACAACCGCCTTCACACAACCACCTTCTCCACAATGCCAACCATAACCACCTTCTCCACAACGCCAACCACAGCCACCATCTCCTAAACCACATCTCCCCCAATAACCAACAACGAACAACATCGCTTCACCTTCAACTCTGCAAACGCCGCCATCTTTGCGCCAGCCACGGCGAGTTCCCAGCAAACAGCATCACTGCAAACAGACGCGGGGGTTTCCTCGTTGTGCAGGGCTGGTGGTCTCCACAACGTCCGCTCTCCTTTGTGGGCGCCAGCGACGGTGATTTCAACCACGTCCGCTCGCTCCGAGCTTCGCCTCGAAATTCAGATCAGGAGATCGAGGGGGCGGAGCCAGTGGGGGTCAGAGGTGAGAGAGCGGAGATCAAACCTCGCCTCACGGATCCCTATAAAAAGCGCTCAGAGCGCCAAGCTCGCAGTCGGTCTGGGTTTGGAGTGGTGTGAAGAGCAAGGTTCGGGTCCAGTGGAGGGCAGTGGAGGTCTGGGTTCGCCGAGGAGACGGGAGCTGGGAGCGTAGCCAGGCCTGCCACGCCGCGCAGAACTGCCTATTCGTGTGCGGGACATGGGGAGAGCCGGAGAGAGATGTCGCCAGCCAGCACCGAGTGGTCCGAGGTGATCGGGCTTCGGGACAGTCCGAGTGACGCCGAGTGATGGACGGGCTCTTAAAGAGAGCATCATCTCTAAGAGAGCAAAAGACCCGTTCGTTCCTCTGAAGCGTTGCCGGCTGGGCCCGAATCACCAGGCCGTCAGACGAGGCCTGGGCCGGACCGCGGTCACGATCGCTGCCGTGAGGACGGGACGTCGCGGGTCGCCCCAGCGAGGCACCACGAAGGTGAAGGTAACCAGCCCGGCCTCGTGGAGCTTCTGCGGTCATCACAGCTCCGTGAAATAAAGACCCAAGAGGTCCAGTCGACCCCTCGTCTTTCAGGGGTTTTTCTTTGTTTCTTTTGAATGAACATTGTGGCGCCATGTCCGTAGGTTGAACTGTATAAGTGCACGTAATTAATATATCGGTGGTAGTTCTTTTTCTTGCTCGCATCTTGTCTCTACCCCCATTCATTGCATGCGTGTACATTGCTTTTGTTTGCCTCGCCTGATTGCATACATGACTGCATGACTGCATATGTGTTGTGTGTGCAAATAAATGTGCTTGTGTGAATGTAAACCTGTTTGTTACGATCTTTTCCCTCCAATGAACTGCCGTATTGCATTCTGAATATCGCTGGCTTTTTAATAGCCGATAATAGAATTGGATCCAATGGGGCTTTCGCGATAATACCCCGCTCGGTTATCCCAAAACGAAGCGAGATGCTTAAGCGGCTCGTTTCCAAGCGGCCCCGTTGAGGTACAGTCTCTCGGTAGTCTGCCCGCGCGATTAATTCGGTATATCGACAATTTGGCGATTGACCCTGTAGCGCACGGGTAGAGTGTTGACTCGGCTGTGGTGTGCTTAAAACACACCCGTAGCGGGATTTCGGCGTTTGATCCAGAAAGCTGCGACTGGATTGTCCGTTTGGTGGGCGAGAGCGGCTGCCATTGGCGAGAAGCGGTCGTCCGCACGCCGGCGGGCGGAAATCCACAACAATATATATATATATATATATATATATATATATATATATATATATATATATATATATATATATATATATATATATATATATATATATATATATATATATATATATATATATATATATATATATACATATACAAACAAACACGACATAATAGTGACCGAAGCTTTTCGTGCTGCACTCTTCAGGGTAAAAATCGCAGCAAGTGAAGAAGGAAGTGAAGAAGGAAGTGAAGAAGGAAGTGAAGAAGGAAGTGAAGAAGGAAGTGAAGAAGGAAGTGAAGAAGGAAGTGAAGGCGTGTGCTTTATATGCAGGTCTCAATAAGGTAGACGCTGATTGGTTCAACCGTAATGATGTCATGGTTAATCCGAATGCCCATTGGTCAGCTCATCATCTTCACCTCGAGGTCCCATTGGCTGGAGCAGAGTTTGTCGATGATTTACGTTTGCAACCACATCCTGGAGAGAGGGGGGATGGGTTTCCCCTGAGGTCCATTCACCATTTGTTCCCGTACTTCCCTTGATCTTTCCATGCTGAAAGAGACACAGAGATCGTACAAATTCCTTTTGACGACATAATATTGGATCGGTGGTAAGGATGAAGGTTGCTTCCAACATACGTAAATGAAACGAGCTCTGACCTCGGCTCAATATCCTGAACATATCTGCATTGTACTTTTCTGCACAGATAGGGTTAGCAACCAGGTCTTGTGCAATGGTAGATGAAGTAGATACAGTGGCCGGTGGTTGCTGGATATTTCTACATGCTCGCACTGGTTGTGTTCTAACTCTCACAATCTTTCTTCGAATTGCCAAGGGGATGTGTTGTTTGATCCGATCAGCCAACCTGAGTGTTGTGCAGCCCACATACCGAGCTTCACATCGGCACTTAAACTCATAAATAACATTGCTGGTTTGTGAGGTGGGAAGCACATCCTTGTTGACTGACGTCAGCAAACGGTGAGAGGTAAAGATTACTCAGGGTTGCACAGCCAGAAATGTGTTGGACACAATATGTTTGATTGGTACTTCAAACCTTCGTGATGATTGTCCTTTCCAGGGAATCCTGATATAGACTGGACATTTGTCCGGACCAATCTTCCGATCTTTGTTCGTGTTTAGAAACTTGTGTATGTATCTCTTAACTTTATGCTTTATGAGTTTAAGTGCCGATGTGAAGCTCGGTACACGAAAGCTTCGGTCACTATTATGTCGTGTTTGTTTGTATCCATATTAAAGGTCTGTAGTTCCAAACATGTTTTCATATATACAGTGGGGAGAACAAGTATTTGATACACTGCCGATTTTGCAGGTTTTCCCACTTACAAAGCACGTAGAGGTCTGTAATTTTTATCATAGGTACACTTCAACTGTGAAAGAAGGAATCTAAAACAAAAATCCTGAAAATCAAAATGATTGATTTTTAAATAATTAATTTGCATTTTATTGCATGAAATAAGTATTTGATCACCTACCAACCAGTAATAATTCTGGCTCTCACAGACCTGTTAGTTTTGTCTTTAAGAAGCCCTCCCATTCTCCACTCATTACCTGTATTAACTGCACCTGTTTGAAATCGTTATCTGCATAAAAGAAAGCTGTCCACACTCAATCAATCAGACTCCAACCTCTCCACAATGGGCAAGACCAGAGAGCTGTCTAAGGACATCAGGGACAAAATTGTAGACTTGCACAAGGCTGGGATGGGCCACAGGACAATAGGCAAGCAGCTTGGTGAGAAGGCAACTGTTGGCGCAATTATTAGAAAATGGAAGAAGTTCAAGATAACAGTCAATATCCCTCGGTCTGGGGCTCCGTGCAAGATCTCACCTCGTGGAGCCTCAATGATCATGAGAAAGGTGAGGGATCAGCCCAGAACTACACGGCAGGACCTGGTCAATGACCTGAGGAGAGCTGGGACCACAGTATCAAAGAAAACCATAAGTAACACACTACGCCGTCATGGATTAAAATCCTGCAGCGCACGCAAGGTCCCTCTGCTCAAGCTAGCGCATGTCCAGGCCTGTCTGAAGTTTGCCAATGACCATCTGGATGATCCAGAGGAGGAATGGGAGAAGGTCCTGTGGTCTGATGAGACCAAAATAGAGCTTTTTGATTTAAACTCCACTCGCCGTGTTTGGAGGAAGAAGAAGGATGAGTACAACCCCAAGAACACCATCCCAACCGTGAAGCATGGAGGTGGAAACATCATTCTTTGGGGATGCTTTTCTGCAAAGGGGACAGGACAACTGCACCGTGTTGAGGGGAGGATAGATGGGGCCATGTATCGCGAGATCTTGGCCAACAACCTCCTTCCCTCAACAAGAGCATTGAAGATGGGGCGTGGCTGGGTCTTCCAGCATGACAACGACCCGAAACACACAGCCAGGGCAACTAAGGAGTGGCTCCGTAAGAAGCATCTCAAGGTCCTGGAGTGGCCGAGCCAGTCTCCAGACCTGAACCCAAGAGAAAATCTTTGGAGGGAGCTGAAAGTCTGTGTTGCCCAGCGACAGCCCTGAAACCTGAAGGATCTGGAGAAGATCTGTATGGAGGAGTGAGCCAAAATCCCTGCTCCAGTCTGTGCAAACCTGGTTAAGAACTTCAGGAAACGTCTGATCTCTGTAATTGCAAACAAAGGTTTCTGTACCAAACATTAAGTTCTGATTTTCTGATGTATCAAATACTTATTTCATGCAATAAAATGCAAATTAATTATTTTAAAATCATACATTTTGATTTTCAGGATTTTTGTTTTAGATTCCGTCTTTCACAGTTGAAGTGAACCTATGATAAAAATTACAGACCTCTGCGTGCTTTGTAAGTGGGAAAACCTGCAAAATCGGCAGTGTATCAAATACTTGTTCTCCCCACTGTATGTATGTATATATATATATATATATATATATATATATATATATATATATATATATATATATATATATATATATGTATGTATGTATGTATGTATGTATGTATGTATGTATGTATGTATGTATGTATGTATGTATGTATGTATGTATGTATGTATGTATGTATGTATGTATGTATGTATATATATAGATATATATATATATATATATATATATATATACGTATATATATATATATATATATATATATATATATATATATATATATATATATATATATATATGTATATATATATATATATATATATATATATATATATATATATATATGCCTGGTGTTGGCTTAATGGTTAAGGTAGTGGGCTTGGGATCCTAGGGTCCTGAGTTCAAATCCCGCTCAGCTGTTGAATTAACACCAGGTGGGGTTGACTCTGCCTGTCATCCTTCCGAGGTCGGCAAAATGAGTGCCAGCATGCTGGTATACTGTGTTGGAGTGGCGACCCGTCCAGGACTGTTCCCAATAGCCAAGGAGACTGCTTCGGCGGCACCAACGCTCTGCACAGAGTATGGCCCTCATGGATGGATGGATATATATATATATATATATATATATATATATATATATATATATATATATATATATATATATATATATATTCTGATAGTAGAAGAAAAAGAGCAGAGCGAACCAGGAATTGCACGAAGCACTACTCCACCGATATCACAGCAAGCAGTATAGAGCAAACCTAGTCTCAGGCAACATTTCATCCACAACTCATTGACTTCCTAAGGCCTTCGAGCCAGCTGTAGCATGTGCTTTGGTTTAATTTTGTTTGGCACTCCTCCTTGAGATGTGAAAGGGACAATTCAGATTCAAATAATGTTTCTTTCGATTCATCCACAAATTAGCTTTTGATGAGGTTGCAGCATGCCAACACATGAAACAGTTGGGACAACTAAAATAAATTGCACCAGATTTGGTCTAATATCCTGTCTAAGCAGAGGGAGAATGTCCATTCAGGCACTTTCCTCCCTGATAGCGCTTTTTGTTGAAAATTATTTGAATCTAATGTTGGAATTGATAAATAAACTCACCTATTTGCAAAACAAATATTAAGAGGTTTTATATTTTAGATTTATTTGTGTGCAGTCAAGGCTCGTGGAAGAGCAGGAACAATGAACAGATCAAGATGCAACAGAACAAAGGGAACAGGAAAGAGAGCAGTGGGGTGAGGGGGAAGGGGATGGGAAACACTAACATCAGGGTTGATGGACAAAAATAGAGGGGACTTGAACAAACAATGGGTATGTGAAGGAATGAGGGGTAGGGGAGGATGCATGGGGTGGACAAGATGGATACATAAGGAAACTCTCAGGAAAGAAAGTGCGAGATTTGTCAGGATTGAAAGACATATTCAAAGTGTTTGACCAGTTTGTGATTGTTTTTCAATATCTGAAGAGAGGGAAGAGGCTGCAGCCTGCCTCTCTCAAGGAAGAGGGATGTCATGGCAGAGGGTGGAATCATGGGCAAATCGATAAAGATGATTTTCCAGAGTCAGAGAGATCATTGATGAAGATAATAAACCTAGTCTCAGGCGACATTTCACGCCGTCCGAAATGTGAACGGTGAACCACTGAAAAAGCTCCAATCCCTGAGAATCCTCTGGTTAATGGACAACAACTACAGGTTTGTCTGTCTAACCTTGCAAGTTACATTTTATTTTGCAGTGGATTTGATGGTAAAATGCAAAAGATAAAAAAGGTGAAAGTTGAATTTGAATGACAATTGATGCTGGGGTGGTATACCCTTTTCGTTATGAGGTAGACTTGGCTGTATACCTGGATGTAAAGCACCCAGGTATACCACGCCGTGGTTAAAATGAAGGACAAACGACTTGCAAAATTCAGGGATGGTTCCACTCACAATCATCTCGATGAAAAAAAATGTGTATTTGAACCAGTGATTTCTCTAAAGTGCCAAATTTAGTCAATGAGAAAAGTTAATCCAGATACTAATTTATCGATTGTCAATTCACAAACTTAAGGGGTTAAATGAAATGGATTGATTAATGTGAAAGTTTGAAATGTCTTCAAAGATAACATTCCTCCACAAACAAACTTAAAAATTACATTTTTTGTTATTAATAGCCGTTATTTATATGTTTATATTTTTAACATTGATTAAAAGCTCATATTTGAGCTTGTACTCATAACTCCTGCAGGACAGTCATTAACAGATGCAATATTTGATTAAAATGGACAAACAGATACTCCATGGGCCATTGATTCAGAGAGAAATGCTTTAGAGCTTGCATTACAAACAAACAAAAAAAAGTCCAACTTTCTCGAGCTGAAGTCACGCAACCCCATGCTGGTTTTGGAAATGGTCCACTTGAAAATGCCCTTTATAAATTGGCACAATTAAAATTTCGAATGGCTTTTGAAAAATTGCCAACAAAATGGCCAACTCTGGTGACCTTCTCCAGTAACTCCAAGATGCACGTGTTCTTCCAGTTACCCCTTCCTGATTAAACTCCTAAAATAGTAGAGGCTTACTGTACACTTAAACTGTTTTGTTTGCTTCATCCCTCCATGGAACTGCCTTTCTGAGACCATTATATTCCACTGTGCCATCCAGGGCTTCCAGCAAACAGTGCACCACCATCTCATGTCATCCCCCATGCATTCTTACTCATAATCTTATTACTCCCATTAACCGGAAGCTAACCCAATGCTCTTACTTGCAGGTTGCTGTTTCCTCCACTCCTCCCAGTCTTCTTTTCCTGTTCATTTATTTCTGCCCCACTGTCAGTTCATACTGTGACTGTTGTGAGCCCCGGGAAGGACAAAGAGCATTCACATGATTGAATCTAGTCATGCCTGATAATTCTGTTTCGCAATTAAGATATATCATATTCATGTAGATAGATATGCGTTGCAAATGTGAGTAAGCTTAAGTCCATGTTCTTTTCCTCTTTACATTCTGGACTCTAACCATTTCCCACGAGCACCACACATAAGCACACAGTTAATGTACCCATGTCCTTCACTTTAGAGGATAATTTGGCACAATGAACATGGGGTGGAGGTTGAGGGGAAGTCAACCTCATCCAAGAGGAAGCAATCCATTAAACGTGACAGTTACAGGAGAGTACCAAGTTCTCTCCCCTCCCTACTTCCCAGAAAACCCCCTGCCTAAGCCCCCACTTCACTAATCAGACTCCATTGCTCAGAAGAGGGACAGGACCCAGCCAATCACCGAGAGGGGGGGGAGAGGAGGCTCTATCCGCCCCCGCTATTTCTGCACCAATGGGGGGGGGGTCTCAAAACCATGGAACAAATAAGGAGGGAGGGAGGAAATAAAGTGAGAGATGCGGGGATAGACAAGATCTCGACAGAAATTCCGATACAGATTCTGAGAGAATCCAACAGATTGAGATCAAGATCTGGAGATCCGTACAAATTCTGTGAGACAGATTAAGAGATTATACACTTCTTCACTTGCTTGCCCGACCTCACTTCAGGTGCTTCTTTCCGGCCCTCTTTATGACTGTCTTCTTCTTCACTTCTGATGTTCTTTACCTTGCTGACTTTTGGACTCGATCTTTCGTATTCTTCACAGCTTTTACGCCACACACACAAACACCACACAAAGCCAGGTGCACCTTTGCTACAGCCTGGCTGTCGCTATGCCATCCAATCACAACAGAGCTTCCCGCCTCACCTCACCAGCCAATATTCGTGCTCGAGCTGTGAAGTCCATCGCTTTAGGCAAAGATCAAGTGCCCCAGACAAATGGGGTCCGAATGGAGCAGAGGGAGAAATGTGGGGGAGAGCGTGGAAGGCGAGCCTGAACCACAATACATTAGGCGGCCAGAATACAAGCCTTGTTGTGGAAGGTGTGTCGGGACATGTAAATTACCCCTCACTACTTCTTTCTCACCACTACTCCTTCACTCTCTCACTTCTTTGGGTGTCTGGCACCTTTGTTGAGAAGTGCTAAGTGATTGTTCCAAGGCATCCGATGGTGGGTTTATTGCATAGGGTACAAGTGGGAAATGCACACATGCCTGTAAATTGTGAGAATTGCTTCCATTGCCTATCCTTGTGTTTTCCTGCCAATTCCCTGTTTAAATATCAACTGGCATTTCCTGGCCAATTTCTGATTTCCTGTAATCAAGGCATGAAAGATTTAGCATTGTGTCTTGACTTATCATGCTCAGTTTGATCTGAGATGGTGATCCTGGGGGTAATTAGCCCAAGCCGGTTAATTAGTCTTTAATAGACGATAGGGTGTGGTGCATAACCTTGGTTCGCTTGGCCAATTAACATCTGTTGCAAAACCGCTGGCATGGTTCCCCATCTACTTCAGTCATCTTGCCGGTATGGTAAACCAACATTGGGTGCAAGGATCCGACCAAAGGTGAGTGTTGTAGACAGCATCCATCGACTATTTAATCGACATGTTGGCCTTTGGAGTTATTCAAGCCACGTTCATCACAATAACCTCTATCACCTGACTCTTCCAGGAGCCTCAATTTTACACAGAAAAAGGTGTTTAATGATTGAGAACAGGTACTGGGTCTGAGAAGGTGATATGAGCTGGAATGACTCATGTGCAACTCGTGTTCCTAATTATATTGTCGGGCCACTGCCTACGCACATGTCCCTCCGTATTCACAATAAAATAATAAGTGGGGTAGGAGTGTGGTCGTGTGGCTGGATATTGGGTGGCACAATGCCAACCAAATTTCCACAAAATTTGAATTGCAAAAGTTCATGCAATAAAGATAACATTGTTCATGGATCTGGTTCAAAAGTTTATGGTTCTGGTTCGAAAGTTTCAAAAAGTTCAAAAGTTTTATGGTTCTGGTTCGAAAGTTTCAAAAAGTTCAAAAGTTTTATGGTTCTGGTTCGAAAGTTTCAAAAAGTTCAAAAGTTTTATGGTTCAGATTGTGGTAGCAGGCATGCGGCATCATGATGGTGGTGGCACATGAGGAAATGGTAGGCAGGCTGGCCAATGGTATGGTAGGCTGGCAGCAGAGAGGGCACCCAACTTAAAAAATATGTTATCCCCTTCTCAGAAGGAAGCATTTGTGTGCATAGAGACCAATGGGACTGATGTGGTGAGTGTTTGAATCTTTTAAGTTGTTAGCATGAACCAGCATGAACCAAATTTAAATTGACTCAACATTGGTGTTCGGCGATTTAAAATTATAAAAAGGGGTAAAACTTTTCTATAGGCAATATAGGGGTTAATTCTTTCATAAAACGAAACGTGATGTCGGGTGAGGTCGACTCAAAATGAGGTTGAGCATCTTTTGAATGCACATCGGGTGAGACGAGATCAGAGGTTAAAGAGGAGGAGAAAGAGTGGAGATTGGAGGAAAATAGGTGGGATTTGGAGTTATAATAAAAGACAGTGAGTGGTGAGAAGAATTGCATCATCACAAGCAGATGCAGGCAGTGCACATGACATGCGGCCATGACATGCGGACATTAGTGGAAGGCAGAGTAGAAATAGCTTGTGGCATACAGAGTGGAGGAAGTGCATGGAAAGATGACTAAAAGGATCTTAAAGTAGATGCACAGATAATGAGAGAAGCAAGGAGGAGAAAAATAAAGGAAATAATAAGGGAGAGGATGGCTCAATTGTCCAAAAAGGGCAACCCAGCTGTGTGCAAGAAAGTTTCTGGAAAGAGACGTCACCCGGAAATTGAGGTCAGAGGAAAGAGAAAGAGAGTAACTGGAAAAGGGGATCGAGAAAGTGCGAGCTGAGCAAAAACAGAAGAATTGTGATTTGCAATGGGAAATTTTGGCCCAGCTGGAAGAAAGAGAGAGAGAGAGGTCAGAAAATGTGGTGTTAAAGCAGCAAGCTGAGTTGAAGCAGATAATGCAACACAAATTTGACTGCTGCAGTAAAATGGAGGCTCTGATTACAGTCCCTCAGGGGGGAGCAGCAGATTGCCTAGGCTTAGTGGCCATGGCCCAGTGAATAATTTTTAAAAAGACTTGGAGCAAACCCTGGCTGTTGGGGAGGTCAATGCACATGTGGGGGCAGTGGAGACTGATGTGGTGAGACTTTTCAGGAACATGGTGCAAAACTGGCAGCCTTGGAGTAGAAGTGCGATGCTCTGGAGGAGCAGTGTGGTGACCTGGTAGGGAGGTGTGACCAGCCTGAGGTCAAAGGAGCAAAGAAGGTATGTGCCTGCACCCACACATAGTGTGGAAGAGGAGCTCAGTGTAGGGGTAAATTTAAAAGTTAATGTGCATAACCCCTGACTGTGTGTGTGAGCTGACTGAGTGGAAGTGTTGTGAACCCAAGTCCCAGACTGCGTCACTGGTATGTGTTGCCGAGGCTGAGCCGTTGGTGTGCGAAGCATGCCCTCAGGTGCAGGCCAAGCTAATGGCATGCAATGTCGAGGCTGCATTGCCAGGGTATGAGGCAGGGCACACACCGTCGAGTGAGGCCAGGTGCGCACGATTGACTTCTGTGACTACGTGTGAGGTGCCGATGAGCGAAGCAGAGTGTGTGGAGTGCGAGTGCATGACTCCTGAGTGTGTGAGGTGCACGGAGCCTGCAGTGTGCTTGAGCCCCGAGTGTGTAATGAGTGGTGAAGTTGCAGCTATGTTATCTGAGTGTCAGCAGGAAGGAGAAACGCTGCCAGCCCTGACAAAACAGGACTCGACATCAGGGACAGACGGGTTGGGGAACCGGCCCACATTATTTCCACTGGAGTCTTCCGCTGCATGAAGGAGCAGATGGGAATAGCTAGAGATGGAGCTTGCTCCTGGCCCCAAGGGAGTCTCACAGTATAGTCAGGTTAGTTAGAAAGAGGCACCAGTGTATGCAAGTACCACATGGCCCCCATAACCTTTCCAGAAAAGTAGGGGCTGCCAGGTGATTTGGGGTTTACCTGTCCTCAGTGAGCTCTAAAAATGAAGGGGGCAAATTCTGTTTGCAAATTTACAGGCAAATTCTGCAAAATTTCCTGCAAAATTACACAGGCAAATTCTGTGTACAGTCCCTGGGAGCCATGACAGAAAGGTGGTGGGACCATGTGAAGGACATGCAGCTCTGTAGGTGATTTCCCCCTTGAGCTGTGGAGAAGATAGTGGGTTGTTTTCCTTGGAGTGCCAAGGGAGTGCCGTGAGAGCTGCTGGTTAACATCGTTTAAAATAAACATAGCAACAGCAACAGCAACGGCAGAGTGTAACGGGTTTTGTTGTGATGGAGGGGATGTACGTAATTGTCAAATTGACGTTCTAAATTGTAGTTGAGAAAGATCGGCATACATTTTAAATTGTACAGGGAACGAATGATTCCAATTCGCTTTTACATAGTTGGGGCTAAAAATAGCACACATATGCTTCTTCCTGAGAGGGGGATAACATATTTTTTTTAAGTTGGGTGCCCTCTCTGCTGCCAGCCTTCCAGACCATTGGCCAGCCTGCCAGATTGCCTGCCATTTCCTCATCTGCCACCACCATCATGCTGCCGCATGCCTGCTACCGCAATCTGAACCATAAAACTTTTGAACTTTTTGAAACTTTCGAACCAGAACCATAAAACTTTTGAACTTTTTGAAACTTTCTAACCAGAACCATAAACTTTTGAACCAGATCCATGAACAATGTTATCTTTATTGCATGAACTTTTGCAATTCAAATTTTGTGGAAATGTGGTTGGCATTGTGCCACCCAATATCCAGCCACACGACCACACTCCTACCCCACTTATTATTATATTGTGAACTCCGTTTAAAAGTATTGTGAATACGGAGGGACATGTGCGAAGGCAGTGACCCAACAATATAGTTAGGAACACGAGTTGCACATGAGTCATTCAACCTCATATCACCGGAGGCCTCCCAGTTGACCCCCTCAGATTTACTTTAAACTTTCATAAAATAGTTCCCAGGTATCAAAATGAAGTTGCGTAAAATTTTATGTCCATAGACGCGGTCAACTCCGAGATATTGAGGGTTGAAAATGTGGTTGTGGCCCTATTTTTATGGTCGTTGCGAGCATCACAAAATGAACGGCTACTTTTAAACTCCCACAACTTTTTAAATATTAATGCTAGAGCCTTGAAATTTTCAGAGATTATTCTTCTATAACTGCTCTGTAAGAAACAACCATAAAACGGAGTATAACTCTATTAATTTTTATGACCTGATCAGTTGAAATCCAGAAGAAAAAATGTTGGTTTTGTATGAAGACCCAACTTTGAGACCCCATATATTTTTATTGACCCATACCATAAGCTGGAAATTTTTCCAGGTAATAACTATATGGTAGTAGTATTCAAATACATGTTTACTTTTCTTAATCAGTCATATATAATACAGTCATGATCCCCCAAAATTGAAAATTTTCATTTTTCCCCGAAATTCAGGTGAGGATTGCAAATATATGACAAGGTATACCACTTCAAATTGTTCACCATTGGAAAGAGCATATTCAAGTTTACAAAAGTGTCAAATATCAAAGTGGTATATTTTTTAAAAAATATATTTTTTATTTTTTTTTTAAACTGTTGTTAACACAGTTCTGAATACATGAAGTGTGTGCATGGTGTGGGCACCATGGTAATCATGAAAGATTCGTTCTATGATTCAAATTAATAATACAAAAATATATCACACACTGCAATAACAATGTAATAAAACATTTCACGTAAATGATTTGAATAGGTCCTTGATCTGCTTTTCTAAGTCAGGTGCGAACTTGTACTGCCTCCCAGTTGACGTTAGGGGAGCACCAATAACTTTCATCACATGGACCAAAGGAACCCAACAAATGTCCTCCCTTGAATGTAACTATATACACTGCTGACATCAGCAGATCAGCCACTATTCCTGAGTTCTATTTTTAGCCCCAGCCAGATGAGTTAAGCTCTTGCTGTTTACAAATGAGAAACAAAGAATTACAAATTCAAATTTCAAAGTATTGTGTTCATGGTATCCTAATAGCAGATGATATGTATGTACATTGTATATACATGTACTACATGTAAAAGGACTGTTCATTAAATAGCACAGACAAGCCTGGTGTTGGCGCAGTGGTTAGCGCAGCGGCTTGGGATGGCTTGGGATCCAAAAGGTCCTGAGTTCAAGCCCCGTTGGGCCACTGAATTAATACATCAGGAGGTTGACTCAGCCCGTCATCCTTCCGAGGTCGGCAAAGTGAGTACCAGTGTACTGGGCCTGGTGTATGCCCCGGGTAAAAATAGGTGTACCATATCCCTGTGTCGTAAGAGGCGACCAGGGTTGCGTCAGGAAGGGCATCCGGTGTAAAAACTAAGCCAAATCACTATGTGGATCATACGGATGATCCGCTGTGGCGACCCCTAGCGGGAGCAGCCGAAAGAAGAAGAGGAAGATTAAATAGCACACACAACGCGCACAGCACTTGCAGAACATCATTTTTCAAAATATTGATAGAAACATTATACCACTTTGATATTTGACACTTTTGTAAACTTGAAAAAAGAGGTGAACAGCGCCAATGGAAGCACCCCCCCCCCCCCGAGCACAACAAGGAATGTGGTTTGCCACAACACCATCCCCCAACCTGCACTGTCAATGCACCAGGGTGACGGAGGAAGCCGGAACAAACAAGCCGGGAGATTAGGACGCTGCTGAAAGGGAAGATCTCCCACCCCTTAATCCCTTCATATTCCTTCTCTTTCCCCACATCTATGCAACACATGTATCATGTGCTTGCATGATGGGAGATAGCTGAATTTGTTTAGTTAAGCAGTCCATCACGTTATCTGTTATTTTATGCTTATTCATTGGGTTTTGCCTTTCCCCATTTTTGTTGCAAAATAAACCCTGTATCTTTTCCGAAACCTTACAATGGTGTTTGGGTTGCCCTCATACCCTCCCACCACCCATGCCAAAATTTATTCAGGTGCACCCATAGTATCGGTGGTGCATTGAAAATCTGGCCATTAAAATTAAAGCATGCATGTAGCACGCACGCACAATTTCAGACGACCTCAATGATCAGTGAGTAACAAGAATAATATAATTTCTATAACAATATAATTTTCAACTGAAGTGGCATTCTCAAGTGAGATGTTGTTGCCAATCGTCGTTTACTCGCTTTTGGCATTGTTCCACTGCAAGCAGCCTGGGCTCATCATCAAGACATGTGATAGATCTGCAAGGAGGGGATCAATCTTGAAAGATAAACTTCATTCCACACAAGTAGAAGGGCATCTGCTCCGAGTCTGGGAGGTCGGTGGTTCAAATCCTGGCCAAGTCTTACCAAAGACTTGAAAAATGGTAAGTGTTGCCTGTATGAAGTTCAGCACTTAAAAGGTGAAGAGCACAGACATTCCCCATATGTTGGCATCCATGGGGAAGAGGAAATTCCTTCTGAGGAAATGCCTCTCTGAGTGCAGTGAGAAAGAAGGCATTATTTGTGACGTCACTGGTACCCAGAGTATCCTGTGAAGTAATAGCACTTCCCCCAAAATAGGTGGCTGTATTTGTCTCGTCGAACAATCCTGTGTTGCGTCTTGTGTATTCATCTGCGTGTCCTTGTGTTTGTGTGAGATGCATGTGACAGCTCCACAATGAGACTCAGATCCTGCAAAAAAAATAAAATAATAATAATAATAATAATAATAATAATAATAATAATAAAAATAAAAGGCATTGATACTCTTTCAAACTCCAAGGACTCGTTGACAATTGCAACACGTTTTTTGACATGAACAAAGAATGGCCGGTAGGTGTGCACAGTGCACAGTATGTCGCAAACTTAAAACTTTTTGATAAATGAGTGGTGAGAACACTCCCTCAAACAGAGGTGGAAGTTTGTGGAAGAAAGGCGAGCCCATTTATTATTGGTGATGCTGCATACCCTATAGCACCATGGACTACTAAACCAAACCATGAATCAGTAACATTGCCTGATGTCGAAACTTTAACCACAAAAGGTTGAATCTGCATGGGAACATAGCTATATGGTTGAAAGGATGTTTCAAAAAAAATAAAAAAAATACTCATTACAATCTTGTAAATCCAATAGATGTTTGTGAATTGTGAGGGGACATATTTGAAAAGATTGGTTAAGAAAATGCTGGAAGCAAGAAAGGATGGAGATGCCAATCGTTCCATTGGTATAAGGCCATGGGCAGAAAAAAAAGCTTGGATCAAGGCTGCTCTAATCCGATATTTTTCCACAAAGCAATTTGATTGTTTAATTTGAAAACCTCATCAGTTTTCTCATTTTAATATTTTCTCCTTCAGATATAAAACTTTCTTACATTAAATATTTTCCTTTATCATTCAAAAAAACAAGAAAGAAAAAAAGAAAGAAAGAAAGAAATTTGGGCCAATTCAAACACATTCGGAATGGGAAACATTCCACATACTCTCTCGAAAATATTGACCTCTCAAAACAATTGATCTAAACATCACTGTTAAATGTAAAAAAAGAAAACCGAATTGGAAATTAACACATTTTACTTTGTATATACAGTTGTTTTCTCACCAAATAAGGCACTTGGAAACCAGCGATTATGCCAATACCCCAAAAGTGCATCAAGGGAGATCTTCATCCTGAAGTGGACGAAAAGCATGCTGATGCGAATGAATGAATGAACACATGTGTGTCGTTGGTTGTAATCTCCCTACGTGGGTCTCACAAGATGGAACGGAGCCCTTCCAGGTCTCAAAGTAACCACCCTCACGGGTGCATGCATGCATATATATATATATATATATATATATATATATATATATATATATATATATATATATATATATATATATATATATATATATATATATATATATATATATATATATATATATATATATATATATATATATATATATATATATATATATATATATATATATATATATATATGATGAGCCAAGGGGGTTGGTCGGTACCATACAGATGGAGTAAGGCTCATTGTGATTTTTAACAAGATATATGTCCCTAGATATGAAAAAAAAGTGATGGCAGTGTATAACTCTCGGCCATCTCTGTTTTATCACCCGGAGTATTATTATACGCCCGCTTCGCTTCGCCAAAAAAATGTGATATTTGCTAAAATTGGAATAAATATTTTTTTAAGGACCACAGAGTGCCAATAATTTGCAAACTGGATGCCAACTAACATAGTAATAGAAATATAGAACATTTATGGGGGTTATTTGTCAAACTTTTGATATAATGACAAAAAAATAGGTTAAATTTAGTGAAAAAGTGGCCGAAATCGCTTCGAGTTCAGAATTTACATTGTACGTTTTTGTCAATATTTCAAAAATGAAAACTCCCAGAGTAACATTTGACCCCTCAAAATCTTCGCAAGGAACCACTGCATTGGAATACATCATTACTTTGTAATATGGTGGTTGTTTTGGGCACATATTTTGGCAAAGTTCAACCATACCCCCTAATTTTGATATTTTGGAACAAAACATAGATTTTGAACATTTACGTTTATTCGTCTACTTTTGGTATCTCAGTGTAATTTTTCGTAGTAGCTCGTATCTTAAAGTAGCTATGTAACATCAGGTACATTATATTTCACAATACATGCAAAATTGCTGCACACTCTAGGTTTATCATAAATATGTTATTATTAACTGATCTCTCGAACAAATACGCCTCGTTATTATACATTGTTATTACCAATCAATTTTTAACACAATTGACACAGATTACAGGCATTTAAATTAAACACATACTCAACAATGCTTATAAATTGAACCTATCCTTTTATGCATCAGGCTACTTTAAATTACAATGAACGTCATACATATTCTGGCAAGTGAGCCTTCCGCTGTGAGGTTTGTTTCTATGCACAGGTCCTGGAGACCAGCATCTTGAAAACGAGCTCCTAGAATTGCGAGTATATTGCAGACTGTATGGAAAGTACCCAGATGGAGAATTATTCGTGAATACTTGTCAGTGTGTTTCAAGATGATTTTGGCTGCCTTAGCGTATAATGCCTGGTCCAACACTACGACAATCTCCTCTAACTGTATTGCCGTCCTCACAAGTTCTGACTGGTTTACTATTTCAGCGACTGTAGTCAATTCCGTAGCTGGACCATTGATCGTGGGCATATAACCAACAACATCCTTTGAGACTGTCAGAGAATCTCTGGTGTTTATATTGAAACCCGTCCAGCTTGGTATGCGCTGCTTCTCTGCGTCGGTCATTCGAGCAAGTATCCAGATGAGGTTTTTGTTCGTAGCTGTGTACTCTGTTACAACAGACTCGTGTCTGTTGTGAGCAACTGAGGTCCAACGTGCTGTCCAGCAATGTATGTTGTCAATTCGTGATCAGAAAAATCCAAAGATTTTTGCTTTTCTTGGCTATCTCAGGAAGCGCTTGTTTCGGAAGATGTGGTCCATAAACTCTGGCCTGTACCGCGATACCATTCACACGATGTGACGTTCCCTTTCCACTCAATGTTTCTTCCAATCTATCAATGTTGTCCCATGCCAAGTTGGTAAACGTATATGGTTGAATACTTGTTGGTATGAGTGTCTGCTGATTTAGATTAGCTGCGAGCTTTTGTAAGCACAAGGCTGTGTCATTTTCTTCCAGCTGAGAGTAAGATATCCCATGGCCTAATCTGTTCAACGTCCGTATCAACTCCGTATTCCCAGTGAGTGTTTTAACCATGTATGGAAGCAGTATATGTTTTGGTGGCTTCTGCACACCACATGTCACTGCATATACCACATCTTGACTGAAGGATTCTGTGAGCATTGTTACTCTCCGTGAAGGGTGTTTGTTTTCTGGATCACCAGTTAGTAGACCGATCAGAAACCGTCAAAGATATTCTGGTGTAGTGAATGATTCCTTCTCCACATCGGACTGGTGATAGGGCCAGGTTGTTGTTTTTTTTTCGTCCTTTATTGTTGCTCTCAAAAATGACGATGACTGATCAATGATCTTCGAGATATTTGTTGATTTATCTTTCCAAGTTTTCAGCTGCCTTTCCATATTGCAATACTCACTGACAATATCTTGCATTGTTTTGCAATCAGGTACAACAAGAAGTTTTCCTTTTGTGTCAGCGAAAATCTGAATACAGTCTCCCAACTCCTGTTCCAATTTCTGACGGAGATGTTTCTTGGTGGATTCTGTTAGACAATGTATGCCTCTGGCAGACATCATCGTTCGCAGTTTCTCTGTAAGCGTTGTAACTCTGACAATTTGCTTGTTGGGAACGATATCAGTTTGTATATAATGAAACAGTTCTGCATACGATTCATCCTGCTTTTCGAGATAAATATCATTCTCCTGAGAAGGAGCAGGCTCTGTATCGAGACCGGTGCTGGTCTTGTGTAGTCCCTGTAGCAGGAAGCATGATGATGTGCTTCAGCAGCAACTATGTCCCGACTCGTTATGGCTAAAAGCTTGGTGTCACACTTGCGGACTGCACAAGCTCAAAGCTTCTGGTCCGATCTCAACTCCGAAGATTGGACTAGTTTTTCCTGAGTTGACGTTCCCTTGTATCTCTTGACATTTTCGCAGAAAATGCATGTGTAGTCATAGAAGTGTGATTCTGATGAGGATCGTCTTGCCGGTCGCTTAGCATTGGAACACCCAGCAACAGCTTCCTCAGTTGAGCTTGGATCCGTTTTACGTTTAAAGGCTTCCAGATCTCTCTTCATCGTGAAAATGCTCCTGCATTTCTTATGGCAGAAGATCACTGGAATCTCCTTGTCTGTCACCAATTTAGCAATGTCAAGTATAGGGGAGTGATCTCTTACTTGAGCAGCATTTATTCGGGTTTTCCATGATTCAAAACATTGTGGACTGGTAAGCTGTTCATTTGGATCAATACTCAGTGATTCCTTGTGAATTATTCAGTGTCTTCCAGTTGGCTCTTTGGCCTCATCTCTGGTTTGTTCTTCCATTGCGATTGTACCAGCAACTACACATACTGGGCAAGCACGAACACCACCACCGCCACCATTACCACATTAACTGGAATGACAAAAGGAAATAACAATTTAGTTGGGTAATACAGATGGAAATACAGTAATGTTTAAGGCTATCCACTACTTTTAGGCATTTTTAATAAATGTAGATGTTTCAATTTGTGAAATATTGCATCTGGGATGTTACATATTTATCTAGTTTTTTGTAATATTAAATAGTAAAACCAAAAATTACACTGAGATACCAAATGTAGACAAATAAACCTAAAATGTTCAAAATCTATGTTTTGTTCCAAAATATCAAAAATAGGGGGTATGGTTGAACTTTGCCAAAATATGTGCCCCAAACAACTGCCATATTACAAAGTAATGATATATTCCAATGCAGTGGTTCCTTGCGAAGATTTTGAGGGGTCAAATGTTACTCTGGGAGTTTTCATTTTTGAAATTTTGACAAAAACGTACAATGCGAATTCTGAACTCGAAGCGATTTCGGCCACTTTTTCACTAAATTTAACATTTTTTGTCATTATATCAAAAGTTTGACAAATAACCCCCATAAATGTTCTATATTTCTATTACTATATTAGTTGGCATCTAGTATGCAAATTATTGGCACTCTGTGGTCCTGAAAAAATATTTATTCCAATTTTAGCAAATATCACATTTTTTGGCGAAGCGAAGCAGGCGTATAATAATATTTGGGGTGATAAAACAGAGATGGCCGAGAGTTATACACTGCTATCACTTTTTTCATATCTAAGGACATATATCTTGCTAAAAAATCACAATGAGCCTTACTCCATCTGTATGGTACCGACCGGTCAATTTGGGGGTCTGGCTCATAGCCTAATATATATATATATATATATATATATATATACATATACACACAGAAAACACACAAGCCGGTAGGCGGACATGGGAAGTCGACTAACCAATAGAACCTGACGCGATGGGCCCGTTCGATGTGGAATGACCTGAGGATTAAGCACAAGAAAATTCATGATTCTAGCTTCAAGGGTTAATGCTGCAGATTGTTTTTTTTGTTAAAATACCCCCACATTTAGAGGTTTTTCGGCCGTTGCTAGGCAACGGAGGGGTGCATAGCAACGGTTATTTCTCACACAAAACGAGGACATACCATGAACCTACCATACCAGTTTCATTTATATCTGACTCATAGTCTCTGAGATATAACGAACTTCGTTTTATTATTGTTTTTGACCAGGGTTCATTCAAAGTCTATCTTCTCCGACAATTTTCATAGGATCCGGCTGGAAATTTTATGACAAAGAGGTTGATTATAGTGCGCATAAAAGCCTGGTAGCAGATTTTTGATTTTCGAAAAAATATTTTTTTTATAATTTTTCAAAAATTTCAAAGTCCCGTTGCTAGGCAACGGGTGGTTGTTTAGCAAGGATATTGAAACGCACACACTCCCAGCTCATATGGCACCTTTTCGCCACGTTTCATCGAAATTGGTTTGCTGGTTTGTGCTGTGGAGCCTCCCGTTGCACACACACACACCGCGCGCGCGCACACACACACACACACACACACACACACACACACACACACACACACACACACACACACACACACACACACACACACACACACACACGGAAAACCCGACAATAAGGGTAGAAAAAAAAAAGTCAAATTTTTTTTGGGAGATTATTTTTTTTTTTTTTCGACTCGATCGACTACCCAATATATACATACAGGTTGTCTTCGACTGACGACTGTTCGACTTTACGACCACTTTACGACCAGATTGCTCCGTGTCTCCGCCCACTCAGACTGCTCAGTTTCCACCCCAGCGCCCGACATTGCTGGCGTGTTCGCGTGGTCTCAAGATGTCATCCACAAGATGTCTATCAAGAGGAAATTATCTTCTACTCCTCAACCTGCCAAGAAGGAAAGAAAGGCCATTGATCTCACCACGAAAATGCAGGTGAACGGATGGCACACGATGTTTTTCGTCCGTATCGTGAAATTTACGAGGAGAAAAAACTAACAAACAATTCAGACAAAGCTCACCATGTTGATGAAAAAAAACAACTCCGGCTACCCCGAGCGCTGCCCTAGCTGATAATATCGACGATAACATCGACGATCCACAGCCAAGCACGAGTGACCAATAACATGTTTTGTATGTTTTTACAAATATTAAACCAATTGTACTGTAGTATGCAGTGTTTGACTTGGACAAAGAAAATGTTAATAAAATATGACTTACAGATGATTATTATATCATTATACAGTATAATATACATACGGTAATTTTTGCATAGGCCTATACACTATAAATAAAGGTTGGCCGACTTGTGACCAAATCGACTCCCTGTATATACAATATATATATATATATATACATATACATATACATATACATATACATATATATATATATATATATATATATATATATATATATATATATATATACATATATATATACATATATATATACATATATATATACATACATATACATATACATATACATATACATATATATATATATATATATATATATGTAGTGGGGAGAATAAGTATTTGATACACTGACGATTTTGCAGGTTTTCCCACTTACAAAGCACGTAGAGGTCTGTAATTTTTATCATAGGTGCACTTCAACTCTGAAAGACGGAATCTAAAACAAAAATTCTGAAAATCACATTGTATGATTTTTTAAATAATTAATTTGCATTTTATTGCATGAAATAAGTATTTGATCACCTACCAACCAGTAAGAATTCCAGCTCTCACAGACCTGTTAGTTTTGTCTTTAAAAACCCTCCCATTCTCCACTCATTACCTGTATTAAGTGCACCTGTTTGAACTCGTTATCTGCATCAAAGACAGCTGTCCACACTCCTCCAACCTCTCCACAATGGGCAAGACCAGAGAGCTGTCTAAGGACATCAGGGACAAAATTGTAGACTTGCACAAGGCTGGGATGGGCTACAGGACAATAGGCAAGCAGCTTGGTGAGAAGGCAACAACTGTTGGCGCAATTATTAGAAAATGGAAGAAGTTCAAGATAACAGTCAATCTCCCTCGGTCTGGGGCTCCATGCAAGATCTCACCTCGTGGAGCCTCAATGATCATGAGAAAGGTGAGGGATCAGCCCAGAACTACACGGCAGGACTTGGTCAATGATCTGAAGGGAGCTGGGACCACAGTATCAAAGAAAACCATATGTAACACACTATGCCGTCATGGATTAAAATCCTGCAGCACACGCAAGGTCCCTCTGCTCAAGCCAGCGCATGTCCAGGCCCGTCTGAAGTTTGCCAATGACCATCTGGATGATCGAGAGGAGGAATGGGAGAAGGTCATGTGGTCTGATGAGACCAAAATAGAGCTTTTTGGTTTGAACTCCTCTCGCCGTGTTGGGAGGAAGAAGAAGGATGCGTACAACCCCAAGAACACCATCCCAACTGTGAAGCATGGAGGTGGAAACTTCATTCTTTGGGGATGCTTTTCCGCAAAGGGGACAGGATGACTGCACCGTATTGAGGGGAGGATGGATGGGGCCATGTATCGCGAGATCTTGGCCAACAACCTCCTTCCCTCAACAAGAGCATTGAAGATGGGGCGTGGCTGGGTCTTCCAGCATGACAACGACCCGAAACACACAGCCAGGGCAACTAAGGAGTGGCTCCGTAAGAAGCATCTCAAGGTCTTGGAGTGGCGCAGTCAGTCTCCAGACTTGAACCCAATAGAAAATCTTTGGAGGGAGCTGAAAGTCGGTGTTGCCCAGCGACAGTCCGAAACCTGAAGGATCAGGAGAAGATCTGTATGGAGGAGTGGGCCAAAATCTCTGCTGCAGTCTGTGCAAACCTGGTTAAGAACAACAGGAAACATCTGATCTCTGGAATTGCAAACAAAGGTTTCTGTACCAAATATTAAGTTCTGTTTTTCTGATGTATCAAATACTTATTTCATGCAATAAAATGCAAATTAATTATTTAAAAATCATACAATGTGATTTTCAGGTTTTTTGTTTTAGATTCCGTCTTTCACAGTTGAAGTGTACCTATGATAAAAATTGCAGACCTCTACGTGCTTTGTAAGTCCGAAAACCTGCAAAATCGGCAGTGTATCAAATACTTGTTCTCCCCACTGTATATACATATACGAGGTGCGTTCAAAAAGTATCCAACCTTTATTTTTCATGCGTATACAAATGAAGCCAGGGAGGCGTGTTTTGGTGCACGTATGTAGGCGATCCTCATCCGTATGCGTGAATATTTTCCCACCTGCAGAAGCTGTCAGTCTCCGACAGACCGCCGATGAGTGAGGAAGTGTAAGTGAGCGCCGTCGGATTTTCGTTTTTGACAAAATGACGGATCACAGTGGTCTCATCGCCAGTGATCACTGTGTTGAAGAGGTTGGGATCGCTGTTCAGTCTCCAGCATGTCCTGTGCGATCTCCAAACGGAGTTGCTTCTGCTCGATCGTCAGCAGCTTTGGCACGAACTTCGCTGAGATTCTCCTTCAGCCCAAATCCTGTCACAATGGAATGAACGGATCCAATGCTGACGCCCGCCTCGTCTGCAAGTTCTCTGATCGTGATTTGACGATCCTGCATCAGCAGGGTCCTCACTTGGTCAATGATGATCTCATTTTGGGTTGTTGAGGGCCTACCAGAACGTGCTTCACTTTGCACTGTTGTGCGACCATCTTTGAAGCGGTTGTACCACTCTTTTATCTGTGTGGTGCCCATTGCTTCGTTCCCGAAGGCCTGTTGAATCTTGCGGATCGTTTCCGCTTGGGTATCGCCAAGCTTTACACAAAATTTGATGCAGAAGTGTTGTTCAAGTTTTTCCGTAATTTTGTCAAAAACGAAAATCTGACGGCGCTCACTTACACTTCCTCACTCATCGGCGGTCTGTCGGCGACTGATAGCTTCTGCAGGCGGGAAAATATTCATGCATACGGATTAGGATCGCCGACATACGTGCACCAAACCACGCCTCCCAAGCTTCATTTGTTTACGCAAAAAAATTAAGGTTGGATAGTTTTTGAACACACCTCCTGTGTATATACATACATACATACATATATATATATATATATATATATATATATATATATATATATATATATATATATATATATATATATATATATATATAGTCATGTGCCACTTAACGACGGGGTTACGTTCTGAGAAACTCGTCGTTAAGCGACGTCGTCGTTGTGCGAACATCATTTTTTTTTTACGTTTTCGTTTTCTAACATCGTACTGACACAAAACCACACACCTCGGCTCTATGGTATAGCCTATTGCTCCTCGGATACAAACCTGTACAGCATGTTACTGTACTGAATACTGTCGGCAATTGTAACACACATCCAAGAGAGACGGAAGACACGTTAGTTTTACCTTTGTGCTGTTCATGACGGCCATCGGTGTTGTTAGCAGTAGCTTACAATCTCCTCTCGCATCGATTATAGAAAGATTAAGAAATAGCGTTTGGATTTTATAAATACGTAATCATTGCATCGATGTTATAATTTATAAATGAAGAAACGAGCTCCCGTCAATTGTGATATACATTTTCGGAACAGTGGGATTGTTTAACAACATGAAAAGCTTCACTAAAAATAAATTTGTGTCTTAATGTCGTCTAAGAACAACGATTTATTCGCGGAATTCTTCAATTCAAAGGTAATTTACTTGCTGGAAGGTAAACGTGCAAACGTTGGTTCAGTTTGAAAGCCGATTTCCTTGAATCCCGATTTAGCACGACCCTGCTTTTTTCGCGTTGACATTTTATGGACCTCAACGATCGCATTATAAAGGAGTTGAGGTGGGGAAGGTGGATTGGTTTAAATACTTGGGATCAACTGTCCAAAGTAACGGAGAGTGTGGGAGAGAAGTGAAAAAGAGAGTGCAGGCAGGATGGAGTGGGTGGAGAAGAGTTGCAGGAGTGATTTGTGACAGAAGGGTAGCTGCAAGAGTGAAGGGGAAAGTATACAAGACGGTAGTGAGACCAGCTATGTTGTATGGTTTGGAGGCGGTGGCACTAACAAAAAGACAGGAAGCGGAGCTGGAGGTGGCAGAGTTAAAGATGCTGCGATTCTCGTTGGGAGTGACGAGGATGGATAGGATAAGAAATGAGTGTATTAGAGGGACAGCGCAGGTAGGACGGTTTGGAGACAAAGTGAGAGAGGCGAGATTGAGATGGTTTGGACATGTGCACAGGAGGGAAACGGAGTATATCGGGAGAAGGATGTTGAAGATGGAGCCGCCAGGCAGGAGGAGAAGAGGAAGGCCAAAGAAGAGGTTCATGGATGCGGTGAGGGCGGACATGCGGGTGGTTGGAGTGTCAATGGAAGATGTGGAGGATAGAGCAAAATGGAGACAGTTGGTCCGCTGTGGCGACCCCTAACGGGAGCAAGCCGAAAGAGGAAGAAGAAGAAGAACGATCGCATTATAACATGGCCACACTGTCGTCTATTATCATTATGAAGTATTATGTACTGTACAGAGTACATAATTGTACGTGCTATTTTTATACAACTGGCAGCGCGACGTCGGCAACATCACTCTGCGATAGGAATTTTTCAGCTACATTTTTTTTTTCATTTTTTTTTTTTTCAGAGCTGGAAGATTCATCGTATATGCGATCCGTCGTTAAGCGGCGCATGACTGTATATATATATATATATATATATATATATATATATATATATATATATATATATATATATATATATATATATATATATATATATATATATATATATATATATATATATATATATATTGTTGCAGCTGTGGAAATTCGCAATACACCATAAAGGGTCATCAGGTGAGATATATCGATAAGTTCATGTGTAGTTAGCCCACACCTGTTGTTTTGAGGGAATCTGTGTGATTCATTCAGGCTGCGACGCTTTGAGTTAGCCATTTTTCTTTCTCTATTGTTATTTTGGACCATTAAGCCACCAACAACTCAAACACCACCACCTTTGCCTCTTTATCTCCACAACTCCATCCCGCAAACATCGCTTCACCGCCATTCCCAAACGACGCCCGCCAACCACCAAACCACCACAGCAAACCCCCCCACCACCTTCGCCTTTCTCCTTCCACAACCATCGACCCCACGACACCAGTCAACACGAAACGTCGTGCTGTCCAGGGCCTGTTTGGTAATTTATGCCGAACGCGTCGAGCCGCGGGTACAAATGCGTTCCTCTCAGGGAGAAATTCGGATCAGGAAGGGTTCACGCCCCTTTTTCTCCGTCCAATGGGCGAGCGTCGGTCGGTATGGCCCCGCCTCCAAGCGCGATGAATGTGGATTCTTCACGGGAGAGAATTCGGATCAAAAGAGGCTCACGCCCCTTTTTTCCACACCAATGGCTGAACAGAGGGTGGCGTAGCCCTGCCTCCAATTGCGTTTTGATCCTAAAATCTGCATACAGGCTCCTCCTCCGGTCTATAAAGACGCGAGCACAAGGCGACGCGCACGGTTCGGGTCGAGTGAAGACGGAGGTCGTCGTCGAGGTTGGAGAGTTGTAGTGTGGTGTCGTCTCGTCGCTGGTCGCTGGGCTCGTCTCGTCGCTGAATCGACCCACCTTCGCTCTCACAAGCGACCAAGCCAGCCAGCCATTCCCCTCGCTTGACCCTGAGCATCAACAATTCTCCCCCCCCCATCCGCGCTGAGATAGTGCCGGTGGCCCCGTTCCTCCCCCACCCTAACCGTGGTGCCGACCCAACCGTGCTGGCGCGGAGCACGCCGGAGAGGGCTCACCGACCACGCCAGGGGCACGGAGTCGGGGCGCAGCTACGCGGACATTGGGACTTGCCCGCCATCGCGTCACGAGGACGCGGGTAAGACCTTTTCGGTCTCGTGGACCTGGCCACTCCTCCAGGCTCCGCGCACATTTGGTCCACGGACCTGTCTGCCTCCTTGCCTGTGAGGGTGGCTTTCGTTTCCTTTGCTTTTGAATGAATGCTGTGGCGCCGTCCGACAAGTACAATTGTTTAAGTGTTGTAAATAATTATAGTCGGGAGTAGTGCTTTTGTTTTTGTTGCATTTTGTGTCATTGCATTACTGCCTTACGTGCTTGCTTGTGCGTGTGAAATAAATGTGCATTGTGTGAACTGTTTCCCGTTTCGTTGCGTCCTTTTTTCCCTTATTGAAAGCTCCATCCTGCATCACGTAAGGGATTGATGGTGGGTTTAAAAAACACACGGTAAATAATCTGAACCGTCGAGGTCGACGATAACTCCGCTCGGTTATCCCTGCAGCACAGAATGAGCCGCTTAAGCGGTTCGTGTCCGGAGTCGACCTGGGGCGTGGTACAACCCCTCGGTACGCTACTCGTGCGGGTACTTCGGTATATCGACATTCGGCGATTCACCCTATTTCGCGCGGGTAGAATGCGGACTGGGTTGTGGTGAGGTTAAACCCCCACCCGTGACTGGCTCCTGGTGGTAGTTCCAAGGAGGGTCATGACTGAATTGTCTGTCCGGTTGGCGAGCTGCTACTATTACTGGAAAGCGGCAGTTCACTTGCTGGCGGGCGCGAATTCGTAACAATATACATACATATATATATATATATACATATATACACACACACACACACACACACACACACACACACACACACACACACACACACACACACACACACACACACACACACACACACACACACACACACACACACACACACACACACACACACACACACACGGCAAAAAATATAGGGACCTTTGCACTTTTTTCAAATAACTTGAAATTGACAAAAGTATTTGGTCTTCACAATTATTTATTTCACCGTAAATACTACAGAACTTTTGTTTTTGATTGAGAACTGAATATACCCTTTTAAATCAGAAAATAACTTGAAGGGCATTCGGTCGAGCGCATACCTCCACCATGTCATGCCTGATTCACGAGAACATATCGGGCCCATTACAATTTTGAAATATCATGCTGTATATCGTTTTTGGCCCTATCTCTCGATGGTGAAGAATCACTTTAAAAATCAAATAATTCTTGTATCCAGATCCGGATTCAGATCTTCACCAAAATCGAACCATGTCGTCCTTGCCACACACTCAACGTGTCCACCAAGTTTTGTCCGAATCCATGTCCAACTTTTTCAGATATCATGCTATGTATAGTTTTTGGCCCTATCTCTCAATGGTGAAAAATCACTTACAAAATTATAGTAGCCGGATCCAGATCTGGATCTTCACCCAAATCTAATCAGTTCATCCTTGTCACATACCCAACCTGTCCACAAAATCAGGATCATCCGGATTTTGATGATCGTCCGTATCCGTCCACAACTTTTTGAGATATCCTACACAGAGACAAACAGACAGAAAGGGGTGAAAACATAACCTCCTTCACCTTCAGTGACAGAGAAAAAAACAAATGGCATTGACAAAATTATTGGCACCCTTGACTTAATATTTGGTAGCACAGCCTTTGGCCAAAATAAATGCAGTCAAGTACTTCCTAAAGCCATGAATGATCTTCCTACACCTCTCTACTGGCAGTTTGCCCCACTTGTGTAAACTGCTCCATTTCTCCCAGATTTGAAGGGTGCCTTCTCCCAATTGCTGTTTTCAGATGTCCCCACAGGTGTTCAATTGGATTTATATCTGGACTCATTGCTGGCCACTTCAGAACAGTTCAGCATTTTGTCTTCATCCATTCCTGGGTGCTTTATGAAGTGTTTGGGGTCATTGTCCTGCTGCAAGACCCATAGCCTTCGACAGAGACCCAGCTTTTTGACACTGGGTTGAACATTGTGCTCCAAAATGCCTTGGTAATCTCTTAATTTCATGATTCCCTGCAAACAATCAAGGCACCCAATGCCAGAGGCAGCACAGCAACCTCAAAACATCACTGAACCTCCTCCATGATTGACTGTGGAGAAGGTGATCTTTTCTTTGAAGGCGTCATTTTGTTTTCTGCAAACAGAAGGATGATACGATTTACCAATAAGCTCTAATTTGGTCTC
Organism: Eptatretus burgeri; assembly: GCF_056783735.1. Classification (NCBI taxonomy): domain Eukaryota; kingdom Metazoa; phylum Chordata; class Myxini; order Myxiniformes; family Myxinidae; genus Eptatretus; species Eptatretus burgeri. The sequence goes on from NC_140971.1 coordinate 49,130,714, forward strand.
ATCTGTCCACAGGGCATTCTCCTAGAAGGATTTTGGCTTGTTCAGGTGTGTTTTGGCAAATGCCACTCAGGCTTTCTTATGTCTCTTTCAGCAGCTCCTGGGTTTCCTACCATAGAAACACCTTTCATCGAGTTGGTGACAGATGGTGTGTGTTGAAAATGTCGTACCTTGTGTCTGAAGGTCAGCTTGAATCTGTTTGGCAGTTGATCGAAGTGATTTCTCCACCATTCGAACAATCCTTCGCTGCAATCTTCAATCAAGTTTTCTCTTGCGACCATGTCTAGAGAGGTTGGCTCCATTGCCATGGGCCTTAAACTTCCTGATAACATTGCGTACAGTGGACATAGGAACATCAAGGTCTCTGAAGATGGACTTGTAGCCTTGAGATTGTCCATGCTTGGGTACAATCATGTTTCTGACATCTTCAGACAATTCTCTGGTTTTCTTTCTTTTCTCCATGCTCATTGCGGTACACATAGTGACACATCCATCCATTGGGACCATACTCTGTGCAGAGCGTTGGTGCTGCCTAAGCAGTCTCCTTGGCTATTGGGCACAATCCTGGATGGGTCAACACTCTGACACATGATACCAGCAAGCCAGTACTCATTTTGCCGACCTCAGAAGGATGACAGGCAGAATCAACCCCACCTGGTATTAATTCAACAGCCAGTCAGATGTGAACTCAGGAACCTAGGATCCCAAGCCCACCACCCTAACCATTAAGACAGTGACACAAAACACAAGAATGACTCCTTTCTCGATTCAAATTGGTTTTATGAGTGATTTTTATATTGCAGGCACCTTCAACTCACCACAGGTGAGTTCAATTCCAAAGTAAAGGAGAATCACCTTTTTGAAATCTAATTATTTCTAACAACTTCTAAAAGGTGCCAATAATATTGTGCAGGCCATTTTAGGATTTCTGTGTGGAATAAGCTAAGATTTAGTAGTTTTTTTTCAGCTTTTTTTGTTTTGTTCCACTGCAAACCAAAGAAATACATTTGTGGATACCAAATTAATTTATTTTTTTCAACAATTTTCTGGAAGAAGTGGTGCATTATTTGAAAAAAAAAGAGCAAGGGTGCCAATATATTTTGGCCATGACGGTATATATATATATATATATATATATATATATATATATATATATATATATATATATATATATATATATATATATATATATATATATATATATATATATATATATATATATATATATATATATATATATATATGTGTGTGTGCAAGCAAGTTGCTGTTGGCTGCTATCTCCACACATGGGTGGGTTTCAGGAGATGGAACAGAAACCGACCAGTTCTCAAAGTGTGTGTGTGTGTGTGTGTGTGTGTGTGTGTGTGTGTGTGTGTGTGTGTGTGGGGGGGGTGTGTGTGTGTGTGTGTGTGTGTGTGTGGGGGGGGGGGGGTGTGGGTGTGTGCGTGCATCAGTGATTTCCAACAGTTTTGGGTGTGTGGACCCTTTCGCCCCCCCCTCCCCCCCCCCCCCCAAAAAAAAAAACAACAACAACTGATCTGCACACTACTATTGTGACATGTGATCATAGTGATAGGATTACAACACCAGCAGAATTAACCACAGTCATCCACAAATAGTTTTGGACATGTGATGAGCTGCAGAGTTTGACATCCTTTGGCAATGTGAGGGAGGCTAATGTTACCTTTTTCCCCCTTAGCAGACTCCCACCAATTGGCCTCGGGTTCTGCAGACCGCAGGTTAGGAATAAGCGATGTAGACATCAGAACATAACAAATAGATAAATAAAGAACATCTGTGTTGTCAAATGGCCATTTATGATACACTGTTGAAAATAAAAAGGTGATATGGGGTACAGCCATGTGACTGGTGACGTACCTTGGTGAAAAAGGCAAAGGGGTGACAATACGTAAGAATATTCCCAATTACAATTCAAATGAGAAGTTCCTTTTGAAAGCCTTTGGAAATTAAGGATCTGGTTTGAACAGTCCACTTCGTGGTTAGACTAACTGATTGGAATTTCACTGAGCTGCAGAGGTGGGATGGGGGGGGGGGGGTCTGGAGGGCAGTGAGCGGAGGTGGACGATAAAGTAATCCTGTATATTGTTTTGCCAATTTTCATACAAATCAATAAATAGAACCACTTGAAACTGCTAACATGATTAAAGCTAGTACGATTTGACTTTGATAACCTCCAATCGGAACTGGACAGTAGCACTATCACTGCATATCTGTGTAATCAGACCAGCATTATTGCCCTTTAGTTACAAATGTCATATTGGTTTATGTGCAATATTTATGCAAAAATCAGTGACAAATAAAGAAATACGTTTTCCCTTTATATTCCAGTCGAGGAATGAGAAGATAAGTCAATATCAATGGCAGCGTAACACGAATTAAAAAGAGTTTCACGAATGGATATCTATTTTAAACAATGTTTGAATATCAACATCAGTTGATTATTACAACTCACAGATGCCAGCACACATTTTATTAATTTGTTTAATATCCGATAACCGACGTCTAATTTGCATCATGCAGCCCCTGCCCTTTACATCTGTACGATGAATCACCGAGCAAAAGGCTGCCTGCCTTGTGTCAATGGATCGGATAAAATCCCTGCAGAGCGTTTCAATCAATTTATCAGGTATGCAAACACAAAGTTGTTTTGCTTAAACCTGCATATCATCTGGGGCTGGCAAGATAGCTTCGACGTATGTGCACACACCTTGGGATCGACTGTAATCCGGGTTCGAATGTCGCCCCAGATATAAACCGACGCGAGTATTTCACCTGCAGGGTGGTACGTGTGTGGATCGTCTCTCCGACGGACGTTAGGCAGATGGGACCCTCGGCTTAACATCCTTCTGATGGAAGGTGCACATGCTGGCGCCACACCCTGCACATGGAATGCCAGACTGACAATAAGTCAAGATTCGAACCCAGGATAGACAGCTCAAGGGCGAGTGCGCATACCTCCAAGCCATCATACCGGCACACTCATTCACAAGTTATTTAAATCACTTTTGCAAAAAATGTCCAAACTTTTTCTTTGGAGAACAATGTCTTTAAAAATCATATTTCATGCAATTAAGGTTTCATAAAATCATTTGTATAATCTGCTTGCTTCTTCATAATCATCATCATCATCATCATCATCTCCACAATGAGTACTTTGGAAAACAAGATAGGACAACATATGTGCAATCGCTCGGATGTCGCACGATTTACGGTGTGTCCCACAGACAGCTAAAGTCAAAAGTCACGACGAAGTTTGACGTTTACCTGTAACGCTTCTTCCACTGATAATGTGGCATTGCTCACGAAAATTTGACTTGCATTCGGGCAAAGATAATTTGGAGAGTTTCAAATTTCAGATTTCATGATTAAATTGTTAAGATAGAAAATGTGTACAAAATTCAATTTCATTGTTTCAATTGTTCCAAATGAATTTGGAACATATTATTCCAAATGAAAAGGAATATCAAATTGACTGCCCGTTGTATTTTTTGGAAAATAACTTAATAAATTATCATAAGTCTTCACTTTAAAGGACAATTTGTTCCACTGGCTGAGAATGACTGGACTAAAGTTGAATAATGAGAAGTCGTCGGAACCTGTGGCCGTTCCTTGCCCGACCAGGTGAGTGTGAGCAATCAGATCAGATCGAGAGGAGTGCTGGGGTGCAATCAATTGGATTATCATTACACCTGTAGTATCAGACTCAAGGTAAGGACTGCCTACCCATGCGTGTTGTTTTTGAAACAGCACGTCTTAAAATGATAAGCTTAAATTGCATTACAATTACACAATTGATCAATACAAACTGTCTGTTTGCATGGTTCGTTGGTGGTAATGGTTCACGCGGATCAATCTCTGGACACTGGTTGTGTCCGTCCAGGCTCTTTGTCTGTCCTCTGCTCGCACCCGACCGGGTCCCGCTGCTCGCACCCGACCGGGTCCCGCTGCTCGCACCCGACCGGGTCCCGCTGCTCGCACCCGACCGGGTCCCGCTGCTCGCACCCGACCGGGTCCCGCTGCTCGCACCCGACCGGGTCCCGCTGCTCGCACCCGACCGGGTCCCGCTGCTCGCACCCGACCGGGTCCCGCTGCTCGCACCCGACCGGGTCCCGCTGCTCGCACCCGACCGGGTCCCGCTGAAGACACCCGACCGGGTCCCGCTGAAGACACCCGACCGGGTCCCGCTGAAGACACCCGACCGGGTCCCGCTGAAGACACCCGACCGGGTCCCGCTGAAGACACCCGACCGGGTCCCGCTGAAGACACCCGACCGGGTCCCGCTGAAGACACCCGACCGGGTCCCGCTGAAGACACCCGACCGGGTCCCGCTGAAGACACCCGACCGGGTCCCGCTGCTCGCAACCGACCGGGTCCCGCTGCTCGCAACCGACCGGGTCCCGCTGCTCGCACCCGACCGGGTCCCGCTGAAGACACCCGACCGGGTCCCGCTGAAGACACCCGACCGGGTCCCGCTGCTCGCACCCGACCGGGTCCCGCTGAAGACACCCGACCGGGTCCCGCTGAAGACACCCGACCGGGTCCCGCTGCTCGCACGGGTCCCGCTGAACACACCGGACCGGGTCCCGCTGAAGACACCCGACCGGGTCCCGCTGCTCGCACCCGACCGGGTCCCGCTGCTCGCACGGGTCCCGCTGAACACACCGGACCGGGTCCCGCTGAAGACACCCGATGTGATGAAATCCGCTGCCCACTGATGGGTCCCACTGACAGTCGGGTAGTTTTCCTCTACAGCATTATCTCTCTACCTTTTTCTCGGTGAGACTATCAATGTGCTTCCTCTCCCTCTCCCCTGATATTATGTTCCTCATCTGCTCTTCCTGTATTTTTGCCCTTCACTTACAGATCTCCGCCGTACTTTACGCTCCTGTCCTCGATCCAGCAACGCACAGAATCACCGTCCAACCAGCGCCCCTGATGAATACCGTTCACCGACCTCCCCCATGACGAGAACGTAGAGAGAAAAAAACCACACACACACACGAAGCCTCAGCACGTCTCTTCACTCTCGAACCAATCACAGGGCTGATCACAAGCGCTTAATTCACGGCGTCGATCGAACCAATCACACGGCGTGTTGTTACCAAGTGGATGAGATGAGCTGACGCGAGCGAGAAGGGCGGGAATTGCTCATGGCAACCTGTCACACTCTCTCTCTCTTCATTGTGTTACATTTTCATGTGCTCATTGTCTCGTACGCTTCCAACCAGGATCCTTGCATCGCGGAGGACGCCCTTCAAATAGCGTACGTAATAAATTTTGTGTCTTCTGTTCATGATCATCGTAAATAATATGGCGGGGAATGTGGACCCAGCAATTTCTGGCCGTATCTCCCTTAAAAACATACATCCACCTTCTCCTCCTTTCGGTGGTCGATCGTACATCCTCCCTCGTCATCCTTTCTTCAATAAATCGAAACCAGCACCTGCAACACTACGAGTGCGTACGTAATAAATGGATTTCCCGCTCGTGCCGGTTGTTCTCTCTCCAGTTACGATCACCATCGAAATGACGACATCGTGCAGGTACCGAGCTCATGGAGGACGGTGAAATCTCACCCGTCTCGATTGAATCCCGACGTAGCTGTAAACTGCCATCCTGGTGTCTCTCAGGTGGGATCCCTCAGACGGACGTTAAGCTGGCTGTCTTGTCGGCCAGCATCAGTTTGTGGATTTTTAAATATCAACACGATGTCTTTGGCGAAGAGCAAGCGAATTATCGCTCACACCATTACATGAACAAATTAAAAATTACCGCCACGTTCATTCGAACGTTTGGCCTGGCCAGCCGGTTCGTGAATGACTGGGGAAAAACCATTCACCAGCCGACTCCACAATAAGTTGGGATTAATTGGAGCCATTAAATAAGCAGTCGGAGAGATGAGCACAGGTTCATACAAGAACATGAGTAGATGTGGGGGGATGTGGGGGATCCAATTGTGGGGGATGCTAAAGATCGCCTTACCCTCCTGTTTTTTTTTTGGGGGGGGCATGCTAAAGTTATGCTCTTATTCCAATATGCAATGTTTTGACAAATTTGTTGACAAATTGCTCCCCTCACCTCAAACCTCCCCAGGGAAGGTCACATTTCTTGGACTGTATTATTTATTGCAAATAAGTCATTGGACATAATCCATAACTTTGTATTTATTGTAATCCTCTGTGTTGCGTGGAATTTTGTGCACCCGTCATTTTGACAGGCTTTTTCCCCTCGTATATTTATAACAGCCATCACATCTCCCACAGCTCCAAACATGACCACTGGTAAATATTATCATTTTAAACTTACCTTGCACATGCACTAGCCCCAGATATGACCTTCCCATCGGTGTCTCGAAGAACATAATCCAGATACACAGTTCATTCACTGCTAGCAATCCGTCAGGGGGTTGTGTAATATACGTCCTTCCACTTGGGCTTGGCACCAACCCACATGGTCAGGAGTTTGCAATACGAGCAGGTGCCTGTTCAGCGAGCTGAGAAAGTTCGGTTCTCCAAGTCCTTCATTTGTGCAGAGGCACAGCCCTTTCTCTCAGGTACTTTTCCAAGTCTATTTCAGAAGCTTGGTGAGCCATTCCTTATCCTGGACATATCATACATTTTATTTCACCTCAAACCTTCAGATACCTGGGGTTTCTGCACATGCACACTGAGCGTTTTACATCATTTTGAAAGTGTCGTGTTCGTACACAATGTCCATCTATCAGTTCATTTATACGAGGGGCGGTCAATAAGTCGCTTTAAAATGGCAATATAAATTTGAGAATGTAATTTGTGTCGTTGTAGATGACATATGTTATTTCTATGGGTAAGTCATGTTTTGCCTGTTTTAGATCTGCCAACATTGAGCGTTTGACGTCAGTGGAGCAGTTCCAAGATGGCAGCTCCCAAAGAAGCATGCACCAGCCAGGGAGGAGCAACGTTCTGCTATCCGTTTCTTGGGAATTGAGGTTGTGAATCCCAGTGAAATCCATCGCAAAATGAAAGTGCAATATGGGGATGCATGTTTATCACTGCAGCAGGTGTACGACTGGGACAGAAAGGTTAAAAGTGGAGTTCTTTCAGTTCAGGTGGGAGTTGTCTTGGCACCCACCTTGCAGACACTTTGTGGAATCCCAGCACGTTTTGAATGGTATGGTGTGCTGAACCATGGCTAATGTTCGATTTGGAGACCACTTCATCCAGCGTAATGCGACGGTTTTCCCTCAGCACGCGTTCAACTCCTGCAACCATTTCTGGTGTGTCGGCTGTGATGCCGGCCGAGCGAGCAGCGTCTGCCGCACTGGACACTCCATTTTTAAACTTACTGTCCCAGTCGTACACCTGCTGCAGTGATAAACATGCATCCCCACATTGCATTTTCATTCTGCGATGGATTTCACTGGGATTCACACCCTCAATTTCCAAGAAACGACGACAGAATGTTGTTCCTCCCTGGTGCATGCTTCAAAGGGAGCCGCCGTCTTGGAACTGCTCCACTGACGTCATACACTCAATGTTGCAGATCTAAAACAGGCAAAACATGACTCTTACCCATAAATATAACATGTCGTCTACAACTACACACATTACATTCTCGAATATATATATCGCCATTTTAAGGATACGTATTGACTGTCCATCGTATGATCGAGGAACTCAATAATTTGAATTGAATTTTCAATTTTGAACACTGCAGAACATGAATCTGAACATGGACCTGCAGTTTAGCAGTACTTTGTCTCTGAATTTCGCAAATAATATGGGATTTCGTCATGAGCGAGTATGATGGAGAGAGGCGTAAAATGATTGTTTTACTCTGTCTGCCTGTCTGGAAGTGAAACAAAATTGAAGATCATTCCAAACAAGAAACGTACTGTTTTGATGAACGTTGCAAAGGACACAAACAATGGGCACGAATAACTAACTTAATGTATTAAATAAGGTGGTGTAAAAGACATATCAACAGAGATAGACTTTTGAATCAATTTTTTTTTCAACAGCCTTTTTTTTTGTATACCTTGTCGAGGCTCGTGTGAGAGCCAACACACAACACACAGCAAGGAGGGCATGAGACAAGAGGAGTGGGAGGGGGAAGGACAAAACAGTGGGGAACAGAGACATTAGGAGATCTGTGGAAGGGAGAGGGATGGGGCAGGGAACATGGAGAATACAAGATGGACATTACAGGGACTTTCAGGAAGGAAAGCAGGGAATTTGAAGGAAGTGGGCTTGGGTGGATTATCGGGGGTAGAAAAGATCGAGGATTTGGATGGGGGATGGTAAGAGGTGGTGGTGAACAGCTGTTTTGAAGGCCTGGAGGGAAGAATGGGATTGAATAGAGTGAGGGAGTTTATTCCAAAGGTGGGAAAAAAGAGGAATGAAAGAGTGAAGGTGAGCAGTGATTCGTGATTTTGGTAGTTTTACCAGAAGGGGGTGGTTGGCAGACCTTGAGCGCCCTACAGAAATGCGGTGGGGACAAATCGCAGAGAGAGCGGGGGGGGGGGGGGTGAGGCTGGAGAGGAGACGGTAGAAGACAGAAAGGCCACCGACCAGCCTGCGGTGAGAGAGTGAGAGGCCCAAAGACTCAGCCTCATTGCGGGAGATGCCAATGATCCGAAATGCCTTGGTTTCTACAGCGTGAACCCGAGAAAGGTGGGAGGCAGGAGCACCAGCCCAGAGGGGAAAGCAGTACTCCATTAGGCTGCGGACAAAAGCTTTGTAAGTGGTCAGCAGCTCAGGTGGGCCGAGGATTCCCAGACTTTGCATGACGGAGGATTTCCAGTCGGCGACTGGCTTTGGAGGTGAGGTTTGAAATGTGGCTTTCCCAGGAAAGGTCATGGCAGATAGTGAGACCCAGACGCTTGAAAGAAAGGACTTCTAACAGAGGATTGTTGAGAAAGTGGATGGGTGGGTTTTCTAAACGGTCCTTTCGGAGAGACATCGTGAGATTGTGAGATTTGTCCGGATTGAAAGACATGTTCCACGTGTTGGACCAGTTTGTGATTTTACCCAGATCTGCGGTGAGCAAAGAAGCTGCTGCTTGCCGGTCTGAGGGATGACCGAAGGTATGGCAGAGGGTGGAGTCATTAGCAAAGAGATAAGAGGATTTTCCAGAGAGTCGGAGATATTATTGATGAAAACCAGAAAAAGAACAGGGCCCAGAACGCTACCTTGAGGAACTCTAGCCTGGACAGGAAGGGGGGATGAAAGAACTCCATTTTGGGCCACACGTTGACTGCGACAGGAGAGGAATTCTGCGAGCCATGAGTGGAGATGGCCTTGGATACCATAGGAAGAGTGTTTGGTGAGCAGGGCAGGGTGCCAGACCATGTCAAAAGCACGTGATATGTCCAGGGATACGGCTCGGATTTCCTGTCTGGCATTGAGGACCTCCATCCATTGTTGGGAGAGCAGATGCAGCATATCCAGGGTAGAGTGACCTGGTCTGAAACCAAATTGATGATCAGAAATCAAGCCATTGGAGAAGAGGAAGGATTTAATGTCTGAAGCGATGATGGATTCCATAACCTTGCTGATGATTGCGAGAAGGCTGATTGGTCTGTAGTTGCAGGGATCTGTTTTTTCACCTTTTTATGCAGGGTGGTAATGTTTCCTGATTTCCAAGCAGATGGCAGATGACCTTGAGCAAATGAGAGGGTCAATAGAACAGAGAGAGGATGAGCATGAGCAGAAGAGCAGGTTTTTCGGACACGTGGGCTAATGCCGTCTGGACCGGTTGCAGAATCTGAGTCGAGGTTTGACAGCAAGCTCTCCACCTTGTCAGGAGAAAAGGGCACATAGTCCAGGGACAGTTGGGTGCGACTGGGTAGGGTGGATAGAGAAAGTGATGGGTTTTGGACACAAGATTTAGCTGCAAACACAGAGTTTAGGCATTCAGCCTTTTCATGTGCGGTATCAGCAGTGCGGCCATTTTAGGTAAGGGAGGGGATGGAGGGGGAACATACACCAGAAATAGATTTGGTTAGATGCCACCAGGATTTTGAGGAGGGAGAGAGGTTTGAAAGTTCAGACTTGAGCTTAGAAAGATGTTTTCTGGCTCTCCTGAGGGTAAATACAAATTTGTTCAGAGCTTTATGGAAGGAAGAGATTACCCTCAGTTGGGTTTGCTTTCAATGAGGCAAAGGCAAGTTGTTTCAAGACAACTGCCTCGCCAAAAGCTTCAGTGAACCAAGGGCGGGAGGAAGGGTAGGACAACTGAAGATGAGAGGGAATAAATCTGTGCATGAGGGAGAGCAAGTTTCTTTGAAAGAATTCCCAGGATGAGTTGATGTTGGAGAAAGTAGCGATAGGAGACCAGTCTATAAGTTTGATGGCTGCTTGGAGACCCTGCCAGTCGGCTTTTGTGAAATGCCAGACTCGACGGCAGTGAGGTGGTTCTCTGATATTAGCCATAGAGATGTCCACTTTGACAAGGCTTTAAAAGTTTTATGTCAATTTAATTATATACTTCAGTCCTGCAGAATACAAATCACCTTGCTTGCACTTCAAAAAACCTTCAGTATAGTGGTACTCTGGCAAAACTTTACGTCGTCTCGACCAATCAAATTTACCACATGCTCTGAGGGCTGATTAACAAAGAGATTCAGACAAAAAATGGTGGCGCCAAGTGATGCAACCACAGAGTTAACTTCATTCAAAAGATCTGTTTGTTTCACGCATCTTTTTCTCAAAGATCATTCCAAAATCGTCAGTTTCTCCCAGAAGAGTTGGCATAAGGTTCAGCTCTGGAGTGTTCCGTTTGACCATTCGGCTTCAGATGGTTGCCATCGTGCCTGTTCTTCAAAATTCACGAACAAAGCTAATATGGATCGTGCTCGGAAATGCAAAACAAGAGTTCAAAAGACCTTTCCCCATGTCCTTTTTCTCAAGAGTGTGTGGGGTAAAATGAGGATGTCAAATCATGTCCAATGGATGAAAGTGTGACGTTGAAGCCTCGGCTGGAACTTTTCTGAAGAATGTCATGTAGGATGATACAATTTCGTTTTTTTTCTTCTTTTCCTCGACATCGAGATAAAAGGATACAGGCATGACGAGGGCTAGCTGCAGCTCTTTTTTAGCGGTAAAACCCATGTCAAGGTTCAGTGTTGATGCAATAAGCATCAAAATTTGCCCACACATCAAATGGCACACATCTGCACACCACTTGCAGATAGCAAGCACCCAGGATTACAAGCAGCAGGTGATTATAATAGCAGCAATTGCAGCAGTGCAACGATGCATTAAATTGACAAGGTGATAATACTTTGAGGAATAAACAGCTATCTGACAATAAACGGTTATCAAATCTTCATTATGATAAATAGCGGTCTTTAACAATGTATTAGATAAGGAGAACAATTAATTTTAACATCAATGTGATTAAGGAAAATGCTATGTGTGGATTTAGTATAATCATAAATTTATTAATGACCTAATTATGACACGGTGATTAAAAGCTTTCATTTTTGGAACACTTTCGGCCTGGAGGCATTTTCATTTGAAATATCTTAATTTTTGTTTTTTCCGAAGCAGACGTGATAATTCACAAGTTTTAAACACAGTAACTATAACGTTGTTCGTTGTAGTACATTTCAAGGAATTTGCAAAATATTTGTGCTCGTAAGGTCAACTCATGTAAGCAATGACAAATTTACATGTAATTCTCTCCAGTAGTGCAACTCTTAAAGGATGTTCTGGTGTGAATACTCGATATAAAAGGCTGACAACTGAATCAAGATTTGTAATGTGAGTCGCATTGCAGTTGTAAATGATTTATGTTCCATCAGGACAAATTTGAAATGATTTTCATAAAATGCCTTCAATACACTCATTCGGACCTTGCTAAAGACCCCAGTTTAAAGGTAGGCATGAATACAGGTGTTTGATGCGTCCAGGGTGCATCGTAACGATGTGCTGTTTCCAGAACTTCAGCTTTAGGTGGTGTTTGAAAGGCTTTGGTTTCTGCTGAAATTCCACTTAAGTTATGCCACGACTATGACTACGCTTTTATCGACCCCAATTAATCACACTTTCTTTTGGTGTGGCATGGGAACGTTTTGGGCCAACTTTTTTCATGAATCTCCTCACAAGGCATGACGTTCGCTTGAAGGCGATTCGGGCAGGAATTTGTATGTTGTTCATGGAGCCAGTGAAAATTAACTACTCTCCATAAAATAAACCACCGACCGACCCATTCATCTACCAAGTGTTTTCATAATCTGACCACAACGTCTTGAAATATCCCATGTATTGTTTTTGGCTTCATATATCGTTTTCTTTCATTGGTGATGAATCGCTTTAAAAATTTAGTATCCATATCCGGGTCTTCACCAAGATCTAATCAATTTGTCCTTGTGACACACCCAACCAGTCCACCAAGTTTCGTCCGAATCTGTCTTCAACTTTTTGACATATCCTGCTCTCAAACAAACAAACAAAGACAAACAGGGGTGAATACATAACCTCTATCCACCTTTGGTGGTGGTGGTAACAAGCAGTGCTGGCAGACAGGTCCTCCAGATTAACCTGCCCTCGATGGACGACTCACATATTACGGATTTCTGCATCATCCTGCATGCAAAACCCCGGGGTGAGAGTTTATAGCTGGGTTCAGATTCAAGTCCAAGCTAGAGAGCTCAGAGACGAGCGGGTGTGCATACCACTTAGCTATCCTGCAAGCCCTCAAGCTGAACCAATACAACTCCTGGGTTTTTCATTATATCTACTTGCTGAGCACGTCATCAGTGACATTATTCATGCCATGCTCAAAAAGAAAAAAAACGAATTTGTGGCCTTGGATCAGCAATCCAAATTCTGGTATAAATTTTGTTTCAAACATCATACAGATTATCTTTGGATCTTCCTCTTGGGGATTATCATATATCCATTATTTTTAAAAGGGGGGAAGGGCTGAGGCAAAGTTCTGGTTCAGCTTCACACCAAACCCTTTCCCGTTTGTTTTTCTTTGTTCATCATCGTCATATAATCGTAATAATAATAATAATAGGACTAATAATATGATTTCTCTTGCAAGGAACATCATTGCAGGAGGTCATTGGACCCATCAAAGCTTCCGCTATGTTTAACAACCTGTAGTTCTTTGTCCGTGCTCTATCCTTTTTAAATGCTGAGTATCAAGTAAGGGAGCAGCACGTGCCATTTTTAAATCTTTGTTATGGCTCAGCCAGGGTTCGAACAAACAACCTCCCAGACTCAGAGCAGGCGATCTAACCATTATGTCACTGATGCTGGTGATTATGGTGTTCATCTTGCATTGGCACTATGTCATAGGCTGGAAATCCTATAATAAGATATGAGTGGGTGTTGAAAAGCAAGTTAGCCTGTTTAGCGTTCCCATCTTAATAGACGGCTCTTGATGCTCGGAATCCAGGTTCATATCACATACGGTAAGATTATGCATTCTTCAATTGTCTACTCTGTCCTTGCGGCTCAAATTAAAGTACAATGACACGTACCACTGTTTACCATGCATGTGATGCATGTATGAGCTCCACTACGATCAATGAAAATTATAATTGTGTTCGGCTATTGTATTCTCAAATTATTTAGCTGTTACATCTATAATGTAAAAGGAGCTTGGTCTTGCCTGTGTGCGTCTGGCAACAATTGTCCTATAGGCATGGGTGAAACTGCAGACCTTTTGATAAAAAGGAACTGGATTTTCCTTGGGGGGGAAGGGGAGGGGGTGGGTCCAGGGTATGCTCCCCCGGAATTTTTTGACAAATTAACGTCAAAATATGCATTTTGGTTTTGATCCTTTCCATATTGGAATTAAAAAACTGCAAATGAAAGTGATATTTGGGGAAGATTTTTTAAAATTTCACCTCAACATTCAGTGCTCGAGCCTGATGTTGGCTTAACGGTTTTCGTGGTTGGCTTAAGATCTTAGGGTCTTGGGTTTGAGCCCCTTTCCCACTATTGAATCAACAGCAGGTGGGTTTACTCAGTCCGTCATCCTTCCGAGATTAGAAAAATGAGTAACAGGGGGCACTGCATCAGCATTGGCCAGCGGTCGGAGTCCTGAATGTATAAAAGTGACAGAAATACATCTGAAAGGAGTAAAAATGCCACAAGGGAATGGTAAGTTTCCAAGGTATTTCGCTGAATAGCCCTCTGGAACCCGGCAGGGCCGAAGGCAGGAATCTTGATGAAGGATCCAAGGAGAAATTGACTCCTGACTTCAGAAGAGCTACACCAATAAAGGTCAAAAGAACTCTTTACACATGAACCACAAGAAGGTACCAATATCAGGTGAAGAATCGTTACCAGCGAAACTCCACGATAAGGGTTGCCCTTTTCAGCACAATATCAGACACAGAAGATCTCTGTTGAGTAGAATGCATCTGATAAACACAAACAAATGGCGGTCGTTCGCGCCTAAAACACCAAGCAGGTGGATCTTTAGTGTTGAAGGAAAAGACGTCCGAGGCGTTCGGAATTCGAGTCGATCCTTTCTTCCACCCATGACCGACCAACCCGCTCATCTCTCTTGCGGTTGCACCCGGTTCCGGAAAACCCCCGATCAACCCGAGCTCGAGAATATTTACATCTTATAACATGAAAGGGGAAATGATGCCGCTACAGATCACAACGGCACGTAAATTCTCCTCGACCTTTTGTGAGACGATTGAACAAGAATTCTCCCAAAGGATAAATAGTAAGTCCCATCTCAATGATTATAATTCAAGTGATCTTGTACAGCTTTTATAAATCGCCCACGAGGGATGAATGAACGTCACAGCCTTCCATTCCGTTCGGGGAAACCACACCTTTTCCTTTTCAAGGCCCTCTTTTACAATTCTCTCCCAAATCTAATCACGGACATTTAATCACAATAACGCACTTGCAAGCTTTTGTACCCGGCTAACTTCTACAAACACAGCTCATAATAAAAACTACCATGGGAGTAATTCACATAATCGTGGTCATGATGCGTTATTGTGTTGGCATTACACCCCATCCGGATATAATGGGTTAATAAACGAATCGGCATATCAGAATAGGACCTCAATTCCCTATAATTGTGACATGTTTATCTGATGATGAACATACGGAAACCTCCATATGGGTCGTTACAAAAATACGGATTTCCCGTAAAAAACAGGAGTTTCACGCATGCATGTAGGGGATAAAACTAATCAAGCCCAATCTGCAAACAGTATGAAATAGTTGAGTAAGGTGAGAATAGTCTCATTCAATCTCGTTTCTCATATCGATTAGATTCAGAAAACATTTGTTATATTCAATACTTTTTTTTGTAAACATTTCCAATTTATCCTTAGAACAGTAATGTATTGCCCTGTCAAACAGTATGTCTGATTATACACCGACTTTAGCTCTACCTGCAACACAGGTGAGAAAAGGATACAAAAAAAGCAGCTGATATTTCAATAATTTATTTGCACCATTTTTAAAGGGAGATAATTACTTTGTCCCTTGGTACCCCTTCGGATCATCGTAAATCGAAATAGTATCAACACAGCTGTAAGGGATAAGATTTCCACAAATAGATGTTCAATAGGGTACAACTTTGAGCCGGTCATCCCATCTGACATTTCCTTTGTGCGACCATCATGTATTCCTGGTCTCTTTCTTTTCACTGCACAATTACATCCTGATCTCTTTACAATTTCCTGATTATACACTTCATGTCAAACATAATCGGGTGGATCAGATATATGCCGAACATACAGAACAAACCATCATTCATCTTTTAAGTAAGAACTTTAATCTCTAAATAGTACAACATAAATTTCGGTCTACCTGTACAAGAGCAAACATTTCAAAAAAACTTTGACCACAAAACTTGGTCCAATTTATCCAATATGGAATCTGTAATGGAGGTTTGGTGGTGAGAATCTTGAAGGAAGATTGGGAGGAATACGGAGTAATTTTAACATACAATTGTATTATGACGTCATACAAGGTGTGAGTGCAGTCCCTGCTGTACGATCGAAAGTGCTTTCTTAACCAGCGAACCTATTTCTGGCATAAGTGTTATGTACAAACAGTACACGTACATTCATGGTACAAAGCACGGTATACTCTCGGAAGCTTCGGACTTCGGACAGGAAAGGCGTCAGACAAATAAAACACCGTTTTATGATAACAAGCAAGCAAATTATTAACACAGTCAAGTCATGACACATTAATTTTAAGAACATAATCATTTTAATAACGGACGACGGTTACCAGTGCAATTACAGTGTACAAGTATTTTATAGCATATAGCCAGATATAATGGGGGGGGAGGGGGTGGGGGGTAAAGAAAGAAAAAGAGCACTACTTTCTCAAATTTACACCTGGCTGGCGATACAGCCGTGCATGTCTGCGCGCACTTGCCAAGTCACCAGCATGAGATTAATTGCCGGCGCAAATAGAATAAATTACGCGCTTTGCAATATATACCCCTCACTTCAAGAATGAAGGGTGAAAGCAGTGGCTATGCTGTAAACAACTCATCAAAAATTCCTTCACGCATAACCCACCATTAGTGGGTGCGACAACGGTCGGAAATTGTAGCTTGCGGAAAGTAGGGGTGAGGAAGACGAGCAAATGCAAATGGCGTTTTTTGGGGGTTTGTTTAATGCTCTTGCACGGTGGAAAACGATGGGGGCAATTAGCTGTTCACAAGAGGTGCACAAGAAGGTCGGATTTTTGGATTCATTTGAAGTCTGGGCCGGGAAAAAGAATGGCTGAAAGCAAGGTGGCAAAATTGGACTAATAATAATAAATAAATAAATAAATAAAACGTGTTCTGAATTCGCCTGCAAACAAAATGTGTCGTTAGGCTAACAAACAAAGCATTGTATTCGCTACAACTGTTTTAGATCAGCTATAATCATTGCAATTGCAATTAGTAAGGACGTCTTGTGATTTTAATTACAAATGAGTCTCTGACCAATTTCAATGATGCACAGGTATGTTCTGCTTCTCATGGAATGTGGCTATGCCATTCGTAATTACACAACACAATAAAAGAGAGTTTTTACCTCCGCCGCATACTGTCGACGGACGTGATGTTTTAACCCCTGTCTGTTTGTTTATCTGTCTTTGAACAGGATATCTCAAAAAGTTATGGACGGATTCAGACGAAACTTAGTGGACGGGTTGCTTGTGTATCGAGGACGAATCGATTTTTTTTTTTGGTGAAGATCCGAAGCCGGATCCAGATACGAGAGTTTTTTTAATTCATAAAGTGATTCTTCACCATTGAGAGATCGGGCCAAAAACGATATATCGCATGATGTTTTAAAAAGTTGTGGTCAAGTTATGACAAAATTAGGTGGATGACTTGGGTAGGTTACAAGAACAAGGCGATTCAACTTTGGTTCAAGTCCGGATGTGGATTGGCCTATCGGTGGGATACAAAACCTAAACTTCTCAGCCTGTGGGAGGTATGCACTCCACCGAGTGCCATTCTAGTTTCCTCATTAAATAAACCAGATAGGTATACACCAACAGGAATATATGCCAGAACAGTCTGGCTGGTAACCAGGAATAGGCTAGTGACAGCTTGGAGAGGCAGCTGACAGTCCAGGAAAGACTAGCACGGGGGTGCTGGGATTGGCAGTCCAGGCACCAGCTCAGATGAGCACCTTTTACACAGTCTTCAAAGTCTACAAAAGAACCATACCCCATGGTCTTCCGGGACAGGGGGAGGATGATAGACAAAAATTGACAGACTCAATGGATTTACGACTGAGGACAGGTAGCACAGAATATGAAGTTTGTTGGTGTGGCAAGGTGTTTAATAGTATCAAGGGCATCCAAATTTATCAAACGAGAATGAGATGTTCTGAAATACCATCTGCAGCAGGAGATGGCCAGTCGTCATCTTCAAGTAATCTCATCTGTTGGTGTGGCATTGTGTTTAATAGTGTTAAGGGTATTCAAATTCATCAGACGAGAATGAAATGTTATGCAATGCCACCTGCAGCAGGAGATGACCAGCCATCATCCTCAAGTTCTGATTTCCCGGCTTACGCGCATCGCTCTGGAGGCAGTCAGCCTCCAAGTCAGACGGGAGAGAGCCAAGGACAGGTATATCTCACCACAGTTCCCAGGCAGATTCAGCACACAGTCAAAGCAAAGTGGTAGTTGGGGGAAGGCAAAGGTGAAATGGCTTGCAATGATAGAGGAGAAGGTATGGTTTGAATTTGACAAGGATATCACTCTCATGGTTGGAAGCACTTTGAAAAGAACATCAAAGAGGAAGTTGGAAGTGATGGTTGACCTGATCTATGACTTTGAAAAAAGTGAGATTTGGCATTCTGGAACGCAAGAGGCAACGGACGGAGAAAACACCAAGCAGGCAGCAAAATAAAATAAGATCATTGAGGCAGGAGTTGAAGTCTCTCAGGCAACAGTGGAAAAGGCCAATGGTGATGGAAAGCAAGGACTTGCAGAGCTTCACAACCAGGTTTGTTGGAAGTTAGCTTCCCTCAGATGTGCTGAGCAGCAAAGGCGGAAAAGGAAAAAAGAGAGAACACCAGAGGAGAGCTTTCCTCAACAATTCATACAAGTTCACGAAGAAGCTTTTTGAGCAGAGTAAGAGTGGTGAGCTCATCATACCTCGAGAAGTTATGGAGGAGCACCTCAATAGCACCTATTCTAATGAAAACTGAAAGACTCCTATGCCTGATATTGCTGGACTGGTAAGGCCAAATAGAACCAGGCGTCAAGTTTGATATAGCAGAGCTAAAATTGCTGGAGGTTGTGATTCTGTTCCGAGTCTAAGCAGAGTACCCCACAAAGTGTACAAGAAGTGTCGTGAACTCAGGAAGTTCCTCTGGAGGTTGTTGAAAGTAGTTTGGTGGAAAAACAAGGTTTCCTCTTCATGGAATAAAGCAGAAGGGGTGTATATCCTGAAGGAAAAAGGATCAAGTAGTCTTGGGCAATTTCAACCAATCTCATTGCTCTTTCTGAAGGGCAAGATCATGTTTGGGATCTTAGCTGAGAGAATGTCACCCTTTCTTCTGAAGAATGGATTCACGCTTCTGTACAGAAAGTGGGGAAACCAAGCTTTCCAGGTTGTTTGGAACATACCAGCATGGTCTGGCATACTATCCAGGAAGCAAAGTCGGGATCTGAGTGTAGTGTGGCTTGATCTTCCCAAAGCATATGGACCTGTACCCCATGCATTGATTGAGTATGCCATGGACTTCTTCTGGATTCCTGAGAAGGTGAAGGATTTTATCGTGGAGTATTACGAGGGCTGGCTTTCAGATGCGGTTTTCGACACAAGAAAGTGGGTGGAACTTGAAGTTGGTATCCCAATGGGATGCACTATATCCCCCATCCTGTTTGTTCTGGAAATGGAAGTTATCATCGGAGCTGCTGAGAAGGTTGGTCCAGCAATAGCATCCCGTGAAGGAGAAGAGTTTCCACCTCTACGTGCCTTTATGGATGACCTGACACTTCTTAACCCAAGCGAAGAAGCAGTAGTGGCAATATTGACTAAACTTGAGGAGCTGATGAATTGGGGTAGAATGAAGTTTAAAACCAAGAAGTCCCGTAGTCTGGTTTTCAAGAAGGGGAAGCTGGTTGACGCCCATTTTTTTGCTGTGGTGAGGAGATTCCATAAATCCAGGAGCAGCCTGTGAAGAGTCTTCAACGGTGGTATGCTGAGGAGTTAAAGGATACCAGGAGAGTTCATGAGACAGCTAAGCAAGTGGCAGAGGGTCTGGAGTCTATTGACAAATGCGGTCTACCAGGAAAACTATAACTCTGGTGTTTGCAGTATGGCCTGTGTAGCCTCTCAGTGTGTATGATCATGTGGCCTCTCACTGTGTATGAGGTGGCGATTAGTCATGTAGAAGTGATGGAGCGCCAGTTGAACAGGTACAGGAAGAGATGGTTTGGAGTTCCCAAAAGCCTGACTAATGTCGCTATACACAGCAGTCATACAAAGTTGGTGCTGCCTGTGAAGTCTCGTTGAGGAGTTCAAGCTATCCAATGCAAGTTTGTTTATGACCTCAAGAGACTCAAAATATACTGTGGTCAAAGGCACCCAACCTGATGTCAGATCTGGAAGGAAGTGGACAGCTGAAGAAGCAGTGAAGGAGGAAGAATCGAGGCAAGCAGAAAGAGATTGTTGTAGCAACCAAAGTTGGGCGCCAAGGTTTGGGATGGTCAAGCCACAAGTGGTGCTCATCTGCCAATGACAGAGAAAGGCAAGAACTAGTTTCTCATGAGATTCAGGAAGTTGAGGAGGAAGAGATACTAACGATAGCAGTGGGTCAGGCCAAGCAGGGTGCGTGGATTCCTGCCAAAATCCTTTCACCTTCAGTCGAAAGGCTTTGGTCCAAAAACTTTCCCCAGTCGACCACATCAGTAGGTGGTATTAATTGGAGGGGGACGGGGAGGAGGAGGAGTCTTCTTGCATATGGCAGCTTGGCTGCCGGGTAGCTATCATTTTTTGGGGCACGACTATGCCACTGATGCTGTGCCCCTATACCAGTACACCCTAAGATCCCAAGCCAGATGCCCTAACGACGAAGCCAAGCTGTAAGAGTATGGAAGAGTCGGCTTGGAGACTGGTAGTAAGAGAATATGTTACGGGGTCAGCTGCTGGAAGTGGATTGGCCCAACTCTTTCATGAACTGCCTGACAGGCCTGATGTTTTACTGGAGCTGGTTATGGCAGGAATTTGGAATTTGTTGCAGGATTTCGGCAAAAACTAACCTACTCTTCATGGATTTTTTTAACCTCCACCACCGAACGCTAGCAAAAGAGTTCCCAGCTTGACATCAGTCCGAGGGACGGTGCACTTATTGAGGCAACGCCCTGCTCGTGGAGCACTCTCTCTGCCTGAACAGCTTATAGTCAGGTCGAGACACAAACCCAGACGACATGGCCCAAAGGCAAATATGCTCACTTTACACCATCCTGCCAGACCAAACATTATGTACCGACTTAAAAACAAATATATCACTGTCCTAATGCTGCAATTTGGTGAGAGACAGAAACATTTACATAAAGATTGATGTTACAAATGTTTTGTTTTTTTTTCACAAAGATGACTGTGTATTACTGGGAATGCAACATGAAGCTTGCAATTAAAACGTGCCTAAATTATCCGCATTAAAAAAGAGCTAAGCGTCAAAGTAAAATTCATTTTTGGACAACTATTTCTTCTGTTGTATATTTTTACCTTTGCTCTGGTTTTTGTAATAAATAGTTTAACTATACGTTGTATTTATAGTGCAAATTGGCTTTTGTAAAATATTAATGGCACAAGTAATGGCCATTTGGCCCATATGCCTGTGGCACCATCCAGATCCCAACACTCACCAAATTAAGATTGTGCTAATTATACAGCTAACCCCAAGTGCCAGGAGAATTGGCTAGGTCATTACCACACAAAAGCCTATTTTTTGACAACTGGCCAGTCAAGGAGGATTGTGGGAGTGAAGAGGGTGGATAGAAGGAGGAAGGATTAACTGAGGGAGGAACTTGGTGTGCGGATGAGCTTCACATGGATATTGGTAAAAAGCTGGCTGAAGTGGGCTGGACACTTGGTACAGATAGGAAAGAGAAAATGGCAAAGACAGCGGATCGGTTGAGGGAGGGACGGAGAAGGAAAAGAGGGAGACCACGGCTGAGATGGGAAGATTGTGTGAGGAGGGATATCAATAAGGTGAGGATGGTTGGAGAGTGGAGAGAGTTGGCTGAAAACAGAGGGAAGTTGAGGAGCATCGTGGTCAAAGCAGGGCAGATGATTGGTACCATTTGGCCTCACCCCTTATAAAGGGAAGAGAAGAAGAAGGAATGAATGATGGAGACCATGGGATTTTTGATTCCCATAAATTACATACAGACTGAGCAGCTTTTACATCGACATCCAAAAGGATGGGTGCACCAAAATGCAGCATCACTTGCTGGTACTTCATCATAACTGAATTTTACTCGAATAATTATAATATGGCCAGCAATCACCATCAGGAATTGGTAGTTCATGAATGAGCTGCCCTGCACTTGAGGTCAGTACTTCATCAGTACTCTGCATGGCATCAGGAGGAAAATTTGGGCCTATTGAGGGTCCGATGGTGTAACCAGAAATGTTCACTGCATTTCGTGTCATTGGTTGCATTTACTAAACGTCATTGTGCTGTTCTTGGCCAAGTTTGTGCTGTAGATCCCATTTGATGTATGAAGAAGGTTTTCTCTTTTGCAGTCCGTTCACGGAAGGCTTCCCAGAACTTTTAACAGCATGGTGTGAAGTCCTCCACGGAATAAGGAAATCGAAGACTTCAACAAAACGTCATCGTTGCTTCTAATTTGCTTTTGCTCACCACAGGTGTCAGACTTTGCAACACTTCCCGCTGCTTTTGCTATCATCCACAATTACAATAGATGCTCTGTCAGCTGCAGCAGCTTTTTTCCTCACCTCCCTGCAATTCACATTAACACAAGGTGGCAAGAAGACACCTCAGTGCCATTGCTAATTTACTATCTGCAAAGTGCTAGTTCAAAAATTTCATTTCAAGAATTTAATCTACTACTTTCAGAAAAATCCTTTGTCTAATGCTATGTTCGATCCCGTTACAGGCACACAAATCCCACACGCGGTAAATGGCCCAATGCATGTGTTACATGGTTGGATTAGACTGCCATCTTACTTATTCTTGCAAGGCACAAGTATAACCTGTCACCAAAGCCATTAACTGTCTTATCAAAAGACGAGAATCGGATTTGTACACTTTACAAGTGCCAGCCAGAGCAGTAATGATACTGTTACATCATTACGCCGGCCAAATTGGCTCCACATCGATGATGTAGTAAGTACTCAAACTGCACAATCCAAAATAACCTACCATGCCAAATGGAAATCTACTCTTGTTTCAAGACCCTGATGACACTTCCATCTCTCGCCTCTACTTACCGAGCAAGATGTAGTACAGCTTCGACAATGTTTGAGCCATCCTTCGCGCTTGTCTCACAAAACAGTGCATGGTATGTCTGCCAGAAACACGGGAGGGGTGGAGGGGGCACAACGGTGGTGTGAACATGCCTTGCACCCAAACACAGAGATGTGATGAAAATAAATCGCCAGATGTGTTTTTCATGGTTCGCTCTTCACGCATGAGCATGATCGATGTACCGAGGGTTCCAGCTTCCATGTTCAAGTTTATCACTGAGAATTCCCATTTTGCTAATAATATAATAGCTATAATACTCGACTTGAAAATTGGAAATCTGGTACAACATGTGTCAGCCAACAAGGGAAACTGTCAGTGCAAGTTAATGCAATTTCTCAATAGAACTGTGGATGGAATACTAAAGTGGAACTTCACAAACAAATATACTTTAAATGCTTCAGAAAAGATGTGAGAGTGTCTCTCATGTATTTCTGACTTTTTTTTTTCAGAAATAAATAAAATGTGAAAATGATGACATTCAAAAGCAATTACCATGGCCAGTTTTTCTCCAAACGATGTCATCACACAATTCTGCCCTACCCTCTGGGCCTTTTCACGAAGATCTGTTTTATTTCCCACCAGCATCACAGGGATGGCATGGCTGGTGGAATCCTAGATTGGAAACGATGGGAAAGAAAATAATTTTAAATGCTTGAGGACAATTATTAAAACAAGTTGCGAAAGGTCTTAAATATTTTTCTCAATAATGTGCACTCGGTTTTGGATAGTGGTTCCTCCCCTTCCCTCACGAGGGTGTGGAGGTGGGGATGCACAGGCTGGAAAGTTTCCTGATGGTCCAACTGTCTTCTTCCTATTTCTGTCTTTTTCTTGGAATATGTATATTATTGTATGAACATAATTTTATAACATTATTAGAGTTCAAAGATGAAGGCTCTTCAGGGTTTAGGCATAGTCATATGTATTAAATAGATTCACAAGGGAGTCAATCTAACAGTTTATCAACTGAAATTCACTGGGAGTGCAGGGGGTAGAGTGAGGATTAGAACAGTGGGTGGGGGGTAAGCACAGACATCCCCAAAGTGTTTTTTTCTAGACTGTATCATAAGATCCAGTGTCTGTCAGTTTTGCATCTCCTCCCAAACCACTGGTTACAAAAAGGTGAAAATGGTGCCATATTAATCAACAAGGACCCAGGCAGTGCAGGGTCAAAACATTTTTTTAATTGGACAAAAACATTTTCATTATTCACATTGATAAATGCCAAGATGAAGCAAGCGTGACGTATGTGTGCCTCGTGTGGCTGAGCGACAAGTCGTGAGATGCTGCTTATTGGCTGTGCAAGGCGAGGTGCATTGTGATTGATTCCTGGCAGGTGACATGAATACACCCTTACTGTACCTGTTTCCCATTCTTAGAATTTGAAATGAAAAAAATTAAAGTTACAACAATGCAACAAAAAGTGGGTCTTGGGTCCACGGGGTTGTGAGTAGCTAAATATTCTCCATTTTGAAGACAGCAGCTGATGAAATGTGTCAAGAATAACATATATTATACATATATATTTGGTAGTATTTCCTACTAAATCAAAGCACATAAAACACTTTTTAGAAATAATTTCTGTTTAGGTAACAACAGTGCTGAAAAGGTCACCTCGATGGAGTCGATCCATTCTCTCACATTGAGGAAGGTGCTTTCAAAAGTCACGTCATACAGTAATAAAACTCCGTCCGCTTTTCGGAAATATGATTTTGCAATGCTTCGAAACCTTCAAAAAGAGGGAGACAGAAGAATACATTTGTGTAGCCACAACCAAGGGCAACACTTTATAAGACGTTGAAAAAGAACATGACAACCTTCAATATCGAGGCTCCTTGGACGAGTAAGGTGAACGGGTGGCATGAACTAACAGTGGGGCAACTGGGCAACTCTTGGACATAATAAGCTAAGGAATGAACAGGAAAAGGGTAGAGAGAGAGAGAGAGAGAGAGAGAGAGAGAGAGAGAGAGAGAGAGAGAGAGAGAGAGAGAGAGAGAGAGAGAGAGAGAGAGAGAGAGAGAGAGAGAGAGAGAGGAAAGAAACTCCATCTTGTAGGTAAGAGAAGGTTAATGGGGTTAATAAACATTGTGGGTAAGAAAATGAGGGGTGAAGACGTGAAATGGCAGTGCATCGAATGTTTGAAATTCTGGAGGGAAGAGTGGGATAGCACAGCCTCGAGAACGCAGTTCCACATATTAAAATAAGAAAGAAAGAATATAATACTGATGTCTTGTTCATGAGAAACCTTACAAAACAAATTATTTTATACGTTTTCAGACTGAAATAATCTTATTCCCTCCTGATTAGCAAGGGGTCAGGCAGAGCTTAAAGGTAACATACTTTTCAGCTTAGTATTGGAACTGAATGTTGCTGTTGTTGCCTATACAAGTACATTACACAGTCGTTTTAACTATGAGAGAGGAAGTTACGACAAGACAACTATGTAATTAAGGTGATCTTACACCTGCCACAGAATACTTGTTTCCATTTTAATAATACATTAACAAATATATTTTTCGGCAGTTGTTAGGGGGTGCAGTGGAGCATTTGGGAAAGCCATTCAAATGACAGTTTCTTCATTTACTAAACAGCTAGAATCAGTGGTAAGAATAATAGATGTACTGGTTATTGTGAATTTAATCTGCAAGGTAAGATGTGCATGCTTTAATGTCCTGTTATATAATAGTATGAGTGATGGGCATTATGAATATATATGATGATAATAATGCATTAAACCCTCCAACAAGAAAGTCAGAAGAAAATTTGAATAGTGAGATTACATTGCTGGGATAACTGACTGTCCAGACACAACTGACGTTCTGGATCAACTGATGTAGAACCCATAGCCATGGTTGTGGACCCAGTTTGGAGAGGTTCTGGGCTGAAAGGGTCAAACACTCTGAAGAACAGAGCTCAGCTGATCTGGGCAGTTTGAAAACCTATCAATAAGGTTTTTACAACTAAATAAGGTTTTTAATTTATGTCAACAACTATATTTTGAGGTTTACAATTAAGGTAAAGTTAAGTATAGGGTGTTTTAAAATCAGTATAATTTACAACATCATTTACATCTATATTATAATAGGCCAGCCTATCTGATTGACTGTTCCTCCATCACATATCGTGAGATTGTGAATTTAGCCTTTCATCGTTGTTTAATATATATATATATATATATATATATATATATATATATATATATATATATATATATATATATATATATATATATATATCACAAATAAGATATTTAATTTAGGATGATTTATTAACACAAATCATTCATTCACAATTGCTTGAGATCACAAGGTTGTGAATTGGACATTGTTTCGACTGCCACTTCACACCCGACCCCATTTTAATGAAATAATGAAGAAATTATATGTAATGATGTAAGAATGCCCTCTTGCTTTGGAGAACAGGAAGAGATGGGGGAGAGGAGAACAGGGAGTTGGAGTGGGGGCTGGGTGCAGAGAAGGGACAGAGAGTTGTGAGAATGGGGTTGAAGACATACGGTGGAGGGGATTGAGGACTTCTGGTGGGGGTGGGGAGTTAGAGCTTCTGGTGGGTGTGGAGGGGGTTTGAAGATTTGGGATTGTGGGAGATTGATAACTTGGGGTTGAAGAAGGAGTTGAGCACTTGGGGTTGAGGGGTGGGGGAGGTATATTTAATCAATCAACAGTTTTAGGGAGCACATAGCGAGACAATATTCAATTTTCATGATATATTTAACTCTTCTTTGCATAATATTGTTGAAGTCACATTTTACATAAAATGGAATTTCCACCAGCACTTACTGGTGTTAATAATAATGCTTTTGGAATAGTCATTACTGTTCAATTAATGATTGGATTTGTGGGGAACTGACTTGTGGTGTGTGTGTGTGTGTGTGTGTGTGTGTGTGTGTGTGTGTGTGTGTGTGTGTGTGTGTGTGTGTGTGTGTGTGTTTTGGTGATGATGATGCCTCTATATCCAGCATAATACCATATACCATTAGATTGCTGATCCATGCTTTGGTGCACAGATGACCTCGGCGATCACCACTAGACAGAACGGCAAGAATGCCACAACCTGTTGGGGAAGGGATTTGTTATTCGGCCAATGATAACAACTCCCCTTTACCAAAGACACCATGGGATCTTTAATGTCCACCAGAAGCCATTTCTGGTCGATGGATCCCCAGGTTAACATCCCATCTGTTGAACAACTCACTCTTCTGGAAAACACCAGGGTGACAGACTGACAGTTTATATTCTGGTTGGGAATCCAACCTAAATTAGACAGTTCAAAGACAAGTATGCTGCATCGTAGCTATTCTCAAATAGGCTGTTGCAACAATGTATATGCTATCCCTCAGAGAACAGTAAAGTTTGGAATCCGATGTATGAACATTTTCTGGTGGAGTTAAAGATCTCACACTGTCATTCACGAAAAGTAGGCCATTAAATATGCTTGTACCCTGACCAAACTAAAATTCCTGTCCACCTACTGCACTCTGCAATAGAGTGACGACCTGTCCATTGTTGGTTCTCAGCTAGAAACGTTCACGACATTCATCGCCTGATGCTCCGTCAAGACTGTGAATATATCCTAATCTGATAAGAAAAAGTGATACCATTGATAAATATATCACAATTGTTGTTTAAATTATATTTTTTATTTTGTAAAGATTCTGAAAAGGAATAGTTTGATTTGAAAACTCAAATCTATTGATTAATAGAGTACAGCATACTTCAACATAGACTCTCCCTTCAGTTTCAAGGTCAGATGTAAGATCACTAATGGATGTTTTTTTTTCATCTCCACATTGATGAGAATGTTTATCGCTGTGAGAAATGAGGTCTGTTATGTTGATTGTTCGCCATTCATCAGTGAAACGCTGGAATTTTATTTGCTCTATGAAGGGCTAACATTTCAAAATGTCAGCCGCACCTAATAAGCATACGCTTCACAAACTTTAGTTGTTAAAATCCATTCGTTATCTTTTTTGCCAATCTAGACCGATACCAGCCTTCATGGAATTAAGCATTCTGTGGCAGGTGTAAGATCACCTTCATTACAGGTAAACAGGGCATAGTTACCTTTCCTGGCCAGCCGTGTCCCACAACTGCAATGTCATTTGCTGACCATCCACGATGAGAGTTTTCATTTGAAAATCCACCCCTGCATCAACAATAAAATAATAATAATAATAATAATAAAACGTAATTCAATAAATCACCAAGACAAGTGAACAACATAATAACGATAATGATGTCACGTGTATGGCCCCCCTCCCAAAACCACAAGCGATTAAAGTTGGGGACTGAATATGCTGGTAATTATAATCCTGCGGATAGCCAGCTTCAGGCTAAGTTGGTCGGCACATCACCCAAGCGATTGTGTGAAGGCTGCCAATGTCCAAAAGTTGAGATCTGGCACAGTAGAGAAGAGGCAAGGCTAAGTACAGAATAAAGCATTTGAACGCTGGGCCACCACCTTTGTAAATTTGCCCCCTACCCTTCCTCGCCACAGAGGTGCCAACATCAGGGCCCAGAGAGCACCAACCAATGACACACCACGTCCGCACATACTGAGAGCCTCGGCCAGTCATCAGTGCTGTTCCAGAACCAATGGGTGTCATGGCTGCAAAGAAGTAGGGTCCAATGGCAGGTCCCCTTGCTATGGGAGGGAGGGCCTGCCCCTCATTGGTGGGATGTCTGAGGCCGGCACTTCTTCCTCTTCCCTCATAGTGTGATAGTGTGCGGGGGGGGGGGGGGGAAGGCATGCCATGCTGCATGGCACAAGCCGGCAGCATGGGTTTGGTGTGGGGGATGCCCAGAGCATCTCCCTCTCACCCGAATTCTGCCCAGTTCAATGTGAGACCCGTGACAGGAGACCCTTACCATTTCCTTTTCTAAATATTCCAGGCCAGTCTCTCAACCAGGCTGTACATTAAACACTTACCCGTCTCATGTCTCCTTGATACATTGTCCAAAAGTTTTGTAAACTTTGCAAACACAAACAGTGCGACAAGCCTTCAATCCTAACTACTGCCTTCGACCAAATACAGTGTGAAGGTGGTAAATTCTAACTACTGCCCCCTACCCCACAAATCTAACAATAACAGTCCTTTAAAATGTACAGTTTGACGTTATATCATCAGATATATTTTACAACAATTTTTAAAATAAAAGATAAAACTTCTATTGGAGCAGGAATAAAATTATTTTACCACAATGGAACATTAATTGAGCTGTAGTAGCTAGTTGCTTTTGCAAGAAACAGTCCCTTGGGGTAAATGTTCCTCAAATACAGGATGGTGACAACATACAAGTGCTTGGAAGCCTATAGTGGCTAAGGTTTCTCGGTCATTTCACAGCCTTGCTTAATTAGCTAAAGAGATACCATTAACTTGCCTTGGAATTAATCCACAGAGCCTCAGAAGGAAAAAGGGAATTTATCGATAATATAATACCTATGTTTTCTCATTCCAGCATTGGTGAAGGCATTAATTATTGGAGCAAGTGTGAGGATACAATCCCACTGACCGAGTGTCGCACTGGTGGCACTGTGGAACTCGTTTTTGCACAACCGAAGAAGGAAACTTGACTTCCCCACGGCTGCGTCTCCGGCTAACACCAGCTTGTACACCCGGTTGGGTTTATTCAACGTCCTTTTAAGTGTTGACTTCTCAATCTGCACAACATTCAACCCAGAAGTGAAAAAAACAGAAGCTGTTTCACCATTTTCAATGCACAATGCTTTGTACAATTACAAATGACTCATAAAGAAAATGCAAATGATATGATAAATGGCTCGAACAGCTCAAATTTAAGGTGTTTGAGATATCTTTTGCTCAAGTCCATAAAATTGTATTAAGAGAACATTTACAGATTACATAGAGGGAATACGGGAAAGTGCAAATTGACAAAAATAAATTTGAGTAAAGGAAGAGAAGGGATGAGAAGGAAGAGAAGGGCGAGCCTCGAGCGGTGGAGGTACGCACTGGAGAGAAGGGGAATGATAGTCAGTCGGAGTAAGATGGAGCACATGTGCGTAAATGAGAGGGAGGGTGGTGGTATGGTGTGGTTGCAAGGAGTTGAGGTGGGGAAGGTGGATTGGTTTAAATACTTGGGATCAACTGTCCAAAGTAACGGAGAGTGTGGGAGAGAAGTGAAAAAGAGAGTGCAGGCAGGATGGAGTGGGTGGAGAAGAGTTGCAGGAGTGATTTGTGACAGAAAGGTAGCTGCAAGAGTGAAGGGGAAAGTATATAAGACGGTAGTGAGACCAGCTATGTTGTATGGTTTGGAGGCGGTGGCACTAACAAAAAGACAGGAAGCGGAGCTGGAGGTGGCAGAGTTAAAGATGCTGCGATTCTCGTTGGGAGTGACGAGGATGGACAGGATAAGAAATGAGTATATTAGAGGGACAGCACAGGTAGGACGGTTTGGAGACAAAGTGAGAGAGGCGAGATTGAGATGGTTTGGACATGTGCACAGGAGGGAAGCGGAGTATATCGGGAGAAGGATGTTGAAGATGGAGCCGCCAGGCAGGAGGAGAAGAGGAAGGCCAAAGAAGAGGTTCATGGATACGGTGAGGGCGGACATTCGGGTGGTTGGAGTGTCAATGGAAGATGTGGAGGATAGAGCGAAATGGAGACGGTTGATCTGCTGTGGCGACCCCAAATGGGAGCAAGCCGAAAGAGGAAGAAGAAGAAGAGAAGGGATGATATATGGTAAATTTATTACCTTATAATTATGATTCTCTACGATAAACAATGCACTGCACAAATAATTACTTATTATAACAAAATAGCTCAAAACTTAAACAAGAAAAAAAAAAGAAAAGAATTATTACCTTATTTTTGACCATTTTCACTTACTTCCTTATTTCTAAAAAAAAATTGTTATGTAGCATTTTCTTTCCCACAATGTGATATTAATTGCTTTGATTACTCATTAAAGCAGAAGCAAGCCCACAAATTTCCTCAAAGCACTAGAGTTAGTTCACTGGTTCATAATGGATCATCAGAACATTGCTCAAAATAAAAAATAAATTCTGATTTCACTTTTAAATATTTCCAGGTTTTACAATTTCTCAACCACTGGCTTACTTTATCGATACATATAGTTTTATTTTTAAACATTGGTATCTCTAAGGCTTCAAGCAGGCAATGCACTGCCATTTCTCTCATCCCACATCCTGACCCACAATCGTTATTACTTCCATTAAGCTGTTCCCAGCCAGCCTCTTCCTTCCCTTCTCTTTCTCCTCTTTTCCAGTCTGTCTATTCTTGTGCCAATTGTGTCCAAGAGTTGCCCCATGGGCCTACTCTCAGTTCACACCCTCTGTTTCCTTACGATTCCATGAGTCTCGATATTGCAGAAGAAGGAATCTCCACAATTGTTTGGCAGTCCAAACAGCCGCTTTGATTGGGACCAGCAATTGGTGTCTGCCATATGACCAATTGTTTGTAATCACCATAACACCAAGGAGACCAAACTGTAGCTGGGAAAATTATAATTTAAAATATCTCATGAAAAAAAAAAGTATATTTATATATATATATATATATATATATATATATATATATATATATATATATATATATATCTTCTTCTTCTTTCGGCTGCTCCCGTTTGGGGTCGCCACAGCGGATCATCGGATCATCCGTATGATCCGCATAGTGATTTGGCACATGTTTTACGCCGGATGCCCTTCCTGACGCAACCCTGGTCGCCTCTGACGACACAGGGATATGGTACACCTATTTTAACCGGGGTATACACCGGCCCAGTATACTGGTACTCATTTCGCCGACCTCGGAAGGATGACAGGCTGAGTCAACCACCTGGTGTATTAATTCAGTGGCCCAACAGGGCTTGAACTCAGGACCTTTTGGATCCCAAGCCGCTGCCCGAACCACTGCGCCAACACCAGGCTCATATTCATATATATATATATATATATATATATATATATATATATATATATATATATATATATATATATATATATATATATATATATATATATATATATATATATGTATATGTATATTATGTGTAGGTATTTCAGAATCTTGGCAAGGTTTTAACCTACCACATGTTGGCCTTGAAGGTTATAATCATTCTCTAAATATACATATATACATATTGGGCATTTATATCTGACACATTTGTGTTCATTTTGGCAGGAAGCAGTTAGGGTGTAACACAAATGATGGAACACTGACTTGCAGAGAAGAATTCACCTGCATGTATAGAATAATTGAAGGCAAACATCACTGGAACCATTCATATTTGCTCAAGACACATTGCATGCAGTAATGAAAAATATGCTGATTGACGAATACATCATTTCCAATGGGCTGCATTTGTCAGATGTAATTTTTAAGTAACTATATTATATCTCAGTGTAGTCTGATCTGTGTGATTTTCCATCATGTGCAATACGTAGTATTTATGATGTTCATTGATTCTTTATAGCACTATTAAATGAGTTACATATCAATGTCCCGCCATATATATATATATATATATATATATATATATATATATATATATATATATATATATATATATATATATATATATATATATATATATATATACATAAATATTCATGTTCATATTCATTTTTTAAGGGAGGGTGATAATCATTTCATGAATATGATTCAATTGTTGTTTTTTTTGTCTACATACTGAGCATGTTTTGTTCAGGTTTAAAAAAAATACTGGATTTACAGTTTATGTCATGCTTGCTTACTTTTCTCAAACAAGGCATGATGTATTTTTGTAAACACAAGTTTCAATATTTTGATAGGGGGAATACAATGCAATATCCTCGATGTACATGCTATAAACATGGCAGTGTGCACAGCGATTCTTAATATTTAAAATATATATTATGTGATACAGATCAAGCCAAAAAAAAACAAAAACACTGCAATGCATTCCCAGAAATCTGTACAGTGTGCAGTGGTAGTTATGCATTTCTTCGAACCCTGCAAAATGTCCATTCATCATCATGCCAGCATAATGGAGCCTCCGGCGTTTTTAAAACCATTGTTCTGCAGCAATATTGGATGCTCAAAGCAAGAATTTTAACATAGCTAAGCAACATGAGCTACTGAGAAGCTAAATGTTCATCATAATGTACAGTATAATGCAATCTTTTGGAAGGTGTATGAAGTTTCAGTACAATTGCACTTGTGTGTGTTTCCTTCATGTCCTGCACAGCAAAAACTAAAAAGCTAAACAAAGCAGCAGAGTAAAGCCATTGTTATATGTCGTTCAAGGCTCAGGGGAAAGCTAAAAGACAAAATTGGAACTTGATCTCCTGATTTTGAAATGAAAGAGAATAGGCAGATGTGAGACTAATAGATCGACAAGGCTGGTGAGACAAGAAAATATGATTATTTAACTACCACCATTGCAAAAAAAACGTCCCTAATTGTGATGATCATATTAAGAATGCTATTTTTATGGATACAATTTTATAATTGGATTGCAATCGATGTGTGACGAAAACCAAACAGTAATGTACTTTCAAGTGTTGAAAAAGTAGAGTAGACTAAAATTATGGGAACAGAACACTTGTATTCCGCCAATGATGTGGAACAAACACATTTTGTGTTAATGCTGTGAAAAACACATCGACATAAATTGCATCGGCACGAACACATACAACGCAATCTTGCCTATACTATTCTTTCACTCCATTTAGATTTGAGAATTGCTTTCTGATTGACTCCACAAAATGCAGTTTTAGAGAAGAGGACTGTTTTTCCCCAAAAAAACTTATGATTTATCACAGATGCAATACATCGATAAAAATAAAAGGTTTCTGTGTGTGTGTGTGTCTTCCATAACTCCAAAACCATGAAACTGAGCAGCCTGAAATTTTGCATGCAAACGAAGGGAACTCTAAGGAAGTACATGAATGAAAACTGGATATTTTGGTAAATTTAAAAACTTTATCCAAAATTTAAACTTTTGCCCTTTACCACTTCATTTAATGACGTCGCTCCAAAAAATAAAATTGCAAATTGACATTCAAGACAATGTTGTGTTCATAAGGTAAACAAAGTATATTCTTCAACCATTTATGGTGGAGTGCTTGCTGGAAGTGCTTATACACTTGGTGAGCACTCTACAAGCTGCTTGGTTTGAACCATATGTTTTTAAAATTCACTCCATATGACGGACCCTACATGATGGACTATATTGTGTCCATTTCAAAATATTAAAGAGGCGGTGATTGGCATGTCGGATCTGCCGAACATTTTCGGCCATTTGAAACAGAAGCATTTCCGATTCTGCAAGGCAGTTCTGAGATATTAAAAGCAGAACGGGAAATTCATGTTGTACTATAGATTACCGCTGTTATGTCTAGGTGTGTTGGCATATATAGAGTCTAGTGGCTCTGAAAATGCGATTAAATTCAAAAAGAACTAGCATCCGTTGAAGACAAAGTCTTCGATATCCCCAGCCATAGTAAATGAGGATTAACAAACTTATATTTCCTAAGCGTGTGCAATATGTATGTGAAGTTTCCCCTTGATCTGACCAGCCGTTCTGGAGAAGATGTTTGAAGGTTTTAGGGTAAATTCAATATGGCCGTCAAACCATGTGACCAATCAATTAGAAATTAACAAACTTCTGAAAGGATGTCTTGGGGAAAGTGTATGTGAAATTTTGCCTCAATCTGTCCAGCCGTTCTGGAGAAGAAGATTTTAAAAATTTATTGATTTTCAATCCAAGATGGCTGACGAACCATGTGACCTATGACATCATAAATTTATAATCCGCCTCCAATCTTCCAGTGGAATACGTGTGGGAAGTTTCGTGTTAATTGGATGAGGTGTGTTTTTCTATCCAAGATGGCCACCAAACCATGTGACTTGTGATGTCATAATTTTTTTTACTATATACGCAGACATGATGGATGATGATAGTTGCAAATTTTCGCTTCGTTCGGTTATGTGATTCCAGAGAAAGCATTATTTAATATTTTTTCTTGAATCCAACATGGCTGCCAAACCATGTGACCTATCAATTAGAAAACATCAAAAGGCACCAGCTCACCACTTGCTTGATATGTGTACCAACTTCCGTAAATATATCTTGAGGGGATTTGTAGTTAAGCTCCGGAAACGAAATGTGACGGAGGGACGGACGTCCGGAACCCATTTCTATATCCCCCGCCAACTTCGTTGGTTGGCAGGGGATAATTAAAATTATTTCATCAAAATTATTAATTTGCCTTTCCCATATTCTCATAATAAAGCTTTGTTGGAAATTTGATGACAAAAGCTCAAAAAGTTATAGCCCAGACAAATACACAGAAGTGATTGCAAAACACCATCTTCCGCTGTACGGGGGACGGGCTAGGTAGAGCAAAGTCGATGACGTGCCATAGCAAATCCCAATACTTCCCACCAAAAAGCTGTTTAAAGATGGCAAAATATTCCACCAGGAATCACTTAATATCAAATTTTGAGTGAAATACTTTCTCTCTTTTAACCACTGTGACCCCAAGTTCCCACTCCTTGGTGCATGAACCAGAGGTCAAATCAAAAAAAAATTGTGTATATATTTAATGTGTCCCCCAATATTGATTGCATATCCAAAGTTTCATTTTAAATTGCGCCCATAATTGCATTGTTTGGTATTTGATATTTGGACCCTGGGACGAGGCTAAAAATGAAAATGCTCTTTCACCTTCGTGCCATGTGACGATCATAACTACCAAGTTTGGTGAATTTTTAAACAACTGCTTTGGAGATAGCATGACGGACAGACAGATGCTGCCAATTACAACACCTCCCCGTTTTTAACTCATCTGGAACGTAGTTCAGGGGAGGTATTAGCGTCGCGCTGTGTCCGTAAGTCAGTCAGCAAGTCACTCAGGCTGTATGTAAACACTCGGAACTTCTTTTCCGAAGCTGCACACACAATTTCAATGAAACTTGAACACAACCTTCATCACTTATGATATACCAAAGTTTGTTAATGGCATTAAGAAAACAAAATCGGGGTCTAAGGGGGTCTACAAGGGGTCAAAGTGGGTCCAGGTTTGACCCCCCAAAATAGGTATTTGCTTCCTTCTCCAAAACTACACACACAATTTTTATGAAACTTGACAACAACCTTCATCATCAGTGATGTACCAAACTTTGTTCATGGCATTAAAAAAAATCAGGGTTTAAGAGAGTCTATGGGGGGTTTGAACCCCCCCCCCCAAAAAAAAAAAAAAATATATATATATATATATATATATATATATATATATATATATATATATATATATATGTATATATATATATGTATGTAAATATATATATAGGTATTTGCCCTCCTCTCCAAAATTACACACAATTTCAATGAAACTTCACCACAAGCTTAATCACCAGTGGTGCACCAAAATGTATTTATGGCATTAAAAAAAATAAAACAACGGGGTCTAAGGGGATTTCTGGGCGGTCAAAGTGAGCCAGGTTTGACCCCTCCCCCCAAAAGTAGGTACTTGTATTTGCTTTCTTCTCTGAAGCGCCACACAATTTCGATGTCATGTCATTCTGATTACTTCGGGAATCTCATGTCTGTCTGAGGACTTCAGGAATCTCGCGACATTGTGAAACAAAACATCTGCCATTATTTACTTTTAATGATCTGTATGTATGCATCAGAGAGAAGGTAATTCGTTGTGGGTCTTTCATTGGCACAATTAGCCAGTTCATGGTCACTTGAGAGTTGTAACGGCACAGGGTTTCCAAATATCTTGAAGGATTGTTAGTTGGACAGATGACAGTGAAGGGCTTCCTTGAAGTTGATAATAGCATTACAGGGGAGGGCGAAGCATTAAATATTCCGCTGTTTTGATGTGGGAATGCCCGTTTTCTTTTATGAGTAGGATGAGTGAGAGGTGTTGGAAAGGGGAGGGGGGGAGCAAAGATGGGATAGAGTTGGGAAAGAGAGGTTGAGGCTTTTGGGAGGGAGGAGTGGAGTTGAGAACTTTAGGTGGGAGGGTGTTTGAAGGGTTGAAGTGGAGAGGACATTTATGTCTTAGTGTTAGGAGGGGCAGGGTTATGACTTGGGGTCAGTGGCGGGAAGGGGATAGCAAAGGAATCACCTGAGCAGAGAATGCAGAAATGGTTCTACGAGTAGATGCATTGGAGCTGCTTCTGCTGACAGGGCGAGATGGTTGCCAGTCACCCTGCAAAGATTAAGCATAAGTTATGACCTAGGAATACCCACAGTGAGCAATAGGTTCGTGTTACGGCCAATAGGCATGCAATATATGTTCTTGACAGAAATGTTTTTTTGATTTGTACAGGATATAATATAGTTATCAAACACGTAGCAGCATTTTGAACATCCACAAATAAATGCTGACAGATGGTATCAGCAATTCATTACCTCCACCACCGAAGGTGAAGAAGGTTATGTTTTCACCACTTTCTGTCTGTCTGTTTGTTTGTTTGTTTGTTTTTGTGCAGGATATCTCTACTAGAATTTAAGTGATTCTTCACCATTGAGAGATAGGGCCAAAAACGATATATAGCACGATATCTCAAAAAGTTGTGGACGGATTAAGATGAAACTTGGTGGATAGGTCGCACCTCCCCTATGTTAATTCGGGTGTGTGGCAAGGAAGGATTAATTCGATTTTGCTGAAGATCCGAATCCAGATCTGGATACGAGAATTGTTTGATTTTTAAAGTGATTCTTCACCATTGAGAGATAGAGCCAAAAACGATATAGCACTGTATTGCATGATATTTCAAAAATGTATTTGGCCCAATATGTTCTCGTTGATCAGGCATTACATGGCGGAGGTATGCGCTTTAACGAGTGCCCTTCGAGTTAACCTATGAATTGATTTAATATATATTTTTAAGGTACCTACCCAACAAAATGAACATTAACTTGGATATTGGGTGGGGTGGGGGTGGGGGAATAAAAAAAAAGTCAATAGTTGAATTTTTAGCGTATTAGAAGAAGTGTATAAAGAAGAAGTCCTGCTTTATAGTACTCATTTTATGACAATATAGAGGATCATGGGAGAGTGAGATGATGGGATAAAAAAGGCAATGCACAGACGGTGGGACAAATGGGCCACAGTTGGACATGATGTACAAGGGAATGAACGAGCATGAAAAGAGGTGAGAGGGGAGAGAAGGGGAAGCAGTAACCTACAAAAGGTTAATGTGTATTCTTTCAGCCATGAACTGAAAGAAAAAGTGGGATTTGGCCAAGACAGTTAGAAAATGAGGGCAAAGGAAGCATGAAGGTGAGGCCTTAGATGAGGAGGTAATGAACATAAAACAGTGAAAATGACCAGATAATATGCAGAGCTTTTTGACTTGGTCATTTTATCATTAACAGGA
This sequence comes from Eptatretus burgeri, assembly GCF_056783735.1. NCBI lineage: Eukaryota > Metazoa > Chordata > Myxini > Myxiniformes > Myxinidae > Eptatretus > Eptatretus burgeri. The sequence continues at coordinate 49,169,047 of NC_140971.1, forward strand.
ACTCGTAGCAAATGTTACACAGCTTACAGTATCAGTGATTGGTGGCTATTAGTAACATGTGACCCCTATGCCAAAATAAAAAGGCCATGCAGTCCCAATTTTCAGAGCATACCAGGCTGTTCACCACAAAACCATGACATTTTGTGAACATAGCCGTGCATGCTGCAGATGTGTGACAGATTGCACAGTGGAGTATAATTTTGCATAAAAATTAATATTCAGCATATGCTTTTTATGGATATACTCTCTGTTGTCAGACACGTCATGCAAAAAGGCGGACATG
>NC_140971.1:49174329-49251829 GCF_056783735.1 Eptatretus burgeri
TCAACTAAGCTGTGAACACAACTTCTTTTGTGGCAGGTGGGATGGCCACTTCGGTAGTCCTATACTTTGTCCATGTGCATGGGTTTGCAATTCACTTGCGAGTGTAACATGCCATTTCTGTCCCTGGAAAGTCGTATGGCCAGGAATGGCAGAGACCAGCTTGCTATACTGCACACGTGAACTGTATTGCTGGTCATGTTGATTTGACTATGTTGGTTATGTAACCGGTGCTTCAAGGGGATGCAGCATCTTCCTTGGACATACAGGCTGTGTTTGATGAGCTGTTTGGTGGAATAAAAAGGTCAAGGCTGAACTCACAGCCAAAACTGAACCAAGAGGAGGCCAAGCCCAGCACATGGCACATACAATGTCCAAACTGGGTGTTTATATGCCCAAAATGGAGGTTGACCAGAATTAACTGGTAAAGGCTCTGGATGGAGTAAGTGGGCCTGGGCTGATTGGGAACCAGCCAGGGTGTAATGAAAACAGGCCAGGCTGAGCTGAGATAGCAATAAAATGGAGGTTAGCAGGCCAAACTTTTTGGTGAAGTCATGGTTATCCAAAAGAGTGTAGCTGCAGGACAGGCCAACCTCTATGGGACTTGGGGTGAATCCCAGGCCACACCTAAAGCTAAGAGTATAAGCGGTCTTCCACAGGCATAAATGGATGCTGCTGGAGTAGAGCATGACATCTTGGCGGGGAGGTGTTTCTGTATGCAAGTAGTGGAATATGGCATGTTCCATGAGTTGGTCATCACACCCACACATGGGGCAAAGCGTGTGGAAAGTAGGGTCAGAATGGATGATGGTTGGGTCAGGAGTGACATCCAAAGTGAAGCTATGAATTCTAATCTATATTAATATTTCGGCACGCCCCTTTCTTTGTTCCACCATCAGATTTTTGTTACTGCATGAAATGAAACAAGATTTGGCATATATACTAATGATATTATCGTCTTCCTTAAGAGGCCCCTCAAAATTCGTTTTGATGCATTTTCACAAACTCCAACGGATTCCATTTAAGTTCGGTACGATTATGGCTTTTGGTCCAACTTAGGTCATTGGCTATAAATTTTTTCCATAACACTTCCGATATTCGAAAAAAAATCGATAAATCGATATCCCTTATGGGATTTTCCATTCAAATCCACTCAAGTTTAAAGCCTACGGGGGACGCAAATTTCCACTTTGCCCCGGGCGCTGTTTACCTCCACTACGCCAAGCTGTTAGGGTTAGGGTTTGTGTTAGGGTTAGGGTTAGCTACCCTAACACTAACCCTAACCCTAACAGCTAACCCTAACCCTAACAGCTAACCCTAACAGCTAACCCTAACTGTAACTGCTAACCTTAACCCTAACCGCTAACCCCTAACAGCTATTCTTGAAATTTGCAAGAAAGCCCAGGCAACGCCAGGCTTTATTGCTAGCCCGAGCAACGCCGGGCATAACTACTAGTACTTTTACATATCCTGTCTTCAGTCGAATTAGCCCAATTGGTGAAGTTAAACAGATTGGTATGCTGTATTCACATCAGATTTATCACTCATGCAAACAAACAAAGTATAAATGGAATGTCACTTGTTATTTATCCGAAGACAGAAAACATTTTAAGACAATTTCATAGCTGGATATTTAATCTCTGATATATTCAGGACCAATGAATGAAGTGAACAAGCAGATACAAAAGGGATCTCACATCCGTGTCAGACGCATAGCCCGTGGATGGAGGGTGAGGAAATGTCCTCTGGTTCCATTGTCCTGGCTCGATGTCCACGCCGTCCTCATGCATGGCATTGGGCATGTCGTACTCATTCCAAGACTCAACCTCCTGACTCTCACCAAGTGAATTTCGCATGGGATCACAGGCTGCCAAGCTATCGGTTTCATCCTCGATGAAGGATTGTGTGTTTATTCTACAGAAATATAAACACAGTTACCAACCACTAACTGACATAAATCTGTCTGTCATGTATCTTAATCTAAAATTTCAAAGTTGCAAAGAGGTACAAATAATCTGGGAATAAATTGTTTTCTAAGTTGTCAATTAACGACAAGTAAAACAACATGGGAACCAAAGACATAATTAATACCAATATGCAAATGATGCATCTCATGTTAGTTGGGCTGTTGCGTGTGTATATGTTACCCTTGTGAAAACTATGATGATATGTTTAACCTACTTACAGCGGAAGAGACGGCCAGCTAATCAATTACTGAACAGTTCAGACATTGCTGTGCTGACCAGCATTATATGCTTTCCATCAAAGCCTGCCAGATGTAGTGTGTGTGTGTGTGTGTGTGTGTGTGTGTGTGTGTGTGTGTGTGTGTGTGTGTGTGTGTGTGTGTGTGTGTGTGTGTGTGTGTGTGTGTGTGTGTGTGAAATTATTCATAACAAGGTTATTACGTTTAAAATAAACCCGCTCTGTCAATTTCCAAGCAGTATGAGTTACCTCCCGATTTCACAAAAGGACAAACCCTTGATTGCAATTAATCCCTGTTTTATCTCAAAGGCACCAGAGCAAGCATGACTAATGAAAGCATCATCGCTTTTGAAAGTGCCATTTTTGTCTTCCTGAATTATAACTCCATAAATGTCCTGACCTATGAGATGAGGTTGAGAGCACGTCGAAAACGGCTGATGAGTCGTGAAATAGGGGTGCGACGTGGGCGGGGTAAGGTGCCGGTTGGCGGTGGAGGGGTTGGTGCCAGTGCTGGATTAACCATTAGGTAGACAAGGCATGTTGTGCCTTTGGGCCAGCCAAAAATTCGGGCCACAAAAATTGTTTTCACATTAAATATTTGTCTTTTTTTTGTATTAAATATCTTGTTCTTGAATCAGTTCATCTTTTGTCTGAGGTCCATTTCCATGAGCCCGAGATCTAATTTAAAATTTTCAGGCCATTCTCTAAAATTTCAAAATGTGCCTTAGGGCCAGCCGAGGCTTAATCCGGCACTGGTTGGTGCTGCTGATTATTATGGAGCTTTCCTATTTTGTAGAACAGTCCGATACATGTCGGTGACCCACAAACCTTCCTGTTACTGCAGAGAGCCAGACCCTCGGGAATTCATTATCCTTTCGCCTTGTTTTGAAGAATTTAGCACAGCCAGTGAAACCTAATTAATGAATATGATGAGTTTTCCTTAAATCACGTGAAAATCCCAAGGAGAGATACTTAGCACATGGGTTGATTTTGTCCATTTAATGATGGTGTGTGTGTGTGTGTGTGTGTGTGTGTGTGTGTGTGTGCGGTGGCATGCTATGACCCGAGAGCAAAACTCTGGTCTCTCAGGGATCAATCCGAGCATCATCACTTCATGTTCAATCAAAAATTACGTGGGAAATCTGTTTGTAAAGAAATCATAGGTATGATTGTGCAATCGGGTTTTTGTTCTTTATGATTCCAAAGCCATTGTGATGTCACGGTAAGCATCCATCCCATCATACAAGGGCTTGATAGTGGAGACACGGTTTGTTTAACTGCACGGAATGCCGGAAAATGGCAGGGCCCACCGTTGCTCATTGGTCGGGGAAAATGTCCTTCCTCGACAATCGGCTGAAGATTGAGAGGTGCTCCGGTTGAGGGGAAGTCCCAGAGACGTCACTCTCGTGCTCTGGTGGAGAGGGAATGCCGTTAACCACAGATGGCAGGGAAGGAAGATGTGCTACCCTGACGTCCAAATTCCACGTTAAAGCACAAGCCCCAGGGAAAGCAGGCATCTCATATTTAATTGATCAAGACTTTTTATTTTAACCGTCAAAAGGGTTTGATGCTGCTGTCATTCGCACCGTACTGTTTAACTTACGATCTATGTAATACATACGCAACGGTTTATTTTCCCATCACATATTTTTGATCAATGCCTTTTCCAAAAAGGAATTACCAACTGAAAGGGTTCTCATTGTGCCCGAAAGCAAAATGCACTTCGATCCATTTTGAGTACACCACAACAGATATTTAATGTTTTGTTTTTAGCAGTCAAATCAACTCGTTCATAGCTTTCGGCAAATGGGTCAAAAATATTCCTGAAATCTCACTCATCTCTTCATGGCATGTGTTTCAGTCCAAGAACCCTTTATTACTCGTTTCGTCGAGTGTATAAATGCCATGCACCCCTTATTCGAGGAGACCATTTATTGGCCACTTTGTAACAGCTGATACAATCAAAGTGATACTTTCAATTTGGGATTATATTTATAATTGGTTTGCAATATTTTTCATAGATAGTATTTTAGTGCCCAGTTGGGCTGGAGGATAGACGTTTGCACACTCACCTCTGAGTTGTCTCTCTGGGGCTCATCCTCCTATTAATTTGTAATTGGTCACCGACTTTGACGGACCCTTGGCATCAAAAAGCTACATATAATCGAACAAACAGCGTCAAATGGAGCACCACACCACCATTAGAGCATTTATATGGTATCAAATGCGGCAATAAATACGAGTTGTTGCTCCAAGTTTGCCGGCTCGATGAGAGAAGATGCCACTTGCATTTTTGCCACCTCCATCCCCGCCCCGTTTAAAATCTCGTGTGGGCATGGGGAACTTGTTATTTCCTATAAACTGTCATCCTGGTGTTTTACATGCCCAGTTTAATGTCCATCGGATGGACATTAAACTGGGCATCCCATGATGGATGTCAAAGATCCCACGGTGTCCTTTTGTGAAGAGTAGGAAAGTGATAGCCGATACCCTGAACAAATTTCCAAAATTTCTGCTCCAACTCAGCTCATCCATGAGCATCGACTTTGTAGACAAAAAAATATATATAAGGGGGACTGCATCAACGGCACAGCTACACTCCCAGTAATGCTACAACCAGCAGCCATGTGCTACATATGAATGAATATAATGGTACCCATTCCAAGTTACCTTGAAGGTATTGAGAATTAACCACAGTGTAGAGCCTGGTGTTGGCTCAGTGGTTCGGGTGGCAGCTTGGGATCCTAGGGTCCTGAGTTCAAGCCCCATCAGCCACTGAATTAATACACCAGGGGGTTGACTCAGCATGTCATCCTTCAGAGGTCGGCAAAATGAGTACCAGTTCCAGTGTGTGTACTGGTAGAGGGGCACTGCATCAGCGACACAGTCACGCTTCAAGAAATGATAGCTACCCCGGCAGCTAAGCTGCCATACGACCACCAACCACAGTGTGGACTGGCTGTACATCACCAGACTGAGTAGGGCAAGCAGATCACCCCCCTCCTTTAATGAGCCAACTGTGTTTTCATCATTAACAAGCCAACTGGGTTTTCACCAATAATCCAATAGTAACAAGGTAATTGTCCTGGTTGCTTTCTATCTGCCTTCAGTTGGGTTTGGACCCACAGACTATTGGGTGGCATCACAGTGCCATGACCACTAAACCAACACTGTAAGAAGTGGTTGATATACGTTGAGGAAGATTTTGTGGTGGTGGGAAATTCAGGGAGAAACATACTGTAGAGGGTGTAGAGGGTGAATTTAATTAAATATTCTGATGACAATTCATAGATAGAACGAATCCCTTTCGTATGTGGTTCGTGTGATAGTCTCTTCAATGTTGTTGCCGTTCGTAGTAATTTCGTTTTTTTTTTTTTCTGCTGTTGTTAAACGAATCCAAAGTTAAACACATTTTTCACACATCTGCAGGAACATGAGTGCAATGGGAGAAGTAACACAAGATTACAACCACCTTGGGCTGCAGCTCAGATGGATTGCGATAAAACGAGTCTGCAAATCATTTAAAACATCCACCTTAGTGTTGGAATGCTGTCACGCAAGAGGGATGCCGGGAGGTACAACTCCTTACGTTAGCGGCTTGCTTGTGCATGCTGAGCGTGTTTTCCAAGGCTGCACGGAGGTTGTCATTGTTGTCATAAAGCTTCCTGTTTGTAGACCTGGCAGAGAAACAAAACCCCATTACATCTCCATTGATGTTCTCAATACTCGCATCGAATTTCCAAGCACTTACTGCAGCAGCTCGACCTGTTTCTCCAGCATAAACTTCTCATCGGTAAGCTCTTTCAAAGCCGAGTTATCCCTGTAAGAGGGAAGGGAAAAAAGCTTGTTATTAAATTATCGATGCAACTTCGCATCCCATCATGGCTGTAGTACAGTACTTATAAATAAATAAGTCCCTATAAAGAGTTAATCATTGTTCAGCACCTGCAAATGTCAGTACAATGATACACCTGACAAACCATGTAGCATACTCCAAGACTCCAACCCAGAGTAAATCATGATTTTTATTTTATTCCTGGAGTTATGCTCGGTTGAAATGGGAGCTTTGGGCTGGCAGGATAACCGAGAGGTACGCACATTTTTTCTGAGCTGCCGAGACTGCGTTGGAATCCTGACCCAGCTATAAACTGTCATCGTGGTGTTGTTTCACATCCCTTGGCTGGACATTAAACGAGGAACCTCGTCAGTGGTTCAAACCCTGGCTGAGTCATACCAAAAACTATTAAAATGGTACATGTTGCCTAATGCTCAGCATTTAAAAAGGATAGAACATGGACAAACAACGATAGGTTGGTTATAATAGTGCAGGCTTTGATGGGCCGAATGGCCTCATGTGCTGAAGTTCCTTGGAAGGGAATATGTACATACATATATATATATATATATATATATATATATATATATATATATATATATATATATATATATATATATACATATATATATTTGAATTTATATAGTTTTTTTTTTACATGGAGGACAGGAAAGGACGTTTGGAGGCATCGGTGTACTTTTCTGTGAATAATAAGGATACTAAATGATATTTGAACCTGGGTTTTCTCAACATTAAATTACCACTACAGCCAACCTAAAGTATTATATTTTAAAATAAATTTACAATGTCATTTCGGTGTCAAATTATAATTGCAGATCTGTTATCGTTTGTATTATCACAGCCATATTGGACTGCTGATGGAGATATAAATGTGCTTCAAATGACTTGCTGTTTATTACTCATCGTTTCAAGCAAAAGCATAAGCTTGTAACGTGCGAAAGATAACATCGGTTTCGCTCGTACTTTAACAGAAGGTCATCATTGTTGTTCGGCTTTGTGCTGCACCTCTTTGTGATATCACACGGACCGAATTCTGTGATGTTCACTCTCACATATTACGAGTTTCCGATATCAATCGATGCTGCAAGAAACCAATTTGGTAGCAAGATTACCCGTAGGCAGACAGATATTGAAAATGAACCGGTGCAAGATTTATAGTTATGGAAACTGTCATTTTGGTGCCATTTAGCAAAATGCAAGAACTTCAAAAGGTTGGAAATTATGCTCCCGACTCCATTGGCTTGCATTTTTTCAACATCAACAACTCGAACGTATAAATCTAAAGTCTCCAAGGCATTACATATCAACACAAGTTTTAGTCGATTATATATCACATCGCTGACCAAATTAACCTATTTATCACCTGTGTCAGCAAAAAATATTGTACATTCAGGTTATAAATGGGAAATGAAAAAAAAGAAAGAAAACACTAAATCAAATTAGTCCATAGAATTTTGTTAAATATCAATTTTGAAGTATTTTCTCAGAAAATACAAAAGAAAATCTTTACCAGTTCGGCATGTCACCATGTTGTTATTTTTTCTTAATTCCGGTTCACACCAAAAAAACCCAAAAAAATATTGGAATAACTTTTAAATCCCTGTGGAACCATGAGAAAAAGACTTCACGATGGGACACTTGATGACCCACAGAGAGGCTTGCACATAGTGTGGAGCATTACATGTAGATTATGGACGAGGCATTTTATGTAGATCACTTTGTTGACAGATTTCATCAAAAAGACAACATGCTGTGCTTGTTAAACATTCTGCTCTATTCATTATATAATTTGTCGGAGGTAATTTTCCATCTGCTTGGAGGTCAGCTAACATCACCTTTGTCAACCATACTTGCTGCTTATACTGTATATGACGTGAACAAAAATCACTTCCGTTTTGCTGCGAAGCTCAGTGTTGGATGCTTTGGTTTGAATCTCTGCTTAAAATGAATGAAATGAAACATTTTGAAAATTTCGAATTTTTCTCACTCATATTTCAACGTCAGGCATTGTTTAAACTTTCTTTACTGCTGAATTACTTGTTTTATTATATTTATTTGAGAAGATGCTTTGTAGTACCGGCTTGCACCAGATGGCGCTATGCAATACAATACACCTTTATAAAGAGAGAATTTGGATCTTCCCCTACACTGAACCCCCTCCCCGAGATATGCTACCCTGACAGAAACCATACTTGGGGTACTCTTAGGCAACATGAAAAATTTGGTTGGAATTGGTTAAGTATATATTTTTTTTAGTTTTTAAAGTGTATATAAATATGCACATTCACTTTTATCGTGTCGATCAAGTGTTGTGGAGGTGTAAGGTTAAGGCATCAATGATTGTAGAGGTAAAAGGTTCAGGGATCAAGGATTGTGGAGGTAAAAGGTTAAGGGATCAAAGATTGTGGAGGTAAAAGGTTAAGGGATCAAGGATTGTGGAGGTAAAAGGTTAAGGGATCAATGATTGGGGAGGTCAAAGGTTAAGGGATCAATGATTGTAGAGGTAAAAGGTTTTGGGATCTAGGATTGTGGTGGTAAAAGGTTAAGGGATCAAGGATTGTGGAGGTAAAAGGTTAAGGGATCAAGGATTGTGGAGGTAAAAGGTTAAGGCATCAAGGATTGTAGAAGTAAAAGGATTAGGGATCTAGGATTGTGGTGGTAAAAGGTGAAGGGATCTAGGATAAGGATCTAGGATAAGATAAAGGATTGTAGAGGTAAAAGGTTTAGGGGTCTAGGATTGTAGAGGTAAAATGTTTAGGGATCTAGGATTGTAGAGGTAAAAGGTTTAGGGATCAAAGATTGTGGAGGTAAAAGGTTAAGGGATCAAAGATTGTGGAGGTAAAAAGTTAAGGCATCAAGGATTGTAGAGGTAAAAGGTTAAGGGATATAGGATTGTGGTGGTAAAAGGTTTAGGGATCAAGGATTGTGGAGGTAAAAGGTTTAGGGATCAAGGATTGTGGAGGTAAAAGGTTAAGGCATCAAGGATTGTAGAGGTAAAAGGATTAGGGATCTAGGATTGTGGTGGTAAAAGGTTTAGGGATCAAGGATTGTAGATATAAAAGGTTTAGGGATCTAAGATTGTGGTGGTAAAAGGTGAAGGGATCTAGGATTGTAAAGGTAAAAGGTCTAAGGATAAAGGATTGTAGAGGTAAAAGGTTTAGGGGTCTAGGATTGTAGAGGTAAAATGTTTAGGGATCAAAGATTGTGGAGGTAAAAGGTTAAGAGATCAAATATTGTGGAGGTAAAAGGTTAAGGCATCAAGGATTGTAGAGGTAAAAGGTTAAGGGATATAGGATTGTGGTGGTAAAAGGTTTAGGGATCAAGGATTGTAGATGTAAAAGGTTTAGGGATCTAGGATTGTGGTGGTAAAAGGTGAAGGGATCTAGGATTGTAAAGGTAAAAGGTTAAAGGATAAAGGATTGTAGAGGTAAAAGGTTTAGGGGTCTAGGATTGTAGAGGTAAAAGGTTTAGGGATCTAGGATTGTAGAGGTAAAAGGTTTAGGGATCAAAGATTGTGGAGGTAAAAGGTTAAGGGATCAAAGATTGTGGAGGTAAAAGGTTAAGGGATCAATGACTGCGAAGGAAAAAGGATAAGGGATCAAAGATTGCGGAGGTAAAAGGTTAAGGGATCAAGGATTGTGGAGGTAAAAGGTTAAGGGATCAATGATTGGGGAGGTAAAGGTTAAGGGATCAATGATTGTAGAGGTAAAAGGTTTAGGGATCTAGGATTGTGGAGGTAAAAGGTTAAGGGATTAATGATTGGGGAGGTAAAGGTTAAGGGATCAATGATTGTAGAGGTAAAAGGTTTAGGGATCTAGGATTGTGGAGTTGCTTGGTGTTTACTTAATGGTTAGCGTGCTGGGCTTGGGATCCGAAGGTCCTGAGTTCAAATCCTACACTAATGTTGAATTAATACCAGGTGGGGTTGACTCTGTCTGTCAACCTTCCGAGGTCAGAAAATGAGTGCCAGCATGCTGGTATCCTGTGTCGGAGTGGTAACCCGTCCAGGATTGTGCCCAATAGCCAAGGAGACTGCTTAGGCAGCACCAACACTCTGGATAGAGTATGGTCCTTATGGATGGATCAAGGATTGTGGAGGTAAAAGGTTAAGGGATCAAAGATTGTGGAGTTGCCTGGTGTTGGCTTAATGGTTAGGGTGCTGGGCTTGAGGTCTGAGGGTCCTGAGTTCAAATCCCACTTGGCTGTTGAATTAATACCAGGTGGGTTGATTCAGCCTGTCATCCTTCTGAGGTTGGTAAAATGAGTACAAGCTTGTGGGATTATTGAGCTATTTGAGTATCCTGTGTTGGAGTGGTGAACCATCCAGGATTGTGCCCACTAGCCCAGGAGACTGCTTAAGCCGCTGTCACACCTTGATGATTTAGCCAGCGTATGCCGACATATGAAAAATTTGTCTAAAACTCTGGCACACATCGAATATGTTATGGGTAAGTTTTGTATACGTTAAGAGCATGCTGGCATGCGTCGTAGTATGCCGAGCTCGTCGACAAATTTTAACATGCTCAACATTTTTCGACGTATGCCAGCGTATGACTCACACGTTCCGCATACGCTGGCCATAAGTTGTAGGCACGTTATGCGATCGTTGACACACGTCGACACACATTACTTGTAAGTTACTCATAAGTCGAAACACGTAGAGGTAATGTTTAGTGTACCCGAAACTTATTTCTAACCGATGAGTAACGTGCTTTGAACCTATGAGTAACGTATCTCCAACGCATATTGATGTATGTAGACGTATTTGACGTCTTCCGGATGACCACAGAACTTGTCAAATCAAAGTGTCAACATCACCGTCATGCCGAAGAAAAAAAGAAAAAAAGAAAAAAAAACCATGGCGTCTGGAACACTGACGGGTTCCTCCTGTGAACCCCATTTTTATATACCAATTCCCCTAAACACTGCCACTACGCCATTATACGGTAGCTGTAAGTTAGAAACACGTTCAGTAAGTTCTGTGGTCATCCGGAAGACGTCAAATATGTCTACATACATCAATATGCGTTGGAGATACGTTACTCATAGGTTCAAAGCACGTTACTCATTGGTTAGAAATAAGTTTCGGGTACACTAAACATTACCTCGACGTGTTTCGACTTATGAGTAACTTACAAGTAACATGTGTCGACGTATGTCAACGATCGCATAACGTGCCTACAACTTATGGCCAGCGTATGCGGAACGTGTGTGTCATACGCTGGCATACGTCTAAAAGTTTTGAGCACGCTTAAAATTTGTCGACGTGCTCGGCGTACTACGACGTATGCCAGCGTGCTTCAGCGTGCTCTTAACGTATACAAAACTTACCCAGAACATATTCGACGTGTGCCAGCGTATTCGGCAAATTTTTCATACGTCGGCATACGCTGGCTAAAACGTCAAGGTGTGACAGGGCCTTGACACTTCGATGTCTAGTGCGGTTATGATTTGAATCGTCGAGCGGCAGCCTTTTTATAGGCTATGCCACGTGATCATCGGCGATATGCTGCCGTGCGCTCTGCATACGTTCGACTATAGTTGGGCATAGGTTGTGAACGCCAACAACACGCTAAGCATTCGTTGGTATAAGTTATCGAAACGTTCGGTGTACGTTACTAATACGTTATGCATACGCCAAAAACTTAAAAAAAAAAAAAACATCAATAGTTCAGCGTACGCCAGCGTTCTACATACATTTTGATACGTTGCCATACGCTGGCTAAAACGTCAAGGTGTGACAGCGGCTTATGGCAGCACCAATGCTCTGCACAGAGTATGGTCCCAATAGATGGATGGATTGTGAAGGCAAAAGGTTAAGGGATCAAGGATTGTGAAGGTACAGCAGGTATGTTAATTGCATCCTGAATGAATAACTTAGGTTAGGGTGTTGTTGTCTTAGAATCAAATGGTTCTCTCTGACAATTTGATAGAAATCAAACTATATGGATAGGTAAATTCTATCTACACAGTAATACATGGCTGTGTACATTTTATAATTATATATGTAACTCGATCCAGGGATATGGAAAGTATCAAATAGTTTTAATCTACACACAAGGTTTTATTTTATTATCAAAAGGTACATTGAAAGACAATGCTTTTGTGAGTTAGAACCTTTTGATTTTAAGGTGACAATGTATCAAGAGAAAAAAAAAAAAAAAAACGAAGAGTGGATCATTTGGAGGAAATATGGTGTGATGTGTATAAACTTAATGGATGATTAAATGTAGATTTATGGAGGGGACATACAGGAGGGAGGGGTGAAGGCTAAGCTATTGCAGAGAGACAATGATGAAAAAAAGTTGGTGATGATAAAAGTGAAACAAGAGTGAAATGGGAACATAAGGAGGTGATGAAAGGCAACCACTTCAGCAAGTAAATTTGTAAACTGACAGAGAGATCCTACAACAGACACTATATAAAACATCTCTTTCCTCCCACTCTCTACCATTGTCCTCCCACCATCCCCGCTCCTATTCCTCCACCTTCCCCAAATAATATGGACCTATACCCTTTGAGGTCTCTGTTCAAACATCACAGATCCATTCATACATGGTGCTGCTGCAACTCTCGATATTGTGTTTAAAAGGATCGTTTCTCAGGATGTAACCCAATCCACTGTCTCTTCCTTGCCATTGCCAGACATGATTCTTGCCCTGGTTGTGAGATTGCTGTTTATGTCAAGAGCTCCATACCCTTCTATCCGAGTTCTGTGCAAAAGCCGACCTCACCCCCTGAAAGCCTTGGCTGTGTATTCCTCTCTGTAGCTATTTGACATTTGGCTGCATAATGTGTACTATCCACTAAATGATGATGACTCTATCTGCTAAGATGGATCAATTAATAGCCACTCCTCTGTACTCTCTATTTCTCACCTGCCATCAAGCTGGTTAGCTGGGAGTTAGCAAGACCTTCTGCAACTTCATGTGTTTGACCCAATCTGTGAACTTCCCAACCTGGATCTCTGCTTATGGTATTACCTTCTCGACCTGTTAATGACTCATTTTCCTTCCAACCTCTCCTGTTCCTGCTGTGCCCTGCTTAGTTCCTCATACCATGTTCTTTTGAAAGTTCAAATCTCTCTGGCTGTTGTTAAAGAGTTAACACAGCACCACAAAGTTCTCATCCAGGACAGACAGGGACTGGATTTTGCCCTCTCGCAAAGGGAATGGTCCAGATCCATCTCCTCTGCATCCAATATTGACTCAACCTGGGAAAGCTTCCACAAAAGCTAGCTCGATCTATCTCCCTCTTTCTCCCTCTTCCCCTTTCTCTCTCTGTCCTTCGATCCCTTTCTCATCGTTTTCAGTTATCATATCCTCGAGGCTCTGGTACATTGAACCCTGTGATGAGGCAGCAACTATAAATCAGCTTGCTTTCTCCACTTGTTTTCCTCCACATAAAGTACCCAGTGTGAGCTATTACAATGACATGCCTGAAGGGCATTGCATCTCGGGACATGCTGTTCTTCGGATGGATGCGCAAAGCTGGCTTGTGAAATTTGAAAACGAGTTCAAATCCGCCTGATAACATCAATTTTAAGAAGTCAAGTTCTAAGCTCCTAGGAACCAGTTCATGGTCCCATGATAATTGCCATGCAACTCTCTGTCTGTAGAAACCCACTGGTTCATTAATAACCTTCAATAATCAGGTGATTTGCCTACCCCATGTAGTCTAGTTTACACGTGATGCCAGCTCCTCAATACGATTGCTTTGTCATACCTTCAGGGCAGCTTCGGATGGTCATTAAAATGCTACCAACGAAAAGGTAGTGCTGCCCCAAATATCGATAACAGAATTTTAAAAGAAGCACGATCAGTATGGTTTCATAAAGAGAGATAAAAAGCTGAAGTTGTTTCAGAAAGACGTGGTGTGTTATTTATTTATTTTTTTGGTTACGTGGTGCACCGAGGCACAATGCTACACCGTGGTATGGTGTAACGTATAAAGTGGTCTTTACCTTTGCCTTCATCATTTGTGTGGGTAGATAGAATTTCGATGACGGGAGATTTTAACTTCTTATGTGTATGGTGGGATATGTTACAGGGAGATAAAGATGAGGAAAGGTTTATGGAGTTAGTGCATGACTATTATATGTAATGCATTATACCGAGCACCCTCTAAGGGGTAAGGCATTGGTAGAATTAATAACGATTAGCAATATTGACATGATAAAGCAAGTTTAGGTGGGCAAGCATTTCGTAGTTACTTTACGTAATGATCATATACCATTTGAGTTCGCAAATTATGAGAGTAAATGCTAAGGTTAATAAGGTAAGGATGTTGAAAGCAGATTAGACATGAAGGGATGAGACAAGAAGTCAGACAAATTGATTGTGATCTCATAGTTTCAGGACAGTGGAAGTCAGACAAATTGATTACGATTTAATAGTTTCAGGACAGTGGTACTATTTGAACAAAAAATAAAAATAAAAAGAGAGATTCATGCTGACATTGGCTGAGTCTTACTGTTCCATATTCATGGAGTGATTTGTGAGGTCAGTCTTTAGCGAGTCGATTTCGCTCTGCAAAACCATGATGTTGGTTTGAGCTTCCAGAAGATTCTTCTTCAGCTCCTGGTTTTCCTGTAACAGTGATCAAATGCTGGCATTAAAAAGAAAACTGAATGTGTTTTTATTTCTGAGCAAACCATTGTGACGTCATAACCAGATAATTATGTTCACAACAGTAGAGACTTACCAGTGTGATGTTGTTTAACTGCTTCTTTAGGAGCAAGACATCTTCTTTTGGATCTGCAGCTCGAGATAGGTTCTCTAACTAAATGACAAAACAGATGAAAACATTAATTCAATGCATCAGTTACTTTTTCTACAATCACCTCCTCGGTCCTAGATATAGTATCATAAACGTTCACACCACAAGGCGCTCTGGCTGATATTTTCGGAAGCAATTTCAAATGAAGAACGTTCAGTACACTGAACAAAATGACAGAGAAGGAAATTCAAACTTAACTTTTTGAGAAATAAAAGGTAGGGTAATCTTTGTATATTTATAATCTTGCAGAGGATTGGTCTTTATTGTACTGTTGGACCCTGCTATTCACGGACCCCATGTATTCGCGGATCATAAAGTGAGTTGCTTTGACATTCATGCATTCCTGTTTTTTTTTTTTAACACTTCAGGACTGTTCTCCTGTGTCTACCTGGGAAATTGGAAATCAGCCAACATCACAGCATTACATCAAAAGGTGTAAATCAGATCCCCTTAACTACAGCCCAATTAGCTTATTGTACTTCCAATCATCAACAAGGTCATGGTTGACATATAATCATTCCTTTTCTCCAACAGCCTCATCACAGATCATCAATTTCGATTCAGACATTGGCACTCTACCTTGGACATGCTGCTTCTATTCTCCCAACAATGGTGGAGGCCCTCAATATTAGACATGAGATCAGGGCCGTCTCTCTGGATATATCTCGAGCTTTTGATGCAGACTGACATCCTGCTTTACTCTCCAAACTGTCTGCCTATGAAATCCAAGGCCAACTCTATTCTTGGATTTCTGACTTCCTCCACTCTCCGAGACAACATGTGGCTCTCAACGGAGCCCTTTCATCTCCTCTCCCTGCCAAGGCTGGATTACCCCAAGGCAGTATTCTCGACCCCATATTATTCCTAATCTTCATCAATGATCTCACTGACTCTCTGGAAAGTCCACTTTATCTCTTTGCTGATGACTCTACTCTCTGCTGTGACATCTCTCATCCTTCTGACTGACAGGCAGCAGCCTCTTCCCTCTCAGACCTTGACAAAATCACAAACTGGTCAAACACAACTTGCCTATGTATCCATATTGTCCACCCATTTTGTTTTCCCTTACCCCTCATCGTTACCTGCATCCCTTGTTTGTCTGTCTCCAACTACTTTCTCTCTTCGCCCTGCTGTTGTTTCTTCCCCTTTCTCCTGCTGTGTGCTGATTTGTTCTGTGTAATTGCTCTTCCACGAGTCTAGACCATGTAAAAAAAAAGTATATTTGTCTTTATATATATTATATTTTAAACAATTCCCCGACATTCGCGGCATATTTCAGAAATGTATCCTCTACAAGTAATGGGGTCCAACAATATTTGTAACCAATACCCATAATCACTTGTTTCTTCTTTAAATACTTGTGACACTGAAAATAAAGATGGCAGCAAATGATATGTTTGCTAAGCATGTGGAAAAGAGAATAACTGGAGGATTCATAGAACACTCTACCCCACACAATCTTGAGGGGGGGAGGACATGGGTGGTGTCTGTGAGCAGTAAATTCGAGTGGTCAAGGTCAGGTCAGGTCAGGTATGGGAGCATGCGCCAGAGCAGCACGTCACTGAATCCACTTTCCGCCGGTACTCCAGGGGCCTCCGTCTGGTCATCCCCCAGGCAGATGCCTGGCCCAGCCCCATCTCCTTGAGATGCCGATCAACCTGCTGCAACCACGAGGAACATGGTCGGCCCATTGGCCTCCTCCACTCAGGAGACTCCCTCGCTGAGAGAATCTGGTGAGCAGGATCAGCATCAGGAAAACGAGCCACATGTCCATACAGCCGCAGCTGATGCTTACGGACTGTGCAGGTAACAAATCTCATTTGAGTCTCGCTCAGCAACCGCTCGTTAGACACAAAGTCTGACCAGTGATAGCCAAGGATTCTCCGAAGAGACCTGGTACCAAAGGAATTAAGTCTCCGTCTCAGATCCATAGTCAGAGTCCAAGTCTCACACCCATAGAGCAAGACTGGAAGCACCAAGGACCTGAAGACTCGGACTTTCGGCCTCCCGCACAGGTACTGGCAGCGCCACACCCCATTATCCAGTGAATCCATGACTCCCCAGGCCCGACCCAGACGTCTATTGACATCTGGCTCACAGGCAGCAGAGACATGAATATCACTGCCAAGGTAAGTGAATCTCTCCATGACCTCAACATGCTCACCACAAACAGGCACAGATAGGTCAAGATGATGTAAAAAGCAATAATATTTTGTCCAAGTACTGCTGAACGATGTTTTTGAAAGTGCCAATAAGGTGATTTGTGTTCTGCAGTGTTCAAGTATATAATTCAATTAAAAAAAAAAGATTTTAAAGGTTGTAGAAAAAAAATTGGGAGAAGTTAACCACCATTTATGCAGCGTCTTTTACACCACCGTATTTCACAAATCTAATATTAAAAAAAGTAGCTTGGTCTTGACATGCCTGCATCCATCCCTGTGTGCATGTGTCTGTCCATTCGTCTGTCTGTCAACAATTGTCCTGTACACAATCGGCAGCACAGCATAGCAATATATATGCATACACACGCAAACACACATATACGTGCTGCACATACAAGCATTAGGAGAGTTTGTTTCCTGGCATCGCCCATGCCTAATACTTACTCCAGACAGCTTGATCAAAGGAAGGAAAACAGGAGGAGAGGAAGGGTGAGAATGTTTATCTTATTTTGATCTTCCTCTTCGTGTGCTGTTGCATATTATTTTGGAATTCAGCTTCTAAAAAGGCTGTGATGAATAACCGATTCACACTCTCCCCCTCCTCGCTCCCCGAGTGTATAGCTAGGCTGGTACCTATACACCTCCTAATTTTATTTTACCATTAACAACAACCATTCTTTTTTATTTTTTAGCAATTGCACAAAAATTTGTATTCCCATCAATGAAGCAATGGATCTTGCATTCTAATTATATTAGTTATTTGTGCCTGTTGTTTGTGTCCTTTATGACGTTCTTAAAAACAATGTTTCCTGTTTGAAATAATTTTGTTTGACTGCCAGGCAGACAGATTAAGAAAGTTATCTCACTGCTCTCTGCGCATGTGTGATTACGACAAATTCAGAGCCAAAGTACTGTGAAACTGCAAGTTAATTTTCCCGTTTCTTTTCTGATTTGTGTTCAAAATACAACATTCAATTGAAATTAAGTTGTTCCTTGATTATAAACCGACATTTGCAGATGGATGGACAGACAGACAGACAGAGAAACTATTGCTTAACCACGCCTTTCGCTTCACGCGTGTTGGGTAATTATTACATTTGTCATCAATGAAAACATCAAGCCAGTTGAAATGTAAATGGTTTACTGTACAATATGGTGAAGATTTTACCACACTCAGTGGCATAATGGTTGGAGAGTCCACTCTGATTCTGGGAGGTCGGTGGTTCTAACCATGGCTGAGTCATACCAAAGTCATTTAAAAATAAATAAATAATAATAATAATAATAATAATAACTAGAACTGCCACTGTATAACTGCTGGCAGTGGTACCCAGACGCCCGCTTTTGATACAATATGAGACTTACTGCAGATGATAGTCGCAAAGTTTTGCTTCGATAGGATAAGTGGTTCCAGAGAAAGCATTATTTAATATTTTTCTTAAATCCAACATGGCTGCCAAACCATGTGACCTATCAATTATTCATAAACAAACTTATATCCCCACGTGTGCAGAATAGACTTGTTAAGTTTCCCCTTGATCTGACCAGCGGTTCTGGAGATGTTTGAAGATTTTAAGCTCAATTCAATATGGCCACCAAACCATGTGACCTATCAATAAGAAATAATTAAACTTGTGAAAGGATGTCATGGGGAATGTGTGTGTAAAGTTTCGCCTCAATCTGTCCAGCTGTTCTGGAGAAGAAGATTTAAAAAATATATATTTCAAAACAAGATGGTTGCCGAACCAAGTCACCGATGACGTCACAATAAATTTTTTTTTCTATGGTAAATTGGTGTGTGGATGACGCTCAAACATTTCAGATTTTTCCCATGCAGCGTTCTATTTGACGAATTTTCACCGGGCTACCGCTTCACCGATGACGTCACGAAAAATCACCCGTATTCCCCGTGGGGAGTTCATTAAAATGTTTGAAGCAAATTTTTTTTCCATTGCACGGTTTCAGAGATAGAGGTCCACAATTTATTGGTTATTCCAACATGGCACCCATACCACGTGACCTATGACATCATAATTATCAACTAAATATGCTATCAAAAAAGATACATACTATGGTGAAAATTCCGTGTCGATCGGACGAACAACAACCTGAGAAAATGATTTTTAAAGCGAAAAAGCCCACAAATTGCCGGCGGAAAAGAAAAAAAAAAGAAATAAACGGAAGAAAAACAATAGGTTACCCAGTCCATTGGACTGGGAACCCTAAAATCAATAGGTTACCCAGTCCATAAGACTGGGTACCCTAATAAAGAGCACGGACAAATTTCCATAGGTTGGCAACCATTGGGAAGGCTTGATTGGGCCTAATAGCCCCTTCCTGTATTGAAGTTCCTTGTAAAGGTACTCATATTATAACTTGTGGTCATACAAACTTTGTTATAAATAAAAGTAGACATCATATTTGAACCACACTTATAACTACATGGTTTGACCATCATGCCTTACACCTTTCCTGTAATTCCCAAAACTGCCAGGATCCCAACCTACAGAATATTTGCGCTCGTTTCGCCACACAAGTCTAGTTCTCATGTTGATAATTATAAACCACTTTAAGGTGACAATGAAGCAAGAACTGCCAGAAGACCAAGGGGTTTACAAGAGAGAAAGGGCAACATGAAACAGACTTAATATATGCATCAACACATGCCACAAGCAAAGGTCATTTTCGCAGATTAGCAGGGATGACTCGTTGAATCATAAAAACTCTTTGCTCTCTTTAAGCATTTGGGTTTAATGCAAAATCTGGTTGCATCACTACAATCCCTTTAAATTAATCAATGAGGATGTACAAGCATACTAAAACATTAATATGCCAAATATTGGTTGAAACTTTCAAGGGAATGTTGAAATTATTGAAATATTTGAGATTCAAAAAAAGATACAACGCAAGGCTGCATTGCATCACAACGTCTCTTCACAATTTACAGGTAAATTAATGAGAGATGCAAACATGTCATAACAAGGCATAACATTGATAGATAGGCACATCAGTAACCTCAGATATGCTGATGACCCACAAATCATTAACGAACGAAGGAAGCTATGAAATAACAAACAAAATAAGTCAATGAAGTATGAAAAGAAACTGAAACTAAAAACAAATTTCACAAGAAACAAAGCTGCTAACGAGCAGAAAGAGATCAAGAGTAGTAGTTTGTGCAACATCAACATGGATGGATTCTGAAACAAATCATCTGTCAAGCACTTGAGGTTCAATTGAAACCTCCACTGCAGGCTACACTTCAGACAATCAGAGATCACAATGATGGAAAAAATGGACCATTAACCTGAGTGGCATCAAACTTCGTTGTGATGCTTCGATGTCTGGAACATCAAAGCAAATCAATGTTTAAAGTGACGCTCAGGTACCAAAGATAAGAATAGGATAATTGTTGCAGACATGGTTCCATCCATAAATGCTCAAGATTGGCTGGAAGTTATAATAGAACAAGTGAAAGTATTTTCCACGAGGTCCGTGCATATACAATGCCTTGAGAAAGTAATCACACCACTTGAATTTTTCACAATTTGTTGTGTTTCAGCCTGAATTTAAAAAGCATTAAATTTAATTTTTTTGTCACTGATTTACACAAAATACCCCATAATGACAAAGTGAAAACATGTGTTTAGAATTTTTTACAAATTAATTAAAAATGAAAAGCTGAAATGTGTTGCATAAATAAGTGTTCAACCACTTTGCTGTGACACTCCAATGGGAGCTCAGGTGCATTCAATTTCATTTGATCATCCTCGAGATGTCTCCACAACTTGATTGGAGTCCATCTATGGCCAATTCAATTGATTGGACATAATTTATAAAGAAACACACCTTTGCTTAGACTGCAGCGAATAAGGTCCCACAGTTGGCAGTGCATATCAGAGCAGAAACTCCACCATGAAGTCCAAGGAACTGTTAATAGACCTCCGAGTTAGAATACGGAGGAAGTATAGATCTGTGCAAGGGTATAAAACAATTTCTAGAGTGTTGAAAGTTCCCAAGAGCGCAGTCAGCTCCCTCATTGGGAAAAGGTAAGAATATGGAACTACCCAGACTCTTCCGAGAGCTGGCTGTCTGATCAAACTGGGCCAGAAGAACATTCGTCAGGGAGGTGACCAAGAACCCATTGACGACTCTGACAGAACTACAGAGCACCTAGGCTTAGAGGGGAGAACCTGCTGGTGGGAAAACAATCTCTGCCACACTTCACAAATCTAGGGTTTGTGGGAAAGTGGCCAGATAGACACCACTCCTCAGAAAAAGGCACATGGCAGCACACCTGGAGTTTGCAACAAGGCTCCTGAAAGTCTCTGAGAGCATGGGGCAAAATATTCTGTGGTCTGATGAGATGAACATTGAACTGTTTGGCCTGAACGCAAAGTGCTACATCTGGCAGAAACCGAGCACAGCTCATCACCCATCCAATACCATCCATACCGTGAAGCATGGTGGTGGCAGCATCATGCTATGGGGACGCTTTTCAGTGGCAGGGACTGGGAGACTTGCAAGGATAGAGGGAACAATGAATGGAGCCAAATACAGGTAAATTTTTGAGGAGAACCTTCTTCAGAGTACAAAAGACCTGAGATTGCAGAGAGGATTTACGTTCCAACGGGACAATGACCCCAAGCATACAGCCAAAGCCACACTGGAATGGCTTCAGTACAAGAATGTGAAAGTCCTTTGAGTGCCCCAGCCAAAGCCCAGACTTGAATCGCATTGAGAATCTGTGGAAAGACTTGAAAATTGCTATTCTCCGATGCTCCCAATCTAACTTGATAGAGCTTGAGCAAATCTGAAAAGAAAATGGGAGAAAATCCCAAATCCAGACGTCCTAGGCTGATACAGACATACCCAAGAAGACAAAGCTGTAGTCGCTGCCAAAGGAGCTTCTACAAAGTATTGACTCTGTGGGTTGAATACTTATTGAGGCAGGATGTTTCAGATATTTTTTATTTTTAATGAATTTGTAAAAAAAAAAAATCTAAAAACATGTTTACACTTTGTCATTATGGGGTGTTTTGTGTAGATCGGTGACAAAAAATTTAAATGTAATCCATTTTAAATTCAGGCTGTAACACAACAAAATGTGACAAAAGTCGAGAGGTGTGAATACTCCAGGTATGTACCAACTGAGGAAGTATACCCCCATTAGCATTCATTGTACAGTAGAAGGAAGAAGCCAGTTCAAAGAAGAAGACAAAACAGAAAAATAAAATATACCTGGAAAACAACACCTGGAGGATGCTTGACACAACGAAAGTTATAAAAGACAACAGATTTGAGAATAAATATTTACCCCACATACAAACAAAGTGAAAAGCAGGGTTAAGCAATTGGTTCACTCTGTCTATCTATCTGTCTACAGACATCAGTCTATGATCAAGAAACAACTTAATTTCATTTGAATGTTAAATCTAATCCTGCACATAAAATTTGTCGTCTGTCTGTATGTTCACGGTTTTTGTAAAGACTGCTGGGCCGATAACCACCACATTTGGCACAAAGACCATATTGGACCGAGGGATTGTCCTGAGGATATTTTCATTCATCACCTCAACCTATAAAGGCCACTTCTCTCTCTTTTTATTTATATTAAATCTGGTTGGCTAACGGCGATCATGTGACACATAACACGGGTGAAGGCCAGCATATCTAATTAGCAGAGTTGTGTCTTCCACCCATTGGCTGGACAGCTGGCTTGACTCCACACACAATTATAACCTAACAAATTAAAACATTCGCCATTTTCGTGCTACAGTAAGCCGCTATGGTCAGTGCTGTACTGTATTTACAATCGTCATGCCTTCCCTATGTTTTCCCTTCATTGTAAAGCATGCATGAGCCCATATTTTTCTATATATGGTGGTTTCACGGCAAGTGAGAAGGCCCTAGCATGTGTAGGCCTCAGCCTTTTGGCCTTCAGCCCTCGAGCGAGGTTTATACTTATGCACTGTCTGGGTTTGTTTTTTCTGGGAGCAACCATTTTCCCTTGACAAATTTCTTCCCCATCTCTAAACCTCCATTTCTGTTGTGCGGAAACTCCACAGCCTCAACTTTGGCAACCTCATGTGATCACTGGTGGTGTGAACAATCAGAGATTTTTTTTACTGGTGACCAATTGGAGATTTTTAGTGAAGAAGGTATTTGGTGACGGGAACTGTTTATTTTTAAGTCTCGATTTTTGGTGGTGGGTGATCAGAACTTGGACGGAAAGCTGTGAATTACAGATGCAAATTTTAACATAACACTCTCCATGTTCATGCTCCCCACCTCTGACCCTCCCAGTCTTGCATGGCTGTTCCTTTGGTGAGAATCTCTTTTCCTTAGATCTTCATATCATACTTTTAACCAAATTAAATTATCTGATGATGACTTTTTAAAAGTACGGAATCTGCTGCAACGGTGGGTTCTGTTGGGTCAGGGGCTGCCTTCTATGTGGTCCGTATTCCCCAACTATCCCACCTGCTATGCTTGGGCTCGAGCAAAAGCCAGCATTATTACATTTTATGAAACATGATGAATACGACTTACAACCGACTATGCTTTGAACAGAGCTCCCTATTGAGACATCTAGCTCTTTGTGATGGGCCTCAAGCACAATGAATAGAGATTTCATCAGTGGCAACACAAATCATACATGTAAACATAATTCTTAATTAAACATGGTAAAGTCACAGGTTTTCACGAATTATGAATATTGTGGTGAAGTGTAGTTTTGCAACAAAATGTGACGTCAATAACACTGGCTCCATTTGAAATATTTTTTTCAGAGGTCTAGGTTTTCTCAACGGTACTTATATGTTTTTTGCATGCTGAATTCAGAAATGTATCTCATTTCGCTCAATCAGGTCAAGTTTTTTTTTTGAGGAAAAATGTCGCTATCTCAATTTTAAGGAAAAAAATAATCAAAATTTTGTTTTTTTAATTAGCATTTTTTTAATTCAAAATCAAACTTACATCGACAGAAAATGTACAAACTATACATATAATGACACACAAGTACACTTAATGTGGAAGAAAGTGCCTTCTCAATTACTTTCATTTCAATTTCAGGAAAATATAGATAAATCGTCGTTTCTGGCAACAGCCAACTTCAGTCGCTCCAGCAGTCGCTGTTTTCCTTCGTCTTTTTAATGTTGAATTTCACATTAATGGTACTTGTGCGACATTTTATATATAGTTTGTACATTTTCTGTCAATGTAAGTCTGATTTTGAATTTTAAAATGCTAATTAAAAAAACAAAAATTTTGATTATTTTTTTTCCTTAAAATTGACATTTTCCTTAAAAAAAAAACTTGACCTGATTGAGTGAAATGAGATACATTTCTAATTTCAGCATGCAAAAAGCATATATGGACCGTTGAGAAAACCTAGACCTCTGAAATGATGCAGACCAGTGTAATTAATGAAACGGAAGACCAAGAAGAAACCCGAAGAAGCAAAGAGCAAAGGAGTCGTCATCAGGAGGAACCTGGATAGGATTCGGGTTTCAGCCGCTACTCCACTACCCTCAAATCCATCCAGATGCAGACAAGTGAGCCTTACTAATTATTTCCATTCGTAGAACAGGTATCCCAGCTAGTTCTGAATACTGTAGAACATGAATCAGGACACGAACCTGCAGTTTAGCAAGACTTTCCTCTGAAATCGGCAAATTGCACGGATATTGTCTCGATCACGCACGCGCAGAGGAGCGAGATAAAAAAATTTTTCGTGTTTTTCTGGCAGTTAAACAAAATTGAAAATCATTCCAAACAGGAAACTGACTGGCTTTAGGATGACGCCATAAAGGATGCAAACAGGCACGAATAACTAATTTAACACGTTAAACATGGTGGTGTAAAAGACCGTGCATCAATGGCAGTAAACTTCTGAAAAAAAAAGAAGATTGTTTTGTGTTTTTTCGACATCCTTTGAAACCTTTTAAATTTAAATCTCATGATATACTTGAACGTTCTACAGTAGAACACAAATCGCCCTCTTGGCAATTTCCAAAACTTTCCATTCAACAGTACTGTACGGTACTTGGAAAAATATTTACTCCGTCTCATGCCCCAACGGCAGACTAACTGTGAGATTCAGCATTCAGACAAACATGGCAGTGCCTATAATGCTGTTGTTTCATGTAAAATACAAAGCAAGAGATGAAAAGACCCTTCCCATATCCTTTTCCTCAAGACTGCCTGGGATAAGGTGTTCCATGAAGCCTGTAGTTGGATATATGCCAAGATCACCGATTGTCACACACAATGGTGATCACAAGTAAGCAAGCAACGACTGCCAAGGTGGAGCAACAAGCCTCCATTGTTGATAAATGTCGAACAAAATGCCAATGCAGACCTCTGGAGGACCTCTTCCTCAAGCAATACATAAGGTTCAGACAAGGATTAAAGCATTCTGGGAAAAATCCCGACTGGCTAGGGTGTCTTTGGGTAAATATATGTGGTCCGGCTTAGGGAGGTGGGCTGACAAGGCAAGAGATGGCAAGCATCATGGACCAGTGTGGTAAGTTAATGTTATGGTGAAAATAACGATTTCTTCACATCCGCATTTGGAAAACGTTCAGTCTGTATAACTCTCAGTGTCTAACACATTGCACACTTCACGCCCAAAGATTTCAGTTTTCCTTCACAAAAGGTTACATGGACCCCAGTACCGAACGGTCAAGGGAAGACAAAGTAATATATACATATTAATACGCTTTCCTGAAAATACAATATTGAAATGCAGGCTTGCCATGACCTTACTTGCAACGACGTACTCCTGGAGAATGGTCACTCCTGAAAACGTTAGGCCCACCATTTGCTGCCAGTCAAGCCACATCCAATTTATGACTTGTCATTAGGCCTCAATCCGTAAAAATGCACAAAACCACGCTTGGCTGTTTCTTTCGAATTCAAATTACTGCTTTCACAAAACAAGCTTTGTGCAAACAGCAATAAAATGTGCGAGAAATTAAATTACTTTGTGCAACCACGTGGAAATGTTTCGACTGTAGTGGGCAACGATCGTAAGAAACGAAGAAAAATGTACACTTTTAAAATCCCTACACATGAACGCTCAAAAATGGCATGTAATTACAGTTATCTCCTGTTCACGCGAGCTTTCGTCGCAACCACCATTTTGTATAAACGTTATCGGGTCGAACACACACGGCGCAAACCTTTCGGAGCTTCGTGATTGTCGACTCGAGCTCTCCAACTTCTGATTTGTGCTGCCTCTTAAGCTCAAACACAGAATTTTCCATCTTTGCTCGTTCCTGGAACAGACATTGGTATAATATCAGCCTGAATTAATGGCTTTTGCTTGATGCGATGCTTACTGGAAAGCTTGTCTTTTACAGCATAAAATAAATAAATAAACAGTCTCATCATGTTATGTCACTAGTGCTATGCAAGTGGGTATAATAACTCCCCCTCCCCCCCTCCACACACACACATATATATATATATATATATATATATATATATATATATATATATATATATATATATATATATATATATATATAAAATTATATTCAACACAATCATCAATTCACCAACTTTGTGCTATACTCCCAAAATTAGGTCACACAATGTTTTATGAAGATGGGGATAGCCGTCAGCTGCCCGTCTATTTATTATAACGTCTGCAAATGTGGCAGAATTTTTGACACTCTCGATCCACAATTAATTATTTTTTCTCCTCCAGAACTTCTTTGCCTTCTCTCTCATCATTCATCCCAAGGAGGGGAACATCAGCAAGACGAAGGCCATGGTTACCGGTTATCTTTGTGTAAATCAAAGCATTGCAAATGGATTATCAAATTGCTAAGATTCGACGAATGCCTTTATCTTATAAAAGACCCAACATACTGTACATCTCACGACGTGGTTTCTTGGAGATTGATCAACCGTGAGCCAGGTGCATACACAGCAGTCATAGTGTTTAACTCCAGTGACTCCATGGTGTTAATTGAGAAAAAGAGTGTCATATTTGAATGCACATTGCAAGCTCCTCATGAAGAGATCCCTGCAATGTATTTGGTGAGTGTCTTTCCTGCCTCAACTTGCTAAGATTATTAGTAAATATTCTCCCTCGATTTGTCTATCAGAGTACTGGCCTGGGTGCTTCAGGTCCAGGCCTTAGTGATGGTCACACCTCTTGCCGAATTTTCTCCTCCTGACGCTGCAACCGCTGCTCCATTTCGTCCTCCAACTCGCTGAGCCTGCATCCAGCGATTTCCTGGGCCCTGCACAGTTAAAGCACAGTGAACATTCCCATGCCAGTTCTTCCTCAAACACCCTTGATGGCACTGAAGGCAAAATAAAAAGTTTTAAGAAAAAAGAAAAAAAAAAAACGTGATTATACTTATGTGTGTTCTATTAGTACCAGTACAGCAATTGTATGAACACTCTCAAGTTGTGGTGGAGGGTGGAATTGAGAAGTGGTTTGAAGGCTTTAAGTGGGGAGTGGATTGATGCCTTTGGGTTTGGAAAGAGAGGGGGAGGCTTGGGGATGAGGGGGAGAGTTAAGTTGTGGTGGGTGGGGAGGTGAGTATGGTGTTTGAATGCTTGGAGTGGGGAGGCGATTGAAGCCTTAGGGTTGATGACCTTAGGGGTTGATGACTTTGGGTTTGCGAATGGGGGGATAGGGTTGAGAATTTGAAGTCACATTTTACATTGTGCAGGTGTTTCACAGGTCCCTGCTTGTAAAGTTATTAAAACAATTATATTATTTTTGCAGCAGTAATTAAAGAACGCATATTGGACAGACATTAGATTATGAATTTGATCCGCCAGTTGCATCATGACTGCGGCGCAACTGTTCCGTCAATGCAGTGCTCCTGCACATTAGGGCACTAATTTGGAATTTGGCCAGGGTGTCGGCAATAACTCGCTTATCCCATCGTGGGATCACTAATGTCAACCAGTTAATGGTAATAGATGGGTCCTGAGCTTAGCATCCATTTGTGGAACAGTGCATTCAATGATAACTCCAAGCCTGCAGTGATGCAGCAATACGACCGTTTATCGCCGGGTTGTTACTAACCCAGACTATATCGCTCAAAGGAAAACACATGGCCTCAAGTTTCATTGCAACATTATAACTTGTTACCTTTTTACAGAACTCAACTTTTAACATAAACGTCTCACCTCAACAACAAGCATCATACAATCATGCAAAACAAAACAATACTGTGATAGACTCAGCTCCCTAACTGGTGATTCAGGAGGTGCAGCTAAATGTTTAAAATCAATTTATCTGCATCGTGGTTTCAGTGCATGTGTATGGTTTCATGAAGATTTTGATTATGCTGAAGGATAGGATTGCAGCTCAAAATACACAGAAAATCTCCTTAAAAAAAACAAGGGCACTGGGTGAGCACCCAGGGGTGCTCACCTGGAAGCGGCTGGATAAGATAACCAGGGAACCATTGGTCAACATGGATGACCAACAAAATATGTAATGACTTGGTAGATGACCAGCATTGGTAGGCATGGATGACTCAGGAGAAGAAAGTTAATACCTCTGGATTTTTTTTTTTAATGCCATGAACAAACTTTGTTACATCATGGGTGATGAAGGTGGTGGTCAAGTTTCATCAAAATTGTGCATGTAGTTTCTGAGAAGAAAGCAAATATATATTTTGGGGAGCAACCCCCTCCCCAATCCTTACACTCCCTTCAACCCCGATTTTTCAAATGTCATGAACAAACTTTGGTACATCACGGGTGATGAAGGTTGTAGTAAAGCTTCACTGGAATTGGTAGTGTCGTTTCTGAGAAGAAAGCAAATACCTCTTGGGGGGGGGGCAACACCCTCGTAAACTCCCTTTATTGAACCCCCTCACACCCCGTTCGTTTTTTCATGCCATGAACAACCTTTGGTACATCGTGGGTGATGAAGGTTGTGATCAAGTTTCATCAGAATTGCATCTGTAGTTTCTGAGACGAAAGCAAATACCTATTTTGGAGGGCAACCCCCATAAACTCCTTTAGGGCCCGATTTTTTTTTATGCCCTGAACAAACTTTGGTACATAGATTGTGATGAACATTGTGGTAAAGTTTCACCAAAATCGTAAGTGTAGTTTCAGAGAAGAAGTTGCAAGTATTTGTGGACAGACGGATGGACAGACAACGCACCACCCCATAAGCTCCATGGAACTATGTTCCAGATGAGCTAACAACAAGTTTAATAAATAATTGGAATGAGGGCACAGGAAGCAAATATGACAATACAAATCACAGAGATAACCAAACGGCATGCTCGACTGGACTGTAACAGTTTCAGGGATATTTTTTAACGCTACTGTTCTCACAGGTAGACGCGGTCGGGAACACAGGAGAAATGATAAAAGTGTCGCATGTGCCCTTCTCTGGGAGGGAAATAAGGACAAAATACATTATGTATGACACAGGCTGATCTTGTGGGTCCGAGATGACCCGGGAAGCTTTAGTGCAGACATGGCTGCAGATCCAGTGATTGGTATGTGTGATGATCAGGCATTGAAAATTGAAATTGAGGAAAATTGAAAATCAGGTGAGGAAATTGAAAAAAATATTAATGAGCGTTTTATTGTTAAGAAACCATTGCGGCCTGTTCCAAGTCAAGGCATTGTTGAGCAGACCAAATAAAATGGTGAACACATAGAGATACATTTAAAGTATGCCGCCCCCATGCCAAATAAATAAATAACAAATCCTCCAGCGCGCGACATTACCGGGGTGCCTTCAGCACCTGGCAATGCCACCGTGCAGCACATGGAGATGGAATTGGGAGGAAGCGGTGTACTTTTGAGGTGAATGTGTACAAATGCTACTTAGTTTATGTGTACAAATGACACTTACTCACTATGCAGCACGTGGAGATGGATTTGGGAAGGAGCGGTGTACAATAATTGATTAATTGCATCATTAAAATAAATAATTATCATATAATAATTAATTTCTTAATCAATTAGCTAATAGTATACCAAAAACACCACGGTTTCATCCGAATCTGTATCTTTTTGAAAATGAAGTAATTCATCGAAAAATGATTAATTAATTGATTAATCAATGAATCAAAAATATCCTTTATAGCCAAATCACTTGTTCACTATCATGTCCAAATATCAGTTTTCTCGCTCAAAAGGTGCCCGAGATATTGTCTGGATGAGAAAGAAAAGAAAAAATAAAGTAATTAATAAATCTATAGTAATTGGGTAATTAATTAATTACTTGATTAATCAAAAAATAAAATATAACATTTTTGCCAAAGCACATCTTCACTTTTGTCCCCAAATGTGAGTTTCCGAGCTCAAAGGACGGCTGAGATATCTCCCCGACAAACAAGAAAAACAAACAAACAAGAAAATAATGTCATGCAGAGCATGATACTTGCAAAATCCACCCCCCTTTCCAAAGGTTGTCAGGGATACATCAAATTGTCCATTTCATTAAGATTAAAATTGACAATCCTAATCATATCAAAGCTCAGGTCAATCGGATGAAAATTGATTATTTTTCAGATCGAAATTGATGAATTCAGAAGTTTGACCTTGAGTTGACCTTTGACCTCTTGACCGAAAAAATAGTTGGTTTCCAAATTCAGTGATGCACAATGCAAATCCTGTTCAACTTTCAAGTTAATAGGATGTAAATTGACAATTTTTCAGTTGAAAATAGATTTTAGAAGTTTGAACCTGAGTTGACCTTTGACATTTTGGTCTCAAAAATAGTTGGTTTCCCAATTCAGTAATGTGCTATGCAATTGTTGTTTAATTTTCAAGTCAATCGGATGAAAAAGTGACTTTACAAATTTGACCTCAAGATGACAGTTGACCTCATAATCAATAGGCTTCTCAGTTGAGACTACCTCGATAACTTGGTGAAATTTTGTGAAGATCAGTTTAAAATTGTGACCTGTAGGCGATTGACAAACAGACAAATAAACCAATGTCACCCGCAGGGGGTGACCCGTATCTTGCCAAAAGGTGACCACGTGTGACTTCTTTAAGGTCACACTGAAGTGAACAGTGCTGCTATCCACCAGGAGCAACTCCTTGAGGAATATCACCCTACGAGAGATTCCGATGAGAATCGTTCTACAGAGTAACCATGAAAAATATGCGTTTGCCTCATAACGTCACCAAATGACGTCATAATGTCTCAAGCTTGACATATCTAGAAAGCACTCATCGAGGTGTTCAATTTGAGGTACTACACGATATGGTTCCTAAAACTTTAAAATTTGACCTTGGGGTCAAATATGTTTGACCTCAGGCGCTAACCATGAAGGTCAAGGCCAATCGCCACCAAAAATTAATCAGCTGAGCACCAGACCATGATCTATATTCCCATGAAGGTTGAAGACGATCCGATCAAAATTACTCAAAAAATAAGGGTTTCGTCGACTCCCCTGATTTGCGACAAAGTGACCTTGACCTTCAAAATTTTATGCACTGAAAGGGACCTCTATAGGCCTCTGATATGCGAAGTTACAAAAATTTCCAATGATAACTGTGCTCTGCAGAGTGATTTATATGTGATTACAGACCAAAAAAAACAAACAAAAAACAAACAAAAAAAACATATGAAGGTCAAGGCCAATCGCCTCCAAAAATTAATCAGCTGAGCGCCAGACCATGAACAATATTCCCATGAAGTTTGAAGGCGATTCGATCAAAATTACTCAAAAAATAAGGGTTTTGTCGACTCCCCTGATTTGCGCCAAAGTGACCTTGACCTTTGTCCTTGACCTTCAAAATTTTGTGCACTGAAAGGGACCTCAATAGGCCTCTGATATGCGAAGTTACAAAAATTTCCGATGATAACTGTGCTCTGTAGAATTTTTTTATACGTGATTACAGACAAAAAAAAAACAAAAAAAAACATACAAGCTGACTAACATATCTTGCAAAAAACTTCGTTTTGGCAAGATAACAAACAAACAGACAGTTAGAATATCAAAATAAACTGACCAATATACTTGAAAAATCTTTGATTTTGCAAGAAACAAGAAAACAAACAAACAAACAAACAAACAGTAAAAACTGAGCACTAACTTCCTTCAGCGCCCAGCGATGACGCCATGCATCACCTGGATATGCCATTGGGAAGGAGCAGTGTACATTAAATAAGTAATTAATAAATCGATAATAATCAAGTAATTAATCAATTGATTGATTAATCAAAAAATAAAAAATAACGTTTTTGCTAAAGCACATCTTCACTTTTGTCCCAAGATTTGAGCTTCCAAGCTCAAAGCATGAATGAGATATTGCCTGGACAAACAAGAAAATAAACAAACAAGAAAACAAGCGGCGGTACATTCAAAGTACACTGCCCCCATGCCAAATAAATAAATAACAAATTCTCCAGCGAGCGACATCGTCAAGGTGGCTTCGGCGCCTGGCAGCAAATGAAGTCAGAATTGGGATGGAGTGGAATACAATAATCGACTGATTAATTGCATAATCAAAATAAATAAATAAATATCGTAAAATAATTTATTAATCAATTGGCTAAGAACATACTGAAACCACCACTGTTTCATCTGAATCTGTAACTTTTTGAAAATTAAGTAATTAATCAAAAAATGAAATTATTAATTGATTAATCAATAAATCAAAAATATCCTTTAAAGCCAAATCACTTGTTCAGTATTGTGTCCAAATATCAGTTTTTGAGCTCAAAAGGTGCCTGAGATATTGCCAGGATGAGAAATAAAACACACAAGTAATTAATAAATCGATAATAATTAAGTAATTAATTGATTCATTGATTAATCAAAAGAAAAAAGTTTTTGCCAAAACACATCTTCACTTTTGTCCCCAAATTTCAGCTTCCTATCTCAAAGGATGGCTGAGATGTTGCCCGGACAATCAATCAAACACCCAAGTAAACAAACAAACGGAGTAAAAACTGAGTACTCCCTTCTTTGGGCGCCCGGCGATGACGTCATGCATTGACTGGATATGGAATTTGTAAGTAGCAGTGTACAATTAATACCCCAGCAAGTTGACTCAGTGGATGACACCTTGAGAAAAGATAATTAAATGAGGCCATTAATTTTCTTCAAAAGGGGTGTTAAATTTACCCAAACACCCAATTTTCATCCATGCACTATCTTGGAGGTTCCTTAATGTGCACGCAAAGCTTGTGGACACTAAGTTTCATGATTTTGGAGGAGACACACACACACAATTATCGATATCTATTCCTCATGACATTATTTCAACCTGATTACGTCATGGCTGTGATTGACTGAACCATGTTGTCATGGGAACCATCTCGGTAACTTGCCCTGTGTATGCGATATTTCAAAAAATGTTCAAGATTTAGCTTTCATATGACACAGATCTATTCCTCATACCACCCAAAAGGCAGGGGACTTGGGAGTGTCAGCTCCTTGTTCAGCTTTGAAATACAGTTGATATTTACTACATTGTCCAATCAATCTGACATTCACAAATCACCATCACACAGGCGATACCGCAAAGCTCAGACATAAGGTTTTCCTTTTGAACAATCTCAGCAAATTTGACTTCCATCCACAGAGATGCAAAAACAAAGCCAATACCTTTGTTTGGTGAGGAACATGGTCCCGTGATGTGAAATGGCAGCATGTGATGTGAACTAAATATTTTATTATGCAGCACACCATCATATTAACCTCAAACCAAAATTCAGCAGTCAGATGGTCGGTAAATAAATTTAAATGGAAAATGAAAAATAATTGGAAGAAAGTTTGTTAAAAGAGTGAGTGGAGGATAATGAAGATGAAGAAGATGATGGTATTAGTACAATATGTCATCCATATTTGACAATGCTGATTGTCAATAAGATACGTTGCTTGTAAAAAGGACAGCGGTGATGGGAAGTATTTTTGTGACTTAATGAGGATGTCATACATTATGTATATAGCCAAATAAATTTTCTGACCGTCTTGCTGAGAAGGCAATGCGCTCTGTCTCCTGCTGCTGTCGTTCAATTTCCTGCAGGAAACATTGTATCACCTTCTCATACTGTGAAAGTAGGCGAGAGTTGGATGTGCCATGGATCTGCTGGTGTGTCTCTCCCACAGCCTCTTCCCTGCAAATGAGATACCACGACAGCCATGTTGATTTATCAATTATGTATGCCGGGTCCTGCAAAGCCTGCCTCACACTATCCGACGCGTGCTGACCCAACGCAACAGGACCGTCGGCGATGAATCTTGTACAATCTCGTTTTGTCATCGATTGTCACACAATATGCGGCTGTCGATGACACTATTGTCGGAAAACAAAATGACAATGAAAAATACAGGCAGGGAGATGATTGGAAGGGTGAAAGCTCTGTGCACTGTTGCTTTGGTACTGATGTTGGCACGTCATTGATGGCATATCAGGAGAAAGAAGCGGCTGTGTGGAAAGTACGAAGTGAAGAGTTGCCGGCTCAGGGAGCATGACGACTTGCCAGTGGAACCTGTACCACTAAGTGCAGCTGCTATTTCCCCAAATGCCTTGGACTTGGCATTTTGCTTTCAATACTATTTACTGCCATAGTCACACCAGCAGGTGTGATCCCGTCAGAAA
Organism: Eptatretus burgeri; assembly: GCF_056783735.1. Lineage (NCBI taxonomy): Eukaryota > Metazoa > Chordata > Myxini > Myxiniformes > Myxinidae > Eptatretus > Eptatretus burgeri. The sequence goes on from NC_140971.1 coordinate 49,208,893, forward strand.
TCTACGAGCTGGGCTTCTATCTTACTTAGACCTATCTATCTTAGACCAAAAATCTGCCATATTGACGGTACGGCTAGAAGTCACTGAAAGCGAAAGCATAATTGGTCGATGCATTGCACCTCATCGTAGATCATCGTAGATCGCCGCATACGACCCAACGATGCATAGCTGTTGCCGACAACTCGTCACAACAGCCATGCACGACGATCGCTGACACACCTGAAAACCATGTTAATGATGGTCAGCATCCACCGCACATTAGTCGATTTATCAAAGACTCTCACAGACTAAGCTGTCGCTGATGGTCTTCTCGCTTTGCATCGGCTCGTGTGTGCAGGCCATAAGACTTACAAGTTCTATCCAAGTTGACGTAGACCATCATAAACTGGAACTCCATGAGGGGGAACCGGGGTGTATTGTGGTATCCCCAATGGCAACTATTCTTGGCTAATGATATCAAGTGCAAACACATGAGCACGTCATATAATTGACAAAGAATAGCTGTTATTGCCATTGCGTACGTACATCCCAATGCACTGCAAGTCCTCTACTGCTGATGTAAAGGCTGCTTCCATGAAGTTGATTAAGGGTAAAGTAATCAACCAGTCTTATTAACAGCTTCCATAATCTTGTCCTTTAATCCAAGTCAAAAAAGCACAGACAATCTTGTCGTCTTGCAGGCAGAGGCCATCTTCGATATCACGCGTCATTATAGAGAGATTTGTTATGATTGTTACCATGTATCTCTTATATTTGTGCCCCAGCTGCTGTGTGCTCCTCTGTTTCTGCAATTATTTGTGCCTATCCTTAGGGGTCGTTTATAATGCAAACAAATATAGTAGAAGTTTTGACCCCCTCCCCCTCTTTCTTCTTAGTTGCACACAATGCTTTACTTCCCTCCTCTTCCAAACTTCCTCCTTTACTCCCACACTCCCATACCCCTCTTTTTTCTCTCTCCTATAATTATCATTTTTGTTGCTACCACTAAGCCCCCAGTCATACAACACAAATAGATTCCCCACTTATGTGCACGCTGCACAGTCATGGTGAAAGCCTGGATTTCCTGCACTTTAAATAAGCAAGCGAACTGATGTCACTTTCCCAAGAGGCATACACTATTTATAACCCTTGCATTGAACCCAAAGTGAGCATGCTCTTGTCCTGGGTTTAAATTGTAGAACACTAATTGGATTCAACTAAAAATCCTATCCGGTGTTGTGACAGCAAGGGCAGTGCATCGTGAATCTTGTCATCCTTCAAATTAAACATTATGCCAGCTGTCTCTTCTGCAATCGAGCCATGAAAGACCACATGGCATCTCCAGCATCAGGAGGCCTCTGGGTTGGAACTCTGTGCTAATTCCAAATGATAGGCACGGTTTGAATGGAGAATTGACTCGTCTCATCAGGGGCAACTTCGTGCGAAAACCACTCTGGATTTTAAGTGGAAATCAGAGAATCTCTTACAGTGAGATGTACAAAAAGACCATTGTTGTATATAGTAACAATCAAAAACATTGTGTTATGCCGAAGAGGTGAGGATCCAGTGAGGAAATGATCAACAAGTGACCATGTGACTCACCAAGATTAAAAACATGGCATTCCCTGCAATAAAAAAGACTAAGTTACAGAACATGGTATGACTTTTCAGCTCAAAACAAAGGTCTATCCATCATATTTACAATGATAAACTACTCCAGGCTTGCAAAAGAGCTACAAAGTGCAAGGGTGTTTGGGAGGGTGGGGGGGGGGGGTGGTGGTTAATGCATTCTGACCTTTTACATAATGTACTGGAGGAGTGGAGGTGTTGATTAATTCATCCACAGACACAGTATATGGATTTCAATGTATAATACAATTTATATTCAAGGTAACTACAACATTAAGTCTGATCATGCCCACCACACCTTCCACACCTAAACCCTGAGCAATCACCTAACCTAGTGTCCTATCTCACCGCTCTGGAACAACTGTATATAATGGAGGAGGAACTGGAGATTTGCATATATAATGGCATACTAGCCTGTGTGAAGTTAAAATGTCGGTTTGCAATGGTGGACAAGTTAAACAATGGATTTTATCAACACTGAGCCGATAAGAGCATGTTCAGCTAACGCAGTGGCAAGTGAGATGTGGCTGACCTTTTGAGTGTTAGCCCTTCGTCAGAGCAAGGCTTACTTTTCACCAATTCACCCTTTATCAGAGCAAGGCTCACTTTTCACTAATTCACCCTTTATCAGAGCAAGGCTCACTTTTCACAAATTCACTCTTCATCAGAGCAAGGCTCACTTTTCACCAATTCGCCCTTCATCAGAGCAAGGCTTACTTTTCACCAATTCACCCTTTATCAGAGCAAGGCTCACTTTTCACAAATTCACCCTTCATCAGAGCAAGGCTTACTTTTCACTAATTCACCCTTCATCAGAGCAAGGCTTACTTTTCACTAATTCACCCTTTATCAGAGCAAGGCTTACTTTTCACTAATTCTCCCTTCGTCAGAGCAAGGCTTACTTTTCAGTAATTCACCCTTTATCAGAGCAAGGCTCACTTTTCACAAATTCACCCTTTATCAGAGCAAGGCTTACTTTTCACTAATTCACCCTTTATCAGAGCAAGGCTCACTTTTCACCAATTCACCCTTTATCAGAGCAAGGCTTACTTTTCAGTAATTCACCCTTTATCAGAGCAAGGCTTACTTTTCACTAATTCACCCTTCCGAAGAGCCTCTCTTGCTATGTCTAAGGGCTAACGTTGGGAATGTCAGCCACAACTTTCTTCCCAAGGTGGTTGTTATCCTCTTATTGGCTTTCAGTTGATAAAATCAGCTGTGTATCTTGTATATAAATAACTATCACCATACTCAGTGCAGCCAGTCATAAAAAAATTAAATAGGATTGATACTCCCATTGAGCAGGAACTTAATATTTATTATTATTATTATTATTATTATTGGCTGGTTCACTCTTTGTTACCTGACTTGCTGCAATCTTGATTTTCAGCACATGTATCAAATCAGGTAACAAGTGCTTTTGGTTATTAGGTATCTCTCTCTCATGTACCATACTCTTCACAAAGCCTCAGTGCCACCAAAGCAGCTTTACATCCTGGGTGATCATCCTGGGTGATTACATCCTGGGATGTAATCCTGGGTAATCATCCTGGGAGAAAGGGTTACATCCTGGGTGATCTTACCATTGCCTTCCCAGCAGTAGTCAGGTAAGGAATTTAGGCTTTGTCCATGGTGCCAGTGATAGCTCGCTTACTCTTTACGAAGAACACCATGGGGTCTTTAACGTCCACCAACTAATGCTGGCATACGGGACACCCAGTTTAATGCCCATCCGAGGGACGGCCTGTGAAACACCGGGATGGCAGTTTATAGCTGGGTCAAGATTCAAACGCAGGCTAAACCGCTAAGAGGTGAGGGTGCATACCTCTAGTCCATCCTGCCAGCCTGGGTATTGCTTTATATTAACACTTTAAACACAAATTTCTTCAGAAATTATTAATCTACATATATTATTCTGGCTTTTACAAAAAAAAAATGTCCAGGTCACAATTGAACAATCCCCTTTGATATGGGAGTGCCAAATGAGTTGTCCGATCAGCTTGTACTCACTTGTGGTTGCAAAGGTTCTAAATGGTCATTCACACAAGGTACACTGGCCAAATTCCAGTTTCTGCAAATGGTCAAATATAGGGTCGGCCAACTTTCCCCATTAGGATCCTTATTGATCCCTAACGCTTGTGGTAGCCATATTAGACTTCATGAATGGTGAATCTCTAACTGGAGATCAAATCACATCAGGATATCGACAACTCAGTTGTCCAGAAAGTATTTTTTCTGCATGTGGAAGTGGCTTGGGGAAATAAGCGAGCCATTAAAAAAAAGAAGAAGCAAATGCTAGAAAATGGAATGACCACAGAGTATTGATGACTCTTTAATGGCTCCAATTATTCCCACGATTTTGGAGTTTCCTCGCGAAAGTTTTTGGTCCAAGTCTTTCCTGAACAGGCTGGGCCAGCCTGGCATTCGACTCAGTAGTTTGGATAGGAATTTGTAATTTGTTCATTGTGCCGGCGATAGCTTGCCTACTCTTCACTAAGGACACCATGGGATCATTAACATTCACCAACTGATGCTGGCAGAAGGGTCGCGCAGCTTAACGTCCATCCGAGAGACGGCACACACATTGATCAATCACCCTGCTTGTGTGCTCCTCCATTTCTGCCTGAGAAACACCTGGTGCATTTGATATACCCCGCAGGTGTATTTGAGGGGCATTTTAAAGCTTTTCCAGTCAAAAATAAAAACAAATGATGAAGCAGGAAGAAGGACGGGACAAAAATATATCACTGAATAATTTAAAGGGAGGTGGAGGTGGTTTTGACATGCAATGAGGAAAGATGAAGACAATCTGATAAAAGAAGCTCCATCCATAAAAGGAACCCCATGTCATCTGAGCCCCCTCTGTAAAGAAATAAAAGGGGGGGGACGACAAAAACAAACAACAAAAAACACCTATTTTTTAATTTTTTTTTGACATTTTTCTTATTTTTGTGTGGTGTTGATGTGGCACAGGCATGACGGGCCAAATTTCCTTGTGTGTATGTTCAAGACCCCAAAAGATGAAGACAAAGCGAAACTTGGAGGACTATCCAAGCACGACCAAAAACTTTCAATGGGATGCAAGTGAAAGAATGGAAAATTTGGCAATGGATAGGAAGAAATGGTGAGTTTTTATTGTGAGCTCATACATCAAGGGACAAGTTGAGGATAAATAAGTGAGTCAGGAAGAAAATAAGCCTGGTGTCGGCTTAGTGGTTAAGGTGGTGGCTTGTGATCCTAGGGTCCCGAGTTCAAGCCCCGTTTGCCGCTGAATTAAAATACACCAGGAGGTTGACTCAACCTGTCATCCTTCCGAGGTCGGGAAAATGAGTACCAGTGTACTGGTAAGGGGGACACTGCATCAGCGGCATAGCCGCGTCCCAACCAATGATGCAACCAGCAGCCACAGGCTGCACTCGATAGAGAGAGGAAGAAAATGAAAGCGGATGGATTTGCCAGCATCATACCATAAAAGGTGTTACATATACATACATAAACCATGATACTGTGCCAAATATATTAACACCTTTACAGATTCGCAGTTGTCATCGTTCGATCCAATTCCAAGAAGAATCAAATCCAGAAGCGAAAGAATCCTTGGTAAGTCCTCAACCCATTGAGATACCTTACTACCTTACAATTCATTAGCAGATGAAGAAACATCAACAACAATTTGGATGCTATCACCAAAACCTGTAGTCACTTTGCTTGAAACACGGAGTCCATATTCCATTTTGACCGATCTCACAGGTGGGAATTGAAAACGTGAAGAAAATAAAATGTATTTGTACTCCTGTCGAGGCCATCAGACGAGATCAAACAAAATGGAGTTACAAACTGAGCATGGAAACAAAATATTTGGATAACGAGAAAACTTCTTGGAGTTCGACAGATGGTGTCGTTGGAGGTAGGTCAAGACAGTGAAGAGGATGAGGCTTCAACAATACATGAAGCATGAAATCAGATTTGAAGGTTGAGTCTCTTTTAAGGTCTGGAAGCGGTGGGGGTTGGAAAAAAAAAGAGGGAGGGGGGATTTATTTGTATGCAGCCTGTGGCTGCTTGGCTGTATCGTTTTCTGGGAGTGCTGCTGTGTTGCTGATGCAATGCCCACTCTTACCTGGAAGCTGGTACTCATTTTGCTGACTTCAAAAGGATGACAGGCTAAGTCAACCCACATGGTATTAATACAAAGGAAGGCAGGGCTTGAATTCAAGACCCCATGATCTTAAACCAGCCACCTTGACTGTTAAGCCAACACCAGGCTTTGGAAGGAAAAAAGGGGAGGGGGAATAACAAGGATGAACAAAACGAATGAGGAGGTTCCACAGGTGGGATAAGAGTTATATGTCACCACAAAGAGGATGAGATCTCCACAGGACATAAGGTTGAACCACCACCCGAAAGGAACAATGTGCAAATGTCCAAGTGGCTTAGCACACAGATTTATTTCAACAAATTTCAGACTTAAGTTTTCATCATTGGCGATGTAAATCAGGCGATTCTATCTGAAGCAAACAAGACATCTTGCAGCACTTTGAAGGATATGAATAAAAGTACAGTAAGTGGCAATCATGAAAAACAGAAGAAGAAATACTGCACTGTAAGAGTAATGAGTCTGGAAAGCCGAGTGGAGGAGAGAGTAAGTAGTTGTGTGGGGGCGAGGGGGGGCTCTGCTGCTCTACAACTACTTACTTAAACCCTGGCAAGAACCCCATATATGTGGGGTTTCAGTACTGGTATCAAGAAACCTGAATTTAGCTTAAAGGGTTCAATTCAGCTCACTGATCTTGGTTTAAAAAAAAAAAGTTTCACGGGATCTTTGATGTCCACAAAAAAAAAAAATAGGGTAAAGCTGATTTAACGTCCCCTTTGAAGGAAATCATGCTCCGTGGACCATGATCCACAGCATGCTGAAAATGAACTTCCCTGGCTACAATTCTGTTTCATCCCACTGATGGTCCACATGCAGAAGGTCACAAGGAGTGAAAACATTCCAGAAATACCTCGAATATAAAGGGCCCAACCGGACGATTCGTTCACAGATTTCAAAGCAATATAACCACAGCCCTCATTGAATAGGATCTAGAAAATGGTCTTACAAAGGTCTACAAAATGAATTTGTCCAAGTCTGAGACTAGAATGGCGACAATTATGCGATCAAACACTTCAGAAGTGTGTGTATTATATATATATATAAATATTTGAATAAATGAATAAATATATAAATATATAGCTATCATGTGAAGCCTGTAGCGGGGGGGGGGGGGGGTTGCATCGTTTTCTTGGGGCTGATGCAGTGCCCTCAATTACCAATGCACCGGTAGTCCTTTCGCCAAACTCGGAAGTATGAGAGGCTGAATCAACCCACCATGGTGTTAATTCAACGGTTAAAAAGTGGCTCAAACTGAGGACTCTAAGATCTTAAGCCAGGCACCTTAACAACTAAACCAACACTGATACACACATACACAAAACTTTGTGAATGCAAACTTAGGTAGATCATTAATAAATCTAACACACACACACACACACACACACTCTAACACACACACACACACACACACACACACACACACACACACACACACACACACACACACACACACACACACACACACACACACACACACACACACACACACACACACACACACACACACACTTTGTAAACTTTGTGAATGCAAACTTTTGTAGCTCATTAATAAATCTAACACACACACACACACACACACACACACACACACACACACACACACACACACACACACACACACATACCCCCCCCCACACACACACACACACATACCCCCCCCCACACACACACACACACACACACACACACACACACACACACATACCCCCCACACACACACACACACACACACACACACATACCCCCCCACACACACACAAAGTGTCACACATACCCCCACACACACACACACACACACACATACCCCCCACACACACACACACACACACATACCCCCCACACACACACAAAGTGTCACACATACCCACACACACACAAAGTGTCACACATACCCACACACACACACACACACACACACACACACACACACACACACACACACACACACACACACACACAAACACACAAACCCCACCCCCACCCACACACACACACACACACACACACACACACACACACACACACACACACACACACACACACACACACACACACACACACACAGACACACACACTTTGTAAACTTTGTGAATGCAAACTTTTGTAGCTCATTAATAAATCTAACACACACACACACACACACACACACACACACACACACACACACACACACACACACACACACACACATACCCCCCACACACACACACACACATACCCCCCCACACACACACACACACACACACACACACACACACACACACACATACCCCCACACACACACACACACACACACACACATACCCCCCACACACACACACACACACACATACCCCCCACACACACACACACACACACACATACCCCCACACACACACACACACACACATACCCCCACACACACACACACACACACACACACACACACACACACACACACACACACACACACACACACACACACACACACACACACACACACACACACACACACACACACACACACACACACACACACACACACATACCCCCCCCACCCACACACACACACACACACACACACACACACTTTGTAAACTTTGTGAATGTAAACTTTTGTAGCTCATTAAAAATCTAACACACACACACACGTGGCATGACTGAGTGAGGCGGAGGGACGACTCCACTATCCATGCTCGCTCGGGGCGCACACCTGCTCAGCAGCTGCGCGCTTTCTCCCAGGCTCTCCGCAAACTGCTCCCAAGCGAGCAGAGCAGCAGGACCACCTCCGCGCGCCTCCAGTTGGGTTCTGTTGACGTGGGTGCCGGAAGGTCGCTCGATGGAACCGCTCTCCTGGAGGATCCCCGCGATACACCGGAATCCCTGGGTGAACTCGCTGAACGTGATGGTGCCATCGCGATCCGCGTCCAGATTCCGGAAAATCGAATCGACTTGCGACGTCTGAACGTTCAGGTCGCGGCAAATGGTCGCCAATTCATCGTACTCGATCCGACCCGAACAGTTCGTATCCACAGAACTAAAGATCTGCTGCAGGTGCACTTCGTTTTCTCCCATCGTTCCGACTCGGTGACACCTACGTACGTCGCGACTCCCCGACTCGTCCGTCCATTTAGTCTGCTCGTCTGCCCCACGATGAGAGAACTTGACAAGTTGCCCCCCGGGTTCGGTGGAAAGGATATATATTATATATAAACATATATTATATTATATTATATATAAATATATATCTATCCACTCGAAGTTTGGTTGGGAATTAAACTTTTGAAAAAGTTTCGAATTGCGTACAAACTTGAGAAAAGTCTCCAACTTTCCCAACGCGTCACCAACATCCTTCACAACATTCCCTCGGAAGAAGATCAAGACACGCCTTTCAATTCGTGCTTCGTCCCGTTGCTGCTTGCGATGTGGATTGCCGGCTTTAGGACACGACGTAGGAGACGCGCTCACTCCCCGAATCTGTCCTCCTGAAGCTCGTCGCGCAGGTTCCTGTTCGTCTTGTATGTCGAGGGCAAACGCCACGCCTGTAAACGGTGACGGCAGGCTCACTTCACTTCGTTAACGAGTAATTCGAGCCGAGCAGGCTCCAAACACGACGTCATTGTGGGTGGGTAAGTGACGTTCCAGGTAAACTCGGGCAGCACGAGATATCCAGGTAAAGAATGTCAAAACTTTAAAAAAAAGAACTCCGTCACAAACTTAATCTCTGTAAGTTGTCGATACTCGAAAACGGAGAGGTATTGATTCTACCAACTTTGCTCAATCACAAGTTCGTCCCAAGTTTGCGACGATGACTCCACGATCGTGTCGTGCCTTGTGGGCAACACCACGAGGATGATTTAAAAATCCCCCCCTAATTGGGGGATCTAATTTAAAAATTTTCAGCCCATTCTCTAAAATTTAAAAATGTGCCTTAGGGCCAGCCGAGGCTTAATCCGGCTCTGGTCTTCAGCGATTCCACAACACGCGTGTGATGTGAGAGATGAGCGGGGCTTGATACGGGGAGGTTGGCGGTTGCGCTGCCTGCTTGGACTTGTTCAAGTCCTGGATAACAATGGGATAATGAAAGCTTCATTGAAGGGGATTCTTTTGTCATGAAGTTTGTACATAAATCATGTGAATGACAAGCCTTGTGTTGGCTTAATGCTTTCGGTGGATGGCTTAAGATCCCAGGGTCCTAAGGGTGAGCTCGTGTTTTTATCCGTTGAATTAACACCGGGTGGGGCTGACACATATGATGTCATAGGTCACATGGTTTCGCAGCCATATTGGATTTACCATAAAACCCACAAACATCTTTTTTCTCCAGAAGGGCTGGACAGAACGTCGAGAAACTTCACACTAATGTTTCCCAAGCCTTGGGGATACCAGGGTATTCATGAATTATAATTGATGTCACATGGTCGGCAGCCATGATGGATTGAGCGAAAATCTTAAATAAAAAATAAAAATCTTTCTCTTGAACCACTTCATCAATCGACATGAAACTTCACAATTAAGATCTCGTAGTAATGGGGGATATATGTTTTCAATTTCAACCTGATTGGATGCATGGTCTGCCAGGCAGAATTTTATTCTTTTTTGATCCGGGTTCTTTTTTCTTTTTTTTAATTAAGGCTCACTTGGCTGTGCCTGGATGGGTTTGAGGATATAGAAGTGGCAACTGAAACCCGAATGTTATCCTGGTTCCTCCCGATGACAAAATCTTTCCCATCTCTTGTTCAATTATTTGCCTTTTGCTTGTTCGGGTTTCTTCTGATTCCAACGCAGGGCTGTACCTATTTTGGTCTTCCATTTGATTTGAATTGAATTTTTGAATCCCATTCTGAATTTAATTTTTAATAATAATACATGTCCCTGGTCAGAGTCAAGTGTCTGATCAAGGCGGGGTTGCATCAAAGCGGGATGTCTTGGTACCCGGTCATCATTGCCAACAGTTATAAAGTGGCAGTTCTCGTTATGTCTCTCAAAAATTACGTAACACACCAGTACACAGACACCACACAAAGCAAATCCTGGTGAGGGTCTGTAATCTATGATTGCTCTTTTTCTTTTTACTTTTGTGATTCGAAGGAGCCTTGGAAAAAATCCCCATGTTAAGCTATCTAAACACCTCAACACAGATTTTACCCAAGGTAGAAAAAGCCCTTGGGTAGGGGTAGGAATCTTCTTCTTCTTCTTGCATATGGCAGCTTAGCTGGGGGGTAGCTTTCATTTCTTGGAAGCGCGACTGAGTCACTGATGCAGTGCTCCTCCACCAGTACACTGGTACTCATTTCACCAACCTCGGAAAGATGACAGGCTGAGTCAACCCCCTGGTGTATTAATTTAGTGGCAAATGGGGCTTGAACTCAAGACACTCGGATCCCAAGCACCAATGCTAACCACGAAACCAACACCAGGCTTAGGGGGTGGGGGAGGGGGATTAAGTCACTACAACCTACATCATGTGACCCTTAGTCCTCCTGTCAAGTTTGGTTGAGATTGTATAAGTAACGACCAAATGAGAGAGCACGGGCAATTTGATCGGTCGAGATGATATAAAATTTTACCGAAGTACCATGGAACCCCAACATTCGCGGATTCATTGTATTCTCATTTTTTTGTTTGTTTTTTTACACTCAGGACTGGTCTCCTATATCCACCACTGCTGATATTCATTCAACCTGGGAATTCTTCCAAAGAAAACAGCTTTCTCTGATGCACAGATTCATCCCATCTCTTCTTCAATTATCTTACCCATCCTCTCACTCTTGGTCCTCTGAATCCTCTGGCATGGCTATTGCTTTAAAGCAACATGCATTCTGTCCTCCAAGATAAATCCAGCTGAAGGCAAGCTCAAATCATTCCACAAAGCCCACAACAAGTGTGTGTCTACTCTCAGGTTAGCCAGAAAACATCTGTCCAATCTCAAGAATGAACTTTTAAACTTGTCTCCCTCCTCTAAAAGCTGGTGATGCCTTATCAAGTTGGCCTCTGGAGTATGCCCACTTCCATCCCTTCCCTCACTTCAAATGGCACCACAGCCAACTCCGCTCATGAGAAGGATGAATCCCTCAATTCTGTGTTTGCTTCCAAATATTGTGCCCCCATCCACTCTCTTTCTGTTCCCATCCTTTCTAGTCGTACCCAACTGCTCCTGAATTTTGTGTCTTTTGCAACTGCAAAGGGGAAAAAGTTTCGGGAAACCCTCAACTCTCACTGTGCAACTGGTCCAGACGGGATCAGCTCATCAGGTCAGATATGGGAGTATGCGCCAGAGTAGCATGTTGCTGCGTCCACTTTCTGCCGGTACTCCAGGGGCCTCTGTCTGGCCATCCCCCAGGCAGATGCATGGCCCATCCCCATATCCTTGAGATGCCGATCAACGTGGTACAACCATGAGGCACGTGGTCAGCCCATTGGCCTCTTCCACTCACGAGACCCCCGCACTGAGAGAATCTTGTGAGCAGGATCAGCGTCAGGAAAACGAGCCACATGTCCACACAGCCGCAGCTGATGCTCACAGACTATGCAGGTAACAAATCTCATTTGAGTCTCTCTCAGCATCCACGAGTTGGACACAAAGTCCAACCAGCGATAGCCAATTTTTCTCCAAAGAGACCTGGTACCAAAGGAATTAAGTCTCTGTCTCAGACCCTTGGTCAGAGTCCAAGTCTCACATCCATAGAGCAAGACTGGAAGCACCAAGGACCTGAAGACTCAGACTTTCGTCCTCCCGCAAAGGTACCGGCAGCACCACACCCCATGATCCAGTGAATCCATGACTCAGGCCCGACCCAGACGTCGATTGACCTCTGACTCACAGCCAGCAGAGACATGAATATCACTGCCAAGGTAAGTTTAATCCATAATTAAATATTAATTGGAATATCCATAATCCCAGTGGCTCCGACTCCTCATTCAGCACCTCAAGGGCCCCCAAAAAGATATCTAAAGTCTCTGCAAAGATGACAGCATCATCTGTGAAATCAAGGTCAGAGATCTTGACATTCCCAAACGATGCACCGCAGCTTGATCTCTCCGACATCCTCCCTAGAATCCACTCCATGCAAGTGCTGAAAAGTGTGGGGGCCAGTACACACCCCTGACAAACTCCAGTAACAACAGGAAATAATTCAGGGATGGTACCACCACACTTCACAGCACTCTCAGTACCAGAGTAGAGTTCAGACATCAGATCGATCAGCTTTGGTGGCACCCCACGAAGACCAAGAATCCTCCAGTGGGCATCCCGATTCACTGAATCGAATGCTTTACAGAGATCACCATAGATTGCAAGCAGCCCCTGCCAAAACTTTCGTCTGCGTTCGGTGAGGACCCGAAGAGCAAGAATATGGTCAATTGTTGACCTCTTTGGTGTAAAGCCTGACTGCTCTGGACGCTGGTGCTCAAGCAGATGGTGGCGAACCCTATCAAGAATTATCCGAGCAAAGACTTTGCCCGGTACTGAGTGTAGCATCACCCCTCAGTAGTTGTTGCAGTTTTGGCGATCACCCTTCCCTTTCCAGAGAGGGAAACAAGGCCCCTCTTCCAATCAGTTGGGATGATGCCTGTGTTCCAGGCAGAGTACAGAACTGCATGCAATGACATGAGTGCAGCATTTCCACCAGCCTGGAGAAGTTCAGCATGGATGCCACAGATCCCTGGAGCTTTACGCTGTTTCAACCGGTTCACCGCAGCCTGTGTTTCCACAAGCGAAGGTGGATCACAGCTGATTGGAGGGTCAGCAACAGGGATTGTAACACCCCTGACATCCAACTCGACAGCTGGTGGATCAGGTTGGTACAACCGCTCAAGTAACCGGCCCAGCGGGCTTTCACTTCGGACTCCTCTGTCAAGAGTCGACCACTCTCTGCTCTAATTGCAGTACACGGAGGGATGGGCTTGGATGAACGCAATGTGCGTATTCCCCTGTAAGCAGGACGAGAATCCCTTGACCACAGGTGATGCTCTACCCCCTCACAGATTCCTCGCACTTTAGCGCACGTACGGTTTTGCGCCTCAGCTCGCTGAACAGCTCAGCAATTCAGCCTGGCCCTTCAACTATGGTCAATGGTATCCAGTGTCCCTTGAGACAAAATTTTTCTTTGCCCGATGGTGAGTTCCAAGACATCCACCGGCAACATCAAGGAAAGTGGTCTTGAAGGCACTCCACAACTCTTCAGGACCTCCCAAAGCACCCAGACTCCTCAAATCTCCACTCAGTCTGTTCGCAAACTCCTCTGCTATCCTCTCATCCTTGAGCTTGCCAACCTCCAGGCTTTGCTGGGATGGTACCATTCTGCTGGATTTAAAATGCAACTTCAGAGTTGCTATAACAAGCCGGTGGTCAATATTGAGGAACTGAGCACTCCGGTAGACCCTGCAGTTCTGGATCATTCTCCAGCGACCATCAATGAGGACATGGTCAATCTCCTTTTCCACACCACCAGCGTTGGAATACCCAGTCCCGCGATGAGCTTGTGGGCGCTGAAACCATGAACCGGCCATCCTAAGTCCATGACTTCTTGCAAAGTCAAGGAACTGAGTGCTGTTCTGGTTCACAATTCCTGACCCGTGGGAACCGACATCATAACCATCCCTTTCAGTTCCAGTCGATGCATTGAAATCCCCCAAGAATGGAAGTGTATCTTGTCTGGGGCACTGATCAACCACAGACTCGAGCGTGGCGTAAAATGCATCCTTCACGGTGAGATCACTCGCCTCAGTCGGAGCATAAACAGAGACCAGGGAAATGGCACCTAAGGAGTGACGAACCTTCTTCTCATAATACGCTCAATGACCGGTGTTACCTCAATTATTCATTGGAATCAGCTTATTGGACACAGCTACAGCAACTCCTTGAGAATGGTAACCATCAGAGTGACCAGACCAATCATAGGTGTAACCACCCACCATGATCTCGCTGCAATCCGGTCTCCGAATCTCAGAGAGTGCTGCAATACAGAGGTCCAAACGCTTGAGCTCACATGATAACAGAGACAGGTGATCATCCTCTCTTAGGGATAGGACATTCCAGGCACCCACCCGAAGGGACTGCCTCAGGTTAACTCAAGGAGACCGCCGTCTTGTGGACGATACCTCAGCACCACTCCACCACACTCTCCCGCAATCTGACCCGGGAATGTTACCCCGTGGTTTCCCTCTTATCATCAAAGATTGGGGTCCTGAACGCTTTTCCCCAATCCCGTCATCCGGTGAGCTGCCCTGTGAAGCGAAGCTGCACAGGAGGTACTCCCATGGAGTGGGTTTTCAGATTTGTTTGCGTTTTTGTGTTTTGCGGAATGAAGGGTTTTACGGTGGCCGGAGTGCAAATCCTGCCACCAACCTCCTAAGTAGAAGTAACCCAACTGCAGGAGGACGTCCACAGACACAGTTGGGATCAGCTCATGTGTGCTAAAAACCTGCCCTGTGGCTCTTGCACTTTCTCTCAATGCCATTTTCACCCTGTCATTTACCATAGATCATCTTTCATCCGCTTGTAAATCAGCCAACATCACAGCATGAAATAAAAAGGTGCAAAAACGGATCCCCTTAACTACAGACCAATTAGCTTACTTCCAATCATCAGCAAGGTCATGGAATCCATCATTGCAGTTTACATAAAACCATTCCTTTTCTCCAAAGGCCTCATCTCAGATAATCAATTCGGAATCAGACCTGGTCACATTACCTTGGGCCGATCAAGTCTATGGGCCGATCACTTTGCTATCACCAACAGGTCAATGGTCACTCTGTCTCCTTCCACCTCATTTCTGGACCAGCACCCTCTGCCCTCTCTCTGTGCATTGTCCCCCTTATGTATCTGCATGACGCACTCAGTCCACCAGCAACCCTTCCAAGTGAAACTGTCTAAATCCAGAACCACTGCTCACCTCCACTCATTTATTATTTAATTATTTATTTATTTTCCCACCTGCGGAACCACATTCCACACTCTCTTCAATCTCATTCTTTCCTCCATGTGTTCAAGACAGCTGTTCATCACCATCTCAAGTCATCCCCAATCCAAAAACAATATATTTTCCACACCCATTAAACCACACCGCATTACTCCCCAAAATTTTGCTTATCTATCCAAATTTTCCACGCTTTGCATTCTTCCTTACCCCGCATCGCTATGTGCATCCCTTGTTTGTCTGTCTCCGTCTACATTCTCCCTCCTCTCTGGTGTTGGTGTTTCCCTTTTCTCCTGCTGTTCCTTTGTTATATTGTGTCCTGATTTGTTCTTTGTCAGAACTCCTCCATGACCCTAGACCATGCAAAAATTTTTTTTTTTAACCTTTCCCCCCTTTCTCCCTTTGAAACAATGCCCCGCCATTCATGAATTCATAATTCTCAGCATTTTTCAAGAACCTCTACCCCGTGAATGTTTGGGTGTTACTGCTGCTAAAGTAAGATTTTTCGGAAGCACAAACAATGTGATTTGTGCTCCACAGTTTTGAAATATATAATTCAATTGAAATAAAAGAAATGTTTTAATGGCTGCAGAAAATAAATAAATAATTGAATCGGAGGTGCACCTGCCATTGAGGCACCCTCTTTTACACCACCTTAGTGAACACGTTAAATTCGTTATTCGTGCCTATTGTTTGTGTTCTTTATGATGTGTCCCTAAAAACAGTTTCCTGTTTGGAATGATTTTCAATTTTGTTTGACTGCCAGACAAACAGACCAAAATAATTACCTTACTCCTCTGTGTGCATGTACAATCGGGATGAGATTGCACACAATTTGCCAAATTCAGACCTAAAGTACTGCTAAATTGCAGGTTTGTGTTCTGATTCATGTTTCTATTGGTATTCTTTAGTTTCAAAATATAGTATTCAATTGAAGCCAAGTAGTCCCTCGATCATATGAACGGACTGATGGACAGAGAGTGGACCAATTGCTTAACCCCAATTTTGTGCTATGCACACGGGTTAGTAAGCTACTGCTAAAATATCTACAAGTTCTGCATAATGAGCTTCAATTTCTGCATAACTAGCTCCGATTTCTGCACAAATAGTTCTCCAATTTCCACAGAAATGACTCGAAGTTTTGAAGAGCAGGCTCCAAGTTCTGCAGAAACAGCTAAAAAGAAATCCTCAGAAATGGATCCAAGATCCAGAGAACTAGCCTCAAGTTCTCTGGATCCAACAGAGAACTAGCTCCAAGTTCCGCAGATCTGACTCCCGGTGTTTTGCAGACTTGGCTTCAGACTTGTTCTGCAGACCTGGCTCCAGGTTCTGCAGAATTTGCTCATATTTCCACAGAATGCTCAAAGGCTGTGCTTAAAAATGAAGTGGCCTTTTTGAAACCTCCAACCTAACTTTTTTGTAAACTTTTTTGGTTTTTTTTTGCTTTCGTCAAAAACTAACTCCTCTTTTTCATCTATGCTTCGGACCAACTATTTATTGCGCATGCACCCACGGATTCAAAAGATTCCCGCCACATTTGCCTTCCAAAGAGATGGACAATTTCCCGACTTTGTTATTCACTTCTCACCTTGCTAACAACGTCACCTGGACAGCATAAGTCAAACTCGCTTTAAGAGCGAATGTGCATAATGCATTTTATTTCTTTCTGGTTTTGAATATTTGTTTGACCGTGTGCCTAGTTATACAACACGTGTGAATGAACTGCAGTTCGACAAGTCAGGTGAGTTTTGAAAGTGAATGAGTACAGAAACGTTTTGTGCAGACTTTGTCTTTTTTAACACGACACCGTCTCCTTGTTCTTCCAACATGGAGCTCAGACACACATGCACATGACATCAGGTCCCAAAGCACCGGCAATTAAAGGGAAGTCTCGAAAGCAAACAAAGTATTTTCGATCACCTACACTCGTACATACATACACATTACACATGCTATGATTTTGTGTACCATTACTTGCACATAATTGTATAATTTGGACAGTTTTCAAGGATGTACGGTGCTCACTGTAAGTGGGGAATTTCAAAGGTTCTACAAAGAAGATGCTCATTTAAGTCCAAGACATGCCAAACACATGTGATAAGGGGCATGAAGTGTATTGTTGCGATTCTGTAAAACCGTATGCCTCCAAGGCAATGGCACACAACATACAGTGATCCTAAGGTAGTCATTTCAATAGTAGGTGTATTAGTTAGTTCTTTCCATAAGTCTAGTGGGTAAAGGGGAAAGATGTGTTGCATGGGACTCCTTCATTTTGACTTCTTTAACCTCTTTAACCTTCAACCCTTGCAGTTCTTCCACTCTTTTGCGACACCCTCTTTCTCTCACATGAAACACACAAGCAAATCACAAAAGACTACCAGTAACCAAGCAGACACGCCGCGACCGCTCGTTTGCATTTGCGCGCCAATTTTCAATTCAAAGCTGCGGCCAATTCTCAACCACCATTTCATCTCAGACCTTCATTCCACTCACCGAATTATACCACGCCCACCACAACCACTTCAAACGACTACAAAAAATCCCCGCAACAACCGACGCTTACATTTTCCATTACAAACGCGACCATTATTCACAATCTCGTTACAAGGAACTTCCATCTCTTCCACACAATTCCACAACGTACTTCTACTTCACGACAAATGCCACAACATGATCCTGTTACTCTACAACTGCTTCAACTGCCACATACTCATCAAACACTTTCCACAGCCTCGAAGACAACAGGGTAGAGATAAAGGTCGGGTTATTTCGGGGCATAACTGAAAATGCGAACGTGTGCTGGAGCTCTTTCAAGGACCTATGGGTAGCACAGATATTTCCATAAAATCTTTCGTTTGAATGAAGGTCATCACACGTTCGGATCCAGAGAGCGCCTCCACAAACAACAGCCCCATGTAAATGTCGGAGCTGTTTCGCGTGGCCCTGTTAGCGAGCGACTGAGCCGTTTTTCACCTTCTGGGCCTGGCGGGCATGGCTACAACTGCTATGGACCAATAAAGGAGCTCAATTTCATGAGAGCCTCTTTTGATCTGATGTTTGGCTCCTCCCCTTGTCCAGGGCTCATAAAAGGGATGAATGCTGCTCATTTCTGAGCAGAATGTATCGCCAAGGAGCAGAGCATTGCCAGGAGCAGAGTATCGCCGGGCACAGAGCGAGAGAGAATATCGCCAGATATTGGAACTCACCGGGGAAACAGGCGGCACAAGGACAAGTCAGCGTGACCAGGCGTGGGGTCACACATTGCTGCTGCAAGCCAGGACTGCTTCCATTTCAATGCCACTCATTTAGGTTGCATCCTGCAGTGACACTTACACAATTTACGATAAGATCTTTTCTCTCAAGCATCTTTTTTCTTCCATCTATCTCTCGTCTACCGTGGATGCAAAAGAGCAATCAATGTGGGCAAGCCTGACCAATTGCACTTTTCAGAGCAACACCAAAGAGGGAACTGAACAGACCTGCACCTCACCTTCTTCCTCTTACACTACGCCGCACCCCATGTCACATTACACTTGCCCTTCTCAAACATGCACCAGAGACACCCTGAGTATTTCCCACTCCCCTTTCCTCAGCATTCTGGGCTGTGCAGCTCTGCCCGCCATGCCAGTTCTTGAGAGGTCATTAACCCTCTACTGTTTCTATCTCTCTGGGCTATCTCTACTTTTCCTCAGGTGTGTGTGTGTGTGTGTGTGTGTGTGTGTGTGTGTGTGTGTGTGTGTGTGTGTGTGTGTGTGTGTGTGTGTGTGTGTGTGTGTGTGTGTGTGTGTGTGTGATTGCACCTGTCGTAGCACAAGTTAAGACTATAAGATTACTTGGGATAACTCTGCACTGTGTCTTCTTTTGTAAATATTGCATATCTTTTGGCGCACCCCACAAATTCCTTGCTTTTCCTGCTGTACATTTGCAATAAATCCCATTACTGTGACACATAACTTTCCTCACTCCTGGTTTAAATAATTGCGTTTGTTCGAAATGTTCCCAGCTCGTTTTTGTCTTTTCCTCCATTGGTCTAGCATGGTCTGCACCCTAGCTGAGCTGGGACGTTATTCCCCAATAATCTGTTAAATAGCTGGAACGTAATTGGCAGCTCCGCTCGGCTGCACCCGATCTGGTTGGAAACCGAAATAACGCAAGTACATACCGAGGGCACGATTCCCCAAGAAGGAGGTCAGGTGTCCTTAGGTAAACGGTTGCGAGACAGAGGACCCTAAGTCACGTGGTCAAGTTATTGGCATTTGCGGTAGATTAGTGACCCACTGAAACACAGTTATTTGTGTGCGATGGCCTGCAATTCCTGGTGAGTCCAGAGAGGAACCTGAGACATCCCTTCCCTCGTGGTTCCCCTGCAATGTTGGGTCTGCAACAGGATGTATGTGTAAGTATGTATATGTATGTATGTATTAAATATGTATTAACTGCACGTGTGTTAATTTGGAATGATTCGAATTGTTTCAGAATAAAATCAGCTGTTCTTGTAGATTTCCTCTGCTGGGTTGTGCATTTCACAGCAGACTCAACCATGAGCACCAATGAGCTTTCAAAAGACCGCTGGGATAAAGTTGTCCAAAGGCCCAGATCAGGGAAGGGTAAAAAAATATTTCAAAGGCCTTGAATATCCCTTGGAGCATAGTCAAGACAATTATTAAGTAGTGGAAGTTGAATGGTACCATCAAGACCCTGCCTAGATCAGTTTGTCCCTCCAAAATGGATGACCAAGCAAGGAGGAGACTGATCAGAGAGGCCACCAAGAGGCCAATGTCAACTTTGAAAGAGCTAAACGCCTTTATGCAAAAGACTGTTCACTGTGTGCAAGTGACAACAATATCCCAAGCACTCCACAAGTCTGCTTGTACGGAAGGGTGGCAAGAAGGAAGCCATTACTCAAAAAAGCCCACCTTGAATCCCATTTGAGGTATGCAAAAACCCACTCCAGAGATTCTGATGCCATGTGGCAAAAAGTTTTGTGGTGAGACGAAACCAAAATGGAACTTTTTAGCTTAAATGCAAAAAAAATTCTTCATATACTGTATATATATATATATCCAGGTGATGCAGAATGCTGAAATTTTGCATGCCGATGGATATCACAGCCGGTACAACGGAAAAATTCACAGAATCTGACGCCATTCATAAATGAAAATATAAATAAATGAACAGGTAAATGAAAAAAAAAATGCAGGTGAGCAACCCAACACAAAAGGGAAGCACGGTTTGTATGCTTAGACAATGTGTAAGCACAACCCGCTAGTATATAAAATCATTCTTACCTCTCACTGACCGACAAGCTGATATTAATGTTCGGTTCCTTCTGGGTGATGTATAAAGCTCACCTGACCTGGTGGGAATCGAAGCCGACACACCGTTCAAATCCAGAGAATCATCGGAAAGTGTCCGTAAATGAAAATATCCGAAAATATGTGCAGCCTTGTTGTGCTCACTGCAGGTGAGCAACCGTAGACAAGAGGAAGCATGGTTCTTCATTACTTACAATGTATAAGCATACCCTGCCAGTATGTATATATATATATATATATATATATATATATATATATATATATATATATATATATATATATATATATATATATATATATATATATATACATACTGGCAGGGTATGCTTATATATATATATATATATATATATATATATATATATATATATATATATATATATATATATATATATATATATATATGTTCTATACTATATAGAAAAACCAAAGGAGGTACAATATAGAAAGCGTCAACCGACATGACGTCCCCCCCATTAGTATTGTGTACTGATGCAATTCCAAGCAAGAAAATATTTGTATTCAGATCCTTTTCCATAAGCGTTTAATACCTGGGATGAGACAAACCAAAGGAGAGCTCACCTGTGAATACAACTTGCTGCAATCCCACGTTCCATTCTGTCGACTGGAAGTGTTTGTTGAATCCCCGTCGTGCGATTGCTGTGTTATTTGGACAAAAACATCGTCCTCAGCAATCTCGCTAAAAAAAGGTTTGTTTCCTTGAATAATCATGAAATGAAATTGTCCCATGACGTCAAGCACTTGTACGCCTTTCATATGGTGAATGGACCTTTCTATTCTGGTGCGTTGACATATTAAGGATGTGAGTGGTGGAAATTGGTGTGGGTTCGTGCATTGTGGAATTCATGAAAATTATCTCCACTAACCATATGGAATGCCACAAGGAGAGAATAAGGATTGACGGATGCAGTGTAAGAAATGTTGCAGGAGTTTGGACTAAGTGGTAAGTTTTTACTATGGGCTTGAGTCGAATTGAACAGAATTGCAGGCAATTTCATTTGCTAAGAAAGCACATCAAGATGAAGGGAAAAGCAGGTAGGAGGAGAAATGGTGTGGGTCGGGTAGCAGGGGAAAGAGGAAGGTTACATGCATGTTAAGTGCAAGCTTCGCAAATAGTTCTGAACCTCAAGCTTCTGTTTAACGACAATGTGGCTGCAAGCATGAAGAAACAACATATCAACCCCTTCTTCAAGCATTCACTCCCCTCCCACCTGTCGTCCCAGAAACAAACAGGGAATGTGTCCTTTATATAACGTGCAGAGTCGATTACTGAACCACACGCTCTGCATTCACTCAACCGGATGCCTCACATCCCTGAAAAAAATGCCACTCTCAATGAGGATTTTGAACAACAATCGTGAGAAACACATCTTTACCAACGTACGTTGAGGCCTAATATAAAGCCATTGACTCACATTACCAAAAAGATTTGCGAGTCTTCTTTTCGAAAAGTCCCTAAATATATTTCTTTAAACTCTGTATTCTGAAGAGCAGAAAATGCAATTTCAGTAAATTTTGCAGTAATTTCTGTGAAGAAGGGTTAATTATTCACCAGTTATATCTTAATGAATGTTCATGTAAGTGTGTGCAATATCGATGATCAACGATCAAAATCAAATGTCGAGACAACTCCCCCCCCCCCAACCCGTCATCCTCACCCTCATGTCTCTCTTCTCCCTCTTTATTTAACTCTCAAGCCACCCCTCCCCCCTCCCATTGTCCTTTCACATCACACAACTGCACTTCAACATTGGCACACCTAAGTTACTGTGAGCCGCCACACAGGCTCTGGCGAAATGGCAGATTCTTGTGTGCCATTTCAACATGGTGAGAGCACATGGGCAATACCCAAGGGGCAGGGGGAGAGACCTCTGAGCATGTGGTTTGGGGCTATAAAAGTAGGAAACACTTGCACACACCAGACGCCACAGTAATTGCATGCACGAGAGAGCCAGGGAGATGCCATGGTGAAGAGATGCAGGGAGACACAACAGACAGACACAAGACATGCCAGGCAAGTCACGCCAAACCGGTGGTGAACAGTCTGCAAGGTGAAAAAGGGTCTGAAGCGTGAGCCTGCGGCTAAGTGCCATTGGCATCTTTGCCAGCCTGTGGCCCCGCTCTGCCCCACCATTCTCCCTCCCAATGCTTGGCACAGAGAAGACACCACACACCTCCAGCACACACCACTGTCAACTGTTTTGTTCATTTTGTGTCCCTGCCCAAGTCTGCTCGAGTCTACTCGAGTAACTTGAGTAACATCATGGATGAATGATGGCCACTGATAACATTATACCATATAGTTTAAGCATGCCAATCAGGTTTCTTTGTCACATTTTTATTCTTGTTCTCCTTACTATGCCACATTCCCATTATTTATTAAACCTATTGGTTTAAAGCAAGTCGCTGTGAATTAGAGCCATGGCATAATCTTCCAGCATAACCCAATTACCCGTAAAACCACGTGTGTATGCTCAAACCGAGAAAATTAATCAATCCTACGCATGGCACCACATGCAGGTTGCGTGCACGGAACAACTCCGCTCAGCATCTTGAGAGTTCATCTTTGGTGGTCTGACATCGCCCATTCAGGAGAGGGTCCATGACTGCATACACAGAACTGTGCAAAAGTCTTAAGCCACCTTGAAAATAAACATTTCTATCATCACAAGAGAGGGAGACAGACACAGACACAGACACAGACACAGACACAGACACAGACACAGACAGAGAGAGAGAGAGAGAGAGAGAGAGAGAGAGAGAGAGAGAGAGAGAGAGAGAGAGAGAGAGAGAGAGAGAGAGAGAGAGAGAGAGAGAGAGAGAGAGAGAGAGAGAGAGAGAGAGAGAGAGAGAGAGAGAGAGAGAGAGAGAGAGAGAGAGAGAGAGAGAGAGAGAGAGAGAGAGAGAGAGAGAGAGAGAGAGAGAGAGAGAGAGAGAGAGAGAGAGAGAGAGAGAGAGAGAGAGAGAAAGAGAAACAGAAAGAGAAAGAGAAAGAGAAAGAGAAAGAGAAAGAGAGAGAGATAGCACGAAGACACACCACATTTTCGTTTACTTGTGCCGACGCAAACCTCGTCAGTTCAATTATATGTCCAATGCCCTTGCTTGATAGAGCAGCAAGGCACAGATCATATCCCATAACAGAAGAAGCCACAAATCTTTGAATAAAAATGGCTGTCTGCTACACAAGTACATTGTCTCCACCTTGTTGCACATCATTCCGGAGATGGGATTGCGGTTTCCTGGGACAATAAAACCAAAACAAGCCCTTCCGACCTTATAAAGGCAACACGACAACATGGCCATTGAATGGCACTTCTTGAAAAACAGGCTCAAGCGGTAAAAAGGTTACGTCCTGGTTGGTGTCCGTTTCACCTCCTGAAACCCACCTCCGTGTGGAGACAGCAACCAACAACAACAACTTGCACGCACACACGGAAGTGGATACTTTGACACCTGGGAGGGCTCTCTTCCACTTTCTGAAACACACCTATGGAGATAACAATGAAGACACACACACACACACACACACACACACACACACACACACACACACACACACACACACACACACACACACACACACACACACACACACACACCCCAATTGGAGACAAATCCTCCAAACCCATAATCATTGGTAATATTGTTTAACAAATGAACCCATTAGTTTGCATTTCCCATTAGTTTGTGGAGGATTTGCTAAACGCATGAAACATGACCCATATGATAATTGCACTGCAGACAGGTGTGCTATAATCGCCCACATTTGGTGAGGCATGTAGATGTAGGGTCCATAAATTTGTCTCACCATTGAAGGAAGAGCCATGGTTTTAATTAAATCGCGGGCTGTCGTGTGAAATGCTGACTTTGGAAGCCAAAGTGTGACTAAGTGCCATTTATCTTGGTGCTTTGTTGTTCCACATTAAAGTTGAACGCCGCAGAATACATCATCCTACAAGGATGACTTTGTGTCGAAGACTCGTTGCTGTAATGGTTGGAGTGTCTGCTCTGAGTATGAGATGTTGGTGGTTCGAATCCGACCCAGGCAGAGTCACCATTTTAATGTCTTTGGCATATGTACTGCTTCCTTGCTCGACCCTCAAAATAAAAAAAATAAAAAAACGACAGAGCACAAACCATACGTTAGCAACCATTGTGCAAGCTTGATGGGCGTAATGGCCTCCTGTGCCAAAAATTCCTTGTAAGAGAGCTCATATTATACAGAGATTGAGGATCATAAAATAGCTGATGTCAGAGGGGCAAGAGGGCAATGCTTTAACAATAGAAGCCATATTACGATGTTTATGGAAAAGAGACCCTGGGGTATCACACTCAACATACAAGGGATTCCCTAGTTAGATATCTCATCAGTAATTGTGCTTAATCAGGTACCTCCCCCTCTTATCTGAGATGTGGGAAGATGCATTTTAAGTGCCAGCAAGTTCCACCCGTGTTGTGATTCCCGATTTCTTGAGATTCCCCCATCCATCCAGCATTCACCCACCCATCCATCCATCTTGAATACTTTTTCTCATCCTTCCCCTCACCTTCCTACAGTGCAAACCACACACACATCACATTACACTGATCCCACAATCATGCTGGCATGGTCAAACCACAATTGAAAGTCATTTTACTAGGTCATTCCTGCACTGGATGCATAACACATAACATGTCGTGGCATAACCGACAACGTTGCGACATAACCAACAATGCAAAAACTGCTCTCTCAGGGTGTGGAGCGGATACTGGAATGACCCTCCAAGCTATGGCCACACACACCAATGGGGATGCGACATGTAAGAGTTGGAGAGTGTGGAGCAACCCTTGCACCCTAAAGCCTGCCTCGCCCAGGGTCAGAGAGTGCTTCCATGACCTTTCCCCACTAGGAGCCATGCCCTGGCCCAGACTGATAAAAGCCAGAGTGCTCCAGAGCTGAGCACTGACTCAATCGCCAAGGACCTGGATGTGGAATAGTACTGCCTGCTTATTTGTTCGAGTTAAACATGAACCAAGATTGCATGCCTGCCATCCGAGCTGAAAGATGGGCAAGACAAGTCATGCTGGGGTGAAGCTCTGCAAGCAGACGGTGACACAAGGCTCTTGGCACGCAGCGACTCCATACTGATATACACGATCTGCCTTTCTGTCTCTAAAACCCCTAATTTGTCTACTTGAGAAGCACAAAGAGTATCTAAGAGAGCAGTCAACGGTTAACATCTGTCTCGGCTAGGCAAAGTACTGATACGCACTTCACATCACATACACTGCACCTCTCCCGACACTGCACCACATTCCATTCCTCCCATTCTTTCTCTTCCCTACCCTCTCCATTGGACCAAGGCATACCCACTTGCTTGCAGAGGGTGAGCGAGCAGCCGACCCAACCCAATGCTCCAATGAATCAATATATATATATATATATATATATATATATATATATATATATATATATATATATATATATATATATATATATATATATATATATATATATATATATATATATATATATATATATATATATATATATATATATATATATATATATATATATATATATATATATATATCTCTCTCTCTATCTCTATCTCTATCTCTATCTCTATCTCTATCTCTATTTCTATCTCTATCTCTATCTCTATCTCTCTCTCTCTGGGGGGTAAGACTGTTCTTAAGTCTCTGCATTCTTTGAAATATTTGCCTTGTTTATTGTGCCTGTAAATATATGTAATAAATAAATAAGATATCGTGTGTGCAATAAATAGGTAGGAATTTGTGCCCCATTAATTTGTTCTGCTGGAGTAGCTAACGCCCTTTCTACGGTTTTGCATGGCCATAAGTAATAAGTAGACAAGGTCAGATGTTGAGAGCACAGTTCCCCAGTTGAGGTGACTCGGTCACCAGGTAAGGTAATACGTTGCTGGGCATGAGGACCCTGCTAGATATAGTCGCCCCAACCAGCGTTGGCGGTTGCTCAATAACCCGTCGGGTTGTGAAGTTATCAGCATGACTGGTCGGCTTCAGGTTCTGAGGCTGCAAAGTGGGTCCAAACAGACCCCTCATCCGTCCAAAACTTTTTGAGATATCTTGTACACAGACAAACAAACAAACAGACAGAAAGGGGTGAAAACATAACCTCCATCACCTTCGGTGGCGGAGGCAATGAGATGAAAATTCATTAGCAAATGTATGGGACATTGCTCGTGGAACAATGCCCTTGCATTTTGTACTCATTTGTCATAAGTGTTGAAGTTGGAAGTGAAAGGTCATGCCATACATCACCTGTGCAACATCGCGTTTTTTGTTTTGTTTTTCCTCTTTCAAGCAATGTTGAAAGTGGAAAAGAAATGGTGCAGTGTATTTAATAGTAAATATATTTTGCACATTTCATAGTAAATATATTGTCTAGATGAATACAGTATTTCGGAAAAAAAAAAACAACAAAAAAGCACGAACATACAAGTTCGATTTATTAATTTTTTTTGTTTACTTATTCATTCTGGGACTGGACGGATAGTTTGGAGGTATGCACATTCCAATCTAGCTGTCTATCCCAGGTTAGAATCCCAACCCAGCTATAAACTGTCATCCGGGTGTTTTGTAGGCAGGGCGAGGTATCAGTGTGTACTCCATCCATCAGAAGGATGTTAAACTGGAGGACCGATCTTCCACTACTGGTCGTTGGTGGACGTTAAATATCCGGACGTGAAGAGTAGGCAGGTTAACGTCGGCACCCTGAAACAAATTACCAATTCCTTCCACCTTCAGACAAATGTCAGGAAAGATGAATAATGGTTCATGAAAGTCTTGGGTGAAGAACGTTCCCTGGATGCCTCCATGAAAAGGTGGGAATAATTGGAGCTGTTAAAGAAGTATTCTTGTAAGTGGCCTTTGATTTATTGTTTTGCTTTGTTATTGGCTTACCATCATAGTGCTTTAATTCTTTTACAATGCAAGCAGACAAAACACCCTTCACAAGAAGGCCTAGGTCACATTTGGCACGGCGGCCGTGGGGTCTCCAAAATCTGCGGCCACTAGCAATTATACGGCGGCCGCAGTATTTCCACGGTCACACAATGTAGCAGTCACATATGTTTTTATTTTTCGGGGAGCCGCACGGCGTATTTATAAATTATGGAGACCAAAAACGTGGGGGTGCCGTACGGTCTTTGATTTGATGTCGCACGGTGACCTTAGGGCGTCGCTGTGGCAGCCATAGAATTTTCAAGGCAGATGCAAGATTCCCGCAAGGCGAACGTGCGGCCAGACGGATGGCAACGAGTGGGTATATATACCAGTTCTTTTTTATAGTGAAATAAAAATATACCAGTATATATAACTGAATATACTGTAACTATAATATACCGTGGTGCCCCCAGAAGCCAAACGCCCCATTGTTTGAACAAATTAGAATCTGAACAATTTTTTCGAGAAAATTTTGCCCTAAAAACCTAATACATTTTAAAAAACCGAACACAACGTGACGTTCATGTTTGTTCACGTGTCTCCCCCACTTGTTCGAGCCGCATCTTCGTGCTTTGTTCATTCAGTTCGTCGGTGGAAGTCCTCGTGAAAGTATCTCTCATGTGTCGATCGATACTTTAGGCCTCAGTCACATTTGCTCTACGGCGAGGATACGGCGGTCGTACGCCCTCTGAATTGACAGAAACGTGTGGCGGCCGCAGAGAAACTGAGGTGGCCTCAGGGTGGCCCTACGCGGTATGGCTATATTTTACAGGTCGTAAGGTCGCCGTGGAATTATAACGCGGAGTTATAAATTTTTTCATTTCTACGTTCGCCGTAGAAATTCGACAAGCCGAAACAAAAGAACTGGTTAAAAAAAAAAATTAACCCATTCGTTACCGTCCGTCTGGCCGCACGTTCGGCTTAGGGTCCCCTGCAGTCGCCTTGCATCTGCCTTCAAAATTATATGGCCGCCGCAGGAACGCCATAAGGTCACCATGCGACATCAAATCAAAGACCTAGGCACACCCATGTTTTCGGTCTCCACAATTTATAAATACGCTGTGCGGCTACCCGAAAAATAACAAGGACAAATGTGTCCAAGAGCAGTGTCCAAAACCTAAAGGTTTTGTCGGCTAAAAAAAACAAAAAACAACAACAACTTCCGTTATTTAGTCACGTGCCTTCATTAAGCCAATAGCGAAACCCGTCATAATGTATTTACGTATTTACGATATATCGTGTATTTACGAAATATATAATGTATTTACGAAATTACAATACGATAAATGGAATAATCTTTTAATAGTAACGTCAACTTTTCGAAACTTTAAAGCAAATGTCTGAATATATTTAAAAGTTCATGATAGACGCTCTCAAAAGACAGCGTCTATGTGAGGATGTGTACATGTGCTCAGTATTTAAGGTGATCCGGATCTTGTATGTACAAGAGCCGAGTCTGAGAGATTAAGCTTTTGTCTTCACATGAAGAAGAAGAGGAACAAGAAGAAGAAGAAGAAGAAGAAGAAGAAGAAGAAGAAGAAGAAGAAGAAGAAGAAGAAGATGAAGAAGAAGAAGAAGAAGAAGAAAAAGAAGAGGAAGAAGAAGAGGAAGAAGAAGAGGAAGAAGAGGAAGAAGAAGAGGAAGAAGAAGAGGAAGAAGAAGAAGAGGAACAAGAAGAAGAAGAAGAAGAACAACAACAACAACAACGCCGAGCTCTCTATGAGCAGCGTTCGCTACGCGAGACGCTGCCAAAAACATATGTGACTGCTACATTGTGCGATCGTGGAAATACTGTGGCCGCTTTATAATTGCTAGTGCCCGTACATTTTGTAGACCCTCCGGCCGCCGAGCCAAATGTGACTTAGGCCTTACCTCGTGTTTTCACCTTCATTTATGATGTTTGTTTTTTAAATTAATAACAAAAAAAGCAATCCGATCACGTGGTGTGACGGACTGTCGGGCAAGGATTAAATTTCACAGCAAAACCAGTTGTAATTTGGAATATCCATGATTACGTCAGCCCGATGCGTTTGATGAAAGTGATTGTGGTTCTGCGGGAATCATGTTTGATGAGCTGCCCTGGGGGCAGCGCTCGCAGAGTGCGCGAGCTATCGGAACCCAGGCCGGAGCTCGAGCCTGTCTGGACCTTTGGATGTGGTGATTGTACCAGTTTACATACAATACACCGCCACCGAAGGTCATTTACTCATCTTATTTCACCTTAAACATGGGGAATTTCAGTTTAAAGTATCTTGAAAGTGGGTTTTCTTTGGGTCCACGAACGGATTAATTCACTCCATTATTTCTTATTGGGAAAATATTTTTGGAATCCAAACTTTTTGCAATCCGAACAGCCTCCTGGAACGAATTAAGTTGGGATTCTGGGGGCACCACAGTATAGGCAAACACCTATATGCCAATCTCTAGCAGTCGTGCACGGTGGACGCACGGTCGATGCAGACTGCCACAGAGGCCATACGTAGGTGCACGCGGGCGTAGGGGAACCGTGCGTCGACCCTGCGTTGCCCGCAGGTAGTCACACAGACCGCAAGGCCACCGTACGGCGACTGTGGAAATAGTGCGGCCGCCGTAACTTTTTGGGGGTTGGGAAAATTCATTTTTCATTGAGAAGAGCTTACAGCAGCCGCACGAATAATGCAAGCCCACCGTACGCCCTACGTACAGTTGACGTGGAACACATCTACGTCATAGCTTGGCTTGTCGAATTGCTACGGAGAACGTAGAAATGAAAAAAAGTTATAACTCCGCGCTATAATTCCAGGGCGACCCTATGGCCTGTAAAATATAGCCAACCGGCGTAGGGCCTCCCTGAGGCCACCTCAGTTTCTCTGCGGCCGCCGCACGTTTCTGTCAATTCAGAGGGCGTACGGCCGCCATATCCTCGCTGTAGAGCAAATGTGACCTTGGCCTTAATATTAAAAAAAAAACGAAAACATGTTCGAAAAACTTGCACCCTCTGCTCTTTCTGTGCTTTGTTCCCTCACAGGTTTCTGCAAGGTACATGCAGTCCACCATCAATCCCATTCTGGTGAAACTCGCAAAATCCAGAATCACTGCTCACCTCCACTCATATGTTCCTCTTTTACCCACCTGTAGAACCAATTTCATTCTTCCCTCAAAGTCTTCAAGACAGCTGTTCACTATCATCTCAGATCATCCCTCATCCAAAACCATGATATTTTCTACCCCCATTAACCACATACACCCACCCCAGAGCCCACCTCCTTCCAAATTTCCAGTTTTTCTTTCCTGAGAGTTTCTTTCACTATCCATACTGTTCACCCCATACATCCTCCCGTACTGCTCATTCCTCCCCACACCCATTATTTGTCCAAGTTTTCCTCAAATCTGTCCTTCAACTTTGCTCATGGTGTTTTCTCCCACTCTCAACCCTGCTGTTTGTTTCCCCACCTCTCTCCACCGTTTCGTTTATCCTGATCCATTCAGTGTTTTCTCTCTTCCATGAGCCTTTCCCTTGGATACAAAAAAACAACGTTTGTCATTTTATAACTCATGCTGATCATGATTTTTGAGTGTTGATTAGCAGACATTGAAACATTGTATCCTGTCTCCAGGCAACATCGAGAAACAATGTAACCAGGCAACTCAAATAACCCCTTTCCTCTGCATTGATTGTGACAACTCAAGTGGAGAATGGTGTTGAACCACAGATAACAAAGGGCAGACTTTTACATCTTCATTATGAAAATGTTCAAAAGACCGAGGAAGGAAAGACTGAGGAAGAAACTTCCATCAAACCCCCCAAAAAACTTGCTGAACTCTGATAGAGTATTTGAATCCTTCCACACGAAAGCAACCGAAGGCTCAAGGAAAACCTTACACATTTAGTACATGCAGGATAAGGATATTTGAAGACAGTTTACATTTAACATGAACTAGTAATAGGAGTTCACAACCATCCTTGACCATGTTGCAGAATGTTGACTAAGGCCCTCACTTTTTCACCAATATTCGCTTTTAAATTTGTTTTCTCCGCAACCACTTGAGCAATCAACACAACATTTTCAACCCAAGCGCACCTACCTAGAGAGAATGTTTTTTTTTCAAAGTTACATGATGATTGGATGGAAAATGCAGCTGGTGTTGCAAAAAAAATCCGTTTTCTGCAGGCATGGGTTGCAGGGTTTTCATGTACCAGAAATAAATGGCCTCGACCTCGCTTGGCTCGGCCCAATTACGAAGACGTTCGGAGACAACTCTGCCATGTGATGGCAAAACGTAGCAAGTCCGGTTTTGGTCAAATTTGGTTTGATCCATATCTGGGCAGGAAAAACCTATTAAGTCCAGATATGGGTCTAACTCAAATTTGACCAAAACCGGACTTGCTAGGTTTTGCCATCAAAGAGCAGAATTGGTGCAAAGGGATTTGAACTCAGGTTTCCCAGCATTTTAAGCCAAATTCTCAGACAGGAAGATTAAACAGTTTAACCTCTGACCAATTTACGTTTTAACGTGTTATTACCTTTCTGTCCTGATGACAAGCAAGATTTTATTATTGCCACAAAAAACAATTTTTACTCAATCGTTTTATCTTTGGGTAATGATGACACAGTCAACTTTTTTGCCTTGAAACTTAGGTGATTGTCAAGATAAATACGTACGTAGTTTGCTTAATCACCAGACTTTGGCACTGAGTTTATGATCGGAACATGTTCTAACGTCAAACAAAAAGAAAAGATTTTTCCGACGATAAAATATTTCGAAAACAAATTGCATTACACTTTCAATTAAAAAAAAAACACAAAAACACTTTAAAACTTTTTTGTTTTTATTTTTCACCAATTACCTAAAACAAGGAAGATAATGATTATGTGACAAAATTTGCATTGATATGACCTTGTACTATCTTGGGTTTGTTCAGAAATCCAATTTCCTGATAGTCTGCACATTTCTCGGGACAAAGGTAACTCTGCTGCGTTTCTCCAAGTAGGAGGATCTAAGTCATAAACTTGGTGACCTGTTTGCCATAAAAATGGATTCTGGAGAGTTTAATCTCATTGATAATCAAGCTAATTAGCCTCGCATATAAAAAGCTCCACAACTGAGGTCAAAGTTCAACATGTACTGCCAAGTCCGAGTGACGGCCAGAACCTCTAAATTCATTATTTTTTTATCATCATTTGAAGGAATAAACCATGCGATCCAAATCAATTGACGATAGCTGATTCAGAAGGTGTTATAGTAATGTCTTCACTGATACAGAAAAAATAAGAGTCCGTCAAACATGACAAATTGAATATGTGGACTCTTCATTTTGTTACGAGGGTGGGAGAGAAAGAGAGGGAGAGGGGTGGGAAAGGGGAGGGACAGTTTTGTATTGTTTTTGAGGGGCAGCAGGTGGGGGAATGTTGGATGACGTGAGGGGTAGATGAGTCCAGGAACAGGAGAAAGGCTGAGCAGATGAGGATTTTCGATCTGTTGTTGGCAAAGATTGCTTTTTATCCCAGGTTGTGGAAGTGTTCCACCTCTTTTTAATGAATGATCCAATATTGTGGAGGAGGTCGAGGTGGGAAACCATTTGGAAACAAGCGCCAACAATATAGTAAGCACAACTATATTGTTGAGATGTGAAGTTCGGAATCGTGGTTTAAGGATGTTAGATTTAGGAGGACAAACGTTGAGAGTATGAAAAGTGATTTGGGAGCTCTAGATTGGGTTATAGTTAATGAGAGAGCGGTTTGCGTTGGAGAAATGGGCAACTTTCAAGAAGCAAATGTGTTGGGTGCAGAGTAGGTGTCTTCCCTTGAGGGTAAAGGTAGAGGCAGAAAGAGACCTAGGTGGTTGAGCAGAGAGTAACACAGTGTAACTAAGGATGAGCAGAAGCCATTCATTAAGTACAAAATAACAGGACTAAAGTCCAACTCACCTAAGTATAGGAAGAAACAGAGGCTCACACAGAGAATAACTCGGCAAGCCAAAAGGGATTATCAAAAGGACGTAGCCAAAAATATTAAGCACCAGCAAATACAACCCTGCGCTTCACTGACGGGAATATTATGAGGGGGGGAAGAGGAAGAGGGGAGATTGATTGAGAGGTAAAGGGGTCGGAGAGAGGGAGAGGATTGGGAGAGGGGTGGGGGAGCGAGGGAGAGGGGTGGGGGAGCGAGGGAGAGGAGTGGGAGAGCGAAGGAGAGGGGTGGGAGAGCAAGGGAGAGGGGTGGGAGAGCAAGGGAGAGGGGTGGGCGAGCGAGGAAGAGGAGTGGGATAGCGAAGGAGAGGGGTGGGAGAGCAAGGGAGAGGGGGGGATAGAGCGAGGGAGAGGTGAGGGAGAGGTGGGGGAGAGCGAGGGAGAGGTGGGGGAGAGCGAGGGAGAGGTGGGGGAGAGCGAGGGAGAGGTGGGGGAGAGCGAGGGAGAGGTGGGGGAGAGCGAGGGAGAGGTGGGGGAGAGCGAGGGAGAGGTGGGGAAGAGCGAGGGAGAGGTGGGGGAGAGCGAGGGAGAGGTGGGGGAGGTGGGGGAGAGCGAGGGAGAGGGATGGGAGAGAGAGTGAGAGGGGTGGGAGAGAGAGTGAGAGGGGTGGGAGAGAGAGGGAGAGGGGTGGGATAGAGCGAGGGAGAGGGGTGGGAGAGAGAGAGGGAGAATGGTGGGATAGAGCGAGGGAGAGGGGTGGGATAGAGCGAGGGAGAGGGGTGGGATAGAGCGAGGGAGAGGGGTGAGAGAGAGAGAGGGAGAGGGGTGGGATAGAGCGAGGGAGAGGTGGGGGAGAGCAAGGGAGAGGGGTGGGAGAGCGAGGGAGAGGGCTGGGCAAGAGAGAGGGAGAGGGCTGGGCGAGAGAGGGAGAGGGCTGGGAGAGTGAGGGAGAGGGGTGGGAGAGTGAGGGAGAGGGCTGGGCGAGAGAGGGAGAGGGGTGGGAGAGAGAGGGAGAGGGGTGGGAGAGTGAGGGAGAGGGCTGGGTGAGAGAGGGAGAGAGGGAGAGTGAGGGAGAGGGGTGGGAGAGTGAGGGAGAGGGGTGGGAGAGAGGGGGAGAGGTGTGGGGGAGGAGAGGGAAAGAAGAGGGAGGCTTTGGGAGGAGGGAAGCATGAGGGAAGGGGAAGGGAAGGAAGGGAGTTTTCCTTCAATCATCTAAATAATTGCTCCAGTATTTGTTGCTTTGTTTAATTTCCACACATACAATAAGCTCGAGATTGTAGAATCCTTTAACCTGACTTAAATTGCGGAATTGATCCGAGCAGCAGTTCCGACTGCTAAAAAATAAAAATTAAAAATTAAAAAACCTGGTGTGTTGCTGTGAAGGCTCACGTCATTTTCTTTCAAATTGTAGTTGAATAGGATTGTATATTATTCACTTTCGACATGCCTTACTCGTATATAAAAAATACCACCCATCACTTCATTGCAGGGGGGGAGGGAGTGGGGGCAAGAAAGGGTGGTGAGAGAAAGAGAGAGGGGGAGAAAAAGAGAGGGGTGGGGGAGAGAGAGAGGGGGTAAAGTGAGGAGGTGGTGGGATCAAGAGGGAGGGGAGAGAGTGGGGGGGGTGAGGCAGTGGAGAGCGAAAGAGCAAAAGGGGTGGGGGAAAGGAAGGCAGTGAGAGGTGAGAGGAAGGGACAGGAGATGTGTGGTGAAGTGTTAATTACGATTCATACTGTGTCATAATAATGCTTCTGCATCGAATAACAGTGAAGATGGAAACAAAATCCATTTTCTACCAATCATACAATAAATACCCCCTGAAGACAAACACTGCCCAGAGACAAACACTGCCTGGAGACGAACATCAACTGTCCATGAAAACCACTCAGACACGAACACTGACTGGACAGGTCCGGAGACAAATACTGCCTGGATATGTCTGCAGCAAAGCTGTCCAGAGACAAATACTGCTCGGATACTTCTCGAGACAAACTCCCATCCAGACACGTCCAGAGACAAACACCACCCGGATGCATCCGGAGCTAAGCTGTCTTGAGACAAACACCACCGGGACACAGGGACCACCCAAACACATCCAGAGAAAACTCCGCCCGGACAGGTCCAGAAAGAAACACGCAATGTGCAGAGATAAACAATGCCCAGACACATCATGAGAGAGGAGAGAGAGAAAGAGAAAGAAAAAGAGGCAGAGAGAGATGAAGGGAGAGGGAGGGAGCAGGAAGAGTGAGGAGGAGGTGGGAAAGAGAGAGAGGGGAGAGAGGGGGAGAGAGAGGGGGAGGGAAGAGAGAAAGGAGGTGGAGGGGTGGAGGGGTGAGGAGGGAGGAAGAGTGAGGAGGAGTGGTGGAACGAGGAGGTTGGGAGAGACAGGAGTGGTGGGGGAAGGGAAGGCAACAAGAGGTGAGAGGATGGGAAGGCAGAGAAGTGGTGGAGTGTTAATTATGATTAATACTGTGACAAAAATGCTTCTACATAGAATAACAGTGAATAAGGAAACAAAATCAATTTTCTACTGGTCATACAATAAATACCACCCAGAGACAAACACGACCTCGTGACAAACACTGCCCGGATACGTCCGGAGACAAACACCACCTGGACATAAACACCGTCCAGACATGTTCAGAGACAAACACCGCCTGGATGCGTTCTGAGCCAAGCTGTCTGGAGACAAATACCACTCAGAAACAGCTGAAAGGAAACTCCCATCCAGAGAGAAACAATGCCTGGACACGTTCGGAGACAAACACCACTTGGACACATCCGGATACAATCTCCTGTCCGGACATAAACACTGCCCGGATGTGTCCAGACACAAAAACTGCCCAGACTTGTCCAGAGACAAATACCCATCCAGACATAAACACCACCCGGGCATGTTTGGAGACGAACACCACCCGGACGTGTCCGGAGCTAAGCTGTCCATAGGCAAACACCGCCCGGACATGTTGGGAGACAAACACTGTCTGGATGCATCCAGAGCTGAGCTGTATGGAGACAAACACTGCCTGGACAGGTGCAGAGACAAACACCGCTCGAACACATCCAGAGACAAACTCCTGTCCAGACATAAACACTGCCTGGACACGTTTGGTGACAAACACCACTTGGACACATCCAGAGACAAACTCTCATCAAGACACGTCCAGAGAGAGGAGAGAAAGAGAAAGAGAGGGAGAGGGAGAGGGAGAGGGAGAGGGAGAGGGAGAGGGAGATGTGTGGGATGTGGGAAGGTGCTGCTCATGTGGAGGTGGAGCGAGGATGAGACAGAGAGAGGAGAGAGAGAGAGAGAGGGGGTGAGAGGGAGGGAGAGGGAGGGAGAGAGAGAGAGAAGGGGGTGAGAGGGAGGGAGAGGGAGAGAGAGGGAGGGAGAGGGAGGGAGAGGGAGGGGGAGAGAGAGAAGGGGGGGGGGAGAGGAGACCGAGGCAAAAATGCCACAGTTCGAACCATAGTACATATACGAGAGTAGTACTTTCATACACTATAGTTGGTAACAGGTGGACTACTACAGTAGTCTGCAGAGAATTGCTGCAGCAAAAGAATGAGATTTTTGCCTGGGGCGTTAACAATGAGAAAAATGTTGTGCTTTTTGAACAAAACACACATACACACACACACACACACACACACACACACACACACACACACACACACACACACACACACACACACACACACACACACACACACTATAATAGTGCTGGGCTGATCTCCGCAATTATTCAGGAATTGGCAAATTGGAGTCAGTGTGATTACTGACTACAGTCCGTACTGTATTCAACCCAAAATCCTTGAATAGCTTTCACCCTTGTTTGGGGGGAATTTCAAGAAACAAATTATAAAAAAACAACGTTGCATTTTTGCTGTTTCAGGGAGGTGTGCATAAACATTAGTCTTAATAAACAGCTGCCAATCGTCATGTGACGGGTGGAAAATCTAATTCGATCTGTAATTTAGAAAACATGTTAATATGGCAAACAGCTCAGAAACCAGGTGTTGTCAAATATATTTTACTTTGAAACTCACAAAGAGAAACCATATAACCTTTATAAATCATGTAGCTCTACCTTGTAGCAACTGCTGCCTGTCCATCCTGATTGGGACACCAACTATATCACTATCGACTGTAGGGTGCTCGCAAGTGGCTTAAGCACTCAAGCAATCACTCCAATTAAATGGTTGATAAGGAATAACAGGCATTCGTTAATATGAGTGAGGAAAGTGAAAAAAAAAAAAACCTTTATCGTTCAAAAATCGTTGTGGCCTGTTCAAACTCAAGGCATTATTGACCCCAAGCTTCAGACCCCAGCGAGGTAATCCAGGATATGCCTTAAGATCCCAGAGAGTGAGGTGGCCGAGGATGCACCTGATAGAGGATATAATTAAATATGGCCGTTAATTATCTTCAAAAGGGGTGTTTTGATTAAGCCCAACCACAATCATCATTCATGCACTTCCTTGGAGTTCCCTTAGTATGCATGCAACGTTTCATGCTGCTTGGTTTCATGGTTTTGGAGTTATTGAGGAGACACGCACACAGACACACACATGCGCACACGCACACATGCACACACATGCAGAGATATTTATTTGTATAGATTTCAATGCTTTAATTACATATTTTTTCCCACATTTCCACACTACTGGATCCCCTGGAATCACTGAACAATCCATCCCAGTCTCCACATTCATGAATTTCTCCTCATTAAGAATCTCCCCATTACTGCCGTTTTCACCTTAATGCCCCCAATGTCCCTTCTAATACTTTCATCTACTCTTATCCACCTTAAAACTAAGCTTTTCATCCTCTTCTGACTCTTCCAAGTCTAACCTCCCATACTGTCCTCAATACACCTCATGTCCAGTCATTGCCTCTGCTTTCAGTGCCTCTTTCTCTTTTCCCAACTCCTGTTTTTCTTTTGGTCCCGGGATCTGCGGAAATAATCCGGGGCTTACCATTCCTCAAAGGCCTTTTTTCCCTGTCTTCTTACCTCCTGAACTTTTTGAATCCCATATTTTGGTCCTCCCAGCCTTAGATTTTCCACAGACCT
The DNA here is from genome assembly GCF_056783735.1 of Eptatretus burgeri. Classification (NCBI taxonomy): domain Eukaryota; kingdom Metazoa; phylum Chordata; class Myxini; order Myxiniformes; family Myxinidae; genus Eptatretus; species Eptatretus burgeri. Next base: position 49,247,817 of record NC_140971.1, read on the forward strand.
GAGTTGCTAACCCCAGCAAGACCTTCTTCATGTTGTCCCACTTCCCTCGACTCCCATTTGGCTGCTGTCTGGCCCACTTTTGAAACTGATCTTGTATGTTTTTCCTGAGAACAAAACTCTGAATTTATTGCAAACCATTCCAAATTTTGTGCTGTATTCAAAATCCATTCTCCTCCCTCAATAATGGTCCCATAGCCTTTCCCACCATGTTCTCCTTGATAATGACCTACTTCATGATATCCATTCTTCTTGAAATCACCTGCACAAATCAACCCTCCACCGCTCCTATTAGGCCGGGGCCCACAGGGCAAAAGGCAGCAAGAAATCGATTTTTGTGAGCATGATCGAGGAACTACTCAAATTTTGGATATATTGTAGCTAAATAGTTGCTGAATCTGCAACGACTTGCTGTTACTTTGACAATCCTGAAGTTTTTTGTTTTGTAGACCACTTTGTATAGGGCTGTTAGGGGTGGGGGGGGGGAGTAGCACATTTTTGACATTTTGCCCATTTTTGTGAATTTGCTGTTCTGCAATTTCAACTCTTACCACAATGAAACTCATTCAGGACATAGACTATAGTCCTTAGTTCCAGTAGATGAAGTTTCATGACGCTGACATGATTAGTAGTTGAGATAGAGGTAATGAAAATAGGTGATTTTCTTTAATTGGTCTCATGTTTCATTGCATTTTGGCAGAATTAGCAAAGCTGCCACTCCAAGAATGTTGTTCCTCTGCATATGAAACTTCAGCTTCATGGGAACATAAACATCGAGTTCATGAATATAGGATTTCACATACCTATGCCTGCGTGTTACGAAGTTATAGACTCCCACAGTAGGGTGAGATGAATGAGCAGTATGCGATAGTTGCTTGAGCAAGAATGATGAATGAGCAAGATAGTTGCTTTTTGCTTGTTGACTCCAAATTGGATAACCAGACCTTGATCCAACTGAAGTTGAACCAAAGCCGTTTTGAAAGTCAAAAATGGTCGAATGTGATGCACAGTGACTGAGAAGGTTCAACAATCCAAGGAGATGTGTCAACCGTGTCCCCAAGCTGTGCAACACCCATGACAACACCCAAGACACAAGGCCTTGGGTGTTGCTTCTGCTCCTTTGGATTGAAGATAAACAATACCCTGAAGCAAGGACAACAATTTCAAATGAACCTTCGCAGGGACCTTAACATAGTGATCTATTGATGGCTCATCTGATACACCGATCATCCAAGCTAGTAAATTGTACAGTGCAATGGACACCAAAGACTCAGCAGAACATACAGTGCCTTCAGAAAGTATTCACACCCTTCGACTTTTATCACATTTTGTTGTGTTACAGCCTGAATTTAAAATTGATGAAACTAAAAAATGTCGTCACTGATCTCCACAAAATACCCCATAATGACAAAATGGAAATGTGTTTTTAGAAATTTTTCGATGAAAATGAAAAGCTGAAATGTCTTGCGTCAATAAGTATGGCGCCGCATCCAGATGGAGGAGGGTATTACAAGTCTCCACCATTTACAGTACAGTATTCCTGTCCCCACGTTTTCCAGTGCAATGACGTGTTTTGAATTATAAGCAGTCGGTATGTTTTTGCTTCATGCACGTAACCTGGGTTATTTTTTGTTATGTATACAGAGCTGTTGGTTGCCGATACACCAGCCAAATAGAGGTATGCGTTGGAAGAACCTGTTGCATGCTTGGAACAAGATCACCCATAGGGCAGGTACTCTGCTCATAATCTATATATAATGGAGCAAGTGTATGTGATGATGTATGTATGTATGTCTGCTCTTCACTCACTGGTTGGACAGCTGACCTGACATCACTCATATTCATAACCTGAAATATTTAACCAAAAGTACCCAGAGGACCCAAAAGACCGCCCCCGCCCCCGAGGACCCATAAGACATAGAGCCTACAAACAACTGCAAGGACCCAAAATATCCTGACGACCCTTAGAGACACAGAAGACACTTAAAGACCCCAAAGACCCTTGAGACTGAAAAGACCCCAAAGACCTGACTTGCTGCAACCCAACTTCCAGAAAGTAACTGACTTGCTACAATGCCACAAAAGGCTATTGGCAGGTTCCTTTGTCACCTGATTGTCAGCTTCTCGTGGTATTTATGACACCGTGGAGCCGGTACAAATATCTCCGTGCACCGATGGGTTTGAACGACAGTGGGGATGAGTACAGTTACAGGGGTGACATTGTGCCGGAAGGGCTCGACCACATTGTGAAAGTAGTGGATGACATGCTGACACACAGTGATACAGTCACTGGTCACTTGAACAACGTACGAGAAGTACTTCTGCACTGTTGCAAATTTAACATTACACTCAACCTGTGTAAATTTCAGTTCACCCAGGAAAGTGTGAAGTTTTGTGGGTATGTTATCAGCTGGCATGGCATGGCTTCCGATCTCAAGAAGGTGCATGTGATCATGGACTTTCCCACACCGACCAACGTGACTGCTCTATGTTAATTTTTGGGACTTGTGCACCAGCTAGATAGTTTCACCACCAGAGTCGCATCAGCATCAGATGCTGTGACATCTGTTGAAGAAGGGATCAATGATTGAGTGGACACCAGATCATGGATGCAACATTTTGCGCCACAAAACTTGCACTGACGTCACCCCGCTTTGGTACATTTTGACCCTCAGTTGCCTACGATGCTCCAGACGGATGTGTCTCAGCTCAACGGACTTAGATATGTGTTATTACAATGACACAAGGATTCAAGGAAACTTGTGCAAAGTGGTTCTTACTGCATAAGCGATGTCGAGCCTTGGTAAGCCATGATCGAGCTTGAGGCATTGGCAGTGTCTTGGTCCACATACAAATGCAGATGGTATCTCCTCAGTCTGCCTACATTCGATGTCATGATTGATCACAGGCCACTGGTGCCTATTTTCAACACCTACACTTTAGATGCGATCAAAAACCCATGGTTGGCTTGCAACATATCATCGAGAAAATGATGCCCTATGTCCTCATCACCACAGGGCTTGGATCATGCTATACCAGACGCGTTGTCACATCGTCCTGTGGACATCCCACTGGAGGATGATGAGGAGACTGCAGTGACCCTCCAATGTGATATGCAACAGGTCATCATATTTGGCTCTGATGAGCATCATTGACGAGCATCCGACGTTGCATGATCCCATCCTGGATGCTCTAGGGGAGCACGCACACTGCAACATCAAGTATTGGCTTCTTGCAGCTTCTAGCGATTCACAGCAGTTTCCCATTGACTTGTGCCGGTTGGGACTGTCGATTCAAGCAGTACTTCGGAATATGTGATCAGTTGTCTGTGGACAAAGATCTTGTGCTGCATGGTCATCGTATCATGATACTACAAGCAGCACATTCGGGTGTGCTTGACCAGCTTCATGCCTCGCAACAAGGATTGGAGATGATGAAGCATCGAGCTCGACAAACCATGTTTTGGTCTCACATCAGTAACGATATTGCTTTATGAGGTCTGTCAAAAGTGTATGGCCAGCCAACAGAAGAAGCCACTCATGCACGACCCTCCTCCAGAACGTGTGTTCGAGGACACATCTGCTGATATATTGTCCCATGTCAGAAAGTCGTACTTGGTGGAGGTTGACCGTTTGTCCAGTGAGCTGTGACTGTATTTGTTTGTGCATACTCCAACATCACATGATCTCATCAGGGCCATGCGTGCACTCTGTGGATCTTGGAGTCCCCATTCATTTCCACTCTGATGAGGGTCCCCAGTTTGCCTTGTATGAATTCAGAAAATTTTTGGGGCAGTGGGGAGTCCACCATGACATGTCCACTCTACATCTACCACACTTTAACGGCCATACCGAGGCCACTGTCAAGGTGATGAAAACCTTGGTCGCTAAGATGAAGCACAACAGCATACTCGACAATGATGACTTTTGCAGAGGACTGCTGGAATGGCACAACACACCTTGGGACATGGGCCACTCCTCGGTTCAGGTCGTGTTCAGTCACCCGACATGTATCCC
>NC_140971.1:49256829-49264329 GCF_056783735.1 Eptatretus burgeri
CCAACATTCAGATGTCCATGACTAGAGGTAGACTATATCAGTTTGAAGAATATTCATTCTGCTGTGAAATACAAAACCTGTGTCCACATGGCTGGAATGAGGATCCCAGGAGGATAAATTATCTGGGTGCCCCCACTCCATTCCCTCCATCCCCTCTATCCTTTTAGCCAGGCAGACTCAGTGGCATAATGATTAGAGAGTCTGCTCTGAGTCGGGGAGGTCGGCGGTTTGAACCCTGCCTGAGTCATACCAAAGGTACGTGCAGCTTCCTTGCTCAACACTGAGCATTCAAAAAGGATATGTCATGGACAAACAACCATAGGTTGGCAACCATTGCACTGGCTTGATGGGCTTAATGGAAGTTCCTTGTAAGGGAACTCGTATTTAGAGTGGTATAAAATTCAATCTTTGTCGAAGGTTAATGTGGCCATGCAAAGCCAATCGCAAAGTGTGGGGGAGAGTGGGATTTGGGGGTGGGGGGCACAACCTACTAAATATAGACTTTTGCAGGTAAACTCAGTATATCCTGCTGATCATTTCATTTCACCCACATGAAATGCAAACATTCATCTTTTGTACACCATTTTTTGTGTCCTTTTATTACTTTTTCCTGAAGTGGTATACGGTGGAATTAAATTTCCTGCTGGTTAAACATTCATGAGTGCAATTTGGTTTCTGGACAAAGGTCACCTGTTACAGCCTTGACGTGATGCTGATTCTGCCTTTAAAACCCTTAAAATATTACCAGTTATTTAAACTTTAAATCTCAACATTGCCAAAACACTGTCAAAAGCATTGCCCAGTGACAGGGAAAGTTTGCAGTGTGTGTTAACTTGAGGTTTGTGCTGCCACTGCATGAGCTCTCGGTTTGTACTTGGAGTTGGAAAGAAGATGGCAGCCGTTTATGATGAACTGCATGCACAGCTGTGTAAATATCGTCCTGTTATACAGGATGATATAATTATTGAAAACAATCTTATTACCGGGTAGAGAATATTAATCTCCACCTCGTCATTTCCTCGGCAGAATATCTCTCAGATAGCCTACAGCTTCGACAAACCTTGCAGAGAGCCCACTCCTTGGGCAGCTGGACAGTACTACCCCCCGAGGCTCACTGGGTTTTCCTTGTAAGCCATCTGACAAGATAATATCATGCTTCTGGAATTTTCTTCTGAACTCCTGGAAGTCCAGAAATGCTTTGTTTTTCTTACCACTAACGCACGCAAAAATGTTGCAGTTAGAACTATAGTATACGAGAGTAGTACTCTCATGTACTATAGTTGGTAACAGGTCCTACTACAGTAGTCTGCAGAGAATTACTACGGGAAAGGAATGATATTTTTGCCTGGGTAGGAAGAGAAGTCTCAATGTAAACTCAATTTGATAGCTCACCTACTCTTCATGAAGGACACCACCAACTGATCCCAGCAGATGGGACACCCAGTTTAACGTCCGTCCGCGGGACACACACACACACTGATGAATCACCCTGCTCGTGAAACACCAGGATGATAGTTTTTAGCAGTGTCAAACCCAGGCGAGACGGCTCAGAGGCAAGTATGCATACCTGTAGGCCATCCTGCCATTTCAGGTGGTTTATAACTCAAAATTATTATCTCTTTCCCTGCATTTAAAGCCATCATTAGGCCCATCAAGCAAATGCAACGGTTGCCAACCTTAATGCTGTCATCTCTTTCCTTGCAGGTAAAGGGCCCAAGCATATGCATTTAGCTTTTGTGGGGCTTGAGAGATGAATCCTGTGGACAGTGGAACGTTAAAGTCAAAGCAATCGAAACAAGGAATGATCAACTCACCTGATTCCAAGGAAAAAGTAGAATATCTGAAAGACAGAGATGATTAGAGAGATGACTCAGAAGTTCTGTGGTGGCAAACAAAATGAGATCACAATATCACCCAATAGTTTCCTAATAAGAGGTGAAAGCAATCCTTCAAACCTCTTGTATAAAACTTGAAATGCGACAATGAAAGGAAAATAAACTCAACAACAGCGGAAAAAAAAATGTTCAAAAGAACTGCAGAAAGTTATGCCCTCGGTGACAAAGCAAGCACAACAAGTATTTGATGCAAAGGTTGTAAACAGCTTGAGGCGGTTATCTTGTGTTCGTAAAACACAGGATCTGAACGAAATGGTGTGCGCATTCTGACATTTTTCACAACATCATAAAGGGAGTTGTAGCCTTGAAGCTGGCTCATTTGTACTGCTCATGGTGAAACCAAAGGTAAGAACAAAGTGACAGTCTTGAACTTCATACTGTGCAGAGGGAAAAAAGAGCCAAAATAAAAGGGGGAGAAAAAATAATCAGCAAATGCATATATATATATATATATATATATATATATATATATATATATATATATATATATATATATATATATATATATATATATATATATATATATATATATATACACACACAAACACACACACACACACACACACACACACACACACACACACACACACACACACACACACACAAGCAGGTCCACAGATTTTGACATGACACATGGCAAGTTGGAGGCAACGAGGCAACTTAGAGTTTCGTCACAATGGAAAGTGGGTTTTATTTTAATTATTTATTTTTCCCAAACGTGATTAAAAACCCTGCGAAAATTCCTTTCTGGGAGGAGGGAGGGGAAGAATGGAGGTGGGAGGAGGCAAGGAAAGGGGTTGTGTGGAAGTCGGGAGGGAAGGGAAAGAATGGGAGGAGGTACTTGGCATTGCCCACCAACGCTGGGTACCCCTGCTAGTATAATATAATGTAAAGGATTGCTGTAAATTATGTTAATTTACAACATCCTATATTCAACTTTATTTAAATTGTAAACCTCAAAACATAATTCCCTAACCTAAGGTAAGAACCTTAACCTGTAAGCAATCGACACACAGCCACTGAGCTTGGGGGAAGTGAAATCACTTCCCAGGATACTCTGGGTACCAGCGACGTCATAACAATGGTGCCACTTTTCTCCCTGTACTCAGCAGGACATTTCTTCAGGAGGAATTTCCTCCTTCCCAGTGGATGCCAACCAATGGGGATTGTCCATGCTCTCTCCTCTTAAATGCTGAACATCAAACAAGGAAGCAACAAGTACAATTTTTTAAGTCTTTGGTATGACTTAGCCAAGGTTTGAACCACCGAGTCTGGTAATTACCGAGGTTGAAAAGAGGGTAAAGATTGAGATTACGCTAAAGGTGGCCATCAGGTTTAAGGTAGACATCAGGTTTTAAGTGGCCATCAGGTTGAAGTTGGAGAATATATTTTTAGCTCACCTGGAATGGAGTTCCAGGGAGCTTATGGGATGGCACATCGTCCATCCGTCCGTCCATCCATCCACAAATACTAACAACTTCTTCTCTGAAACCACACATACGATTTTTATGAAACTTTAACACAAGGTTCATGACCGTGTATGTACCAAATTTGTTCATGGCATTAAAAATAAATCTGGCCCTTTCGGGGTCTACGGGGGTTGCCCCCCAAAATAGGTGTTTGAGAAACTACAGATGATGCAGAAACTACAGATGCAATTCCGATGAAACTTGATCACAACCTTCAACACTCGTGATGTCGCAAAGTTTGTTCATGGCATTAAAAAAAAAAAAAAAAAATCGGTGTTTGAGTGGGTCTATGGAGGGAGTTTAGAGGAGTTGCTGCACCCCCCCCCCCACCCCCACCCTGAAGAGGTATTTGCTTTCTTCTCAGAAATGACACACAATTCGGATGAAACGACTACAACCTTCATCACCCATGATGTACCAAAGTTTGTTCATGACATGAGAAAAATTGGGTTTAAGGGGGGTTGCCCCCAAAAATATGTATTTATTTTCTTCTCCAAAACTACATACATAATTTCGATGAAACTTGATCACAACCTTTATCACCCGTGATGTACCAAAAATTTTTCATGCCATTCAAAAAATCGAGGTCAAAGAGGGTCTATGGCGGGGATGCCCCCAAAATAGGTATTTGCTTTTTTTCTCAGAAACTATGCACACAATTCCGATGAAACTTGACCACAATCTTTATCACCCGTGATGTACCAAAGATTGTTCACACCATAACCCTTTGAATGCTGAGCTCCTTGGACTTCCGGCTCCCCCACCCTGGGCTCCCTGAAGAAAAATCCGGCTGCCCGGGTATATGGAGATTTGAATAGCTGCCAGTAAACTGGCCACTCAGGAATCTTAAATTTGAATAGCGGCTGGTAAAATGGCCACCAGAGTTCAAAGGGTTTAAAAAAAAAAACCCAAAGGTAATTACTTTCTTCTCCGTTACATATTTTGTGGGTCATCTATGCCTACCAGTAGTTCCCTGGTTATCTTATCCAGCCGCTACCAGGTGAGCGCCCTGGGGTATTGCCCCTATGTTTTAATCCCTCTGACACCGAAGGTGGACAGAGGTTGTTTTCAGCCTTGTCTGTCTGTGAGCAGGATATCTCAAAAGGTTGTGGACAGATTCGGACAAAAATCTGGTGGACAATGGTTGGGTGTATGCCAAGGATGGATTGATGAGATATGGGTGAAGATCCAGTTACTCGAATTTTTTAGGTCATTCTTCACCATTGAGAGATATACAACATGATATCGTAAAACGTTGTGTATGGATTCGGCCGCAACTTGGTGGATAGGTTTGGTGTGTGACAAGGACGAATCGATTCCATTCTGGTGAAGATCTACATCTAGAAGGAATTTTTGTTAAATTGATTCTCCACCATTGAGAGATGGGTCCAAAAACGGTATAAAGCATGATATTTCAAAACGTTACGGATGGATTATGACAAAATTTGGTGGATGACTTGGGTAGTTGAAAAGAACAAGCTGATTAGATATTGGTTCAAGTCTGGATCCAGATCCTGCCCATCAGTGGGATACAAAATGTAAAACTGTGCAGTCTAATGTAGGTATGCACTCTCCAGAGTATCATCTCTAGATATCTCTGCCACCGAAGGTGGAGGGAGGCTGTGTTATCACCCCTGTCTGTCTGTCTGTCTGTCTTTCTGTGAGTAGGATATCTCAAAAAAGTTATGGATGCATTCAGCCAAAATGTGGTGGAGAGGTTGGATGTGTGACAAAGACGAACTGATTAGATTTTGGTGAAGATCCAAAGTACCTTAACCTGTAACCTGTGTTGCAAAAAATGCAACAAATGTGTGACTTGGGTACGATAATTTCTTAATCGTAAAATTGATTCTTCATAATTGGGAAATAGAGCTAAAAACGATATATAGTGTGATATTTCAAAAAGTTAGACGGGTTATGACAAAACTTGGGGGATGAGTTTGTTCGGTGACCAGAACAAGCCGATTCGATTTTGTTTCAGGTCCAGATGCAGATCCGGTCCATCAGTAGGATACAAAATGTAAACCGTTCAGCCTGGCAGAGGTTTGTGTTCTACCGAATGCTGTTCTAGTTTTCAAGGAGATCAGACAGTCCAAAGTAAAAGGAGATCTTGTTTAAAAAAAAAAGAGTAAGTGTATCCACCACACAAACATTTGTTTACATTCTGGAAACAAAGGACAATGCTTTGCTCTCCTGATTCTGTTCTTGCATACGGCTGCTTGGCTGCAAAGTAGCTGTCATTTCTTGGAAGTATGGCTGTGCCACTCATATTGTGCTCCTCTACCAGTACACTGGTACTCATTTTGCCAACATTGGAAGGATGACAAGCTGAATCAACCCCACCTGGCATTACTTCAGCAGCCAACAGGGCTCAAACTCAGGACCTGAGGATCCTCAGCCAGCTGCCCTAACCACTAAGCCAACACTAGGCTGCTCTCCTGACAATTAATACTTTTGGATTCTATGCACGAGATGTCATATCCATGTGAAGTAAAAGCTCTGCTGGTAAAGCATTTTTTGCTGTTGATGACAACAAAGAACGCATCTCCCATCCCTGACCTCTTTTCAACATGTCCTTTCAAGCTGATCCAATTCCTGATCCTCAACTTTTCTATTGTCGTTATGGTTGCTTGAATAATAGTAATTACTAAAGCATGACAGCTCAATGGGTTAATTAATCTTCAACTCAAATTGTTTAATTCATTGTACAAATATTTCCTCACATTGACGTTTTCTCTCTTTGACATTGCTGTAGGAATCTCATACCACTCTTATATTTCCTTGTCTCCTCTCAAATGAAATAAAACATTTGATTGTCCAAAGCTGATGATGCAAAGAAAAACAAATATGGTAAAACCAACATGGTGAGAAATCATATTTCAGGCCCTCAAAGCTTAATACCCATTCTGCTTTATCCCTTGCACTTTACTGTCATAACAGAAGCTTCCAAAGCTTTTCCCGTGTGTTATTTACTCATCTCGAATGAAGACAATGCATGAACTCTAAAAAGCTTTGCAAAGATTATCGATTTTGACAGATGACAAGCAGCCATTTTCTCCCTCATGGGAGCTTTTGACATTTTCAAAACATGATCTAAACTAAAAAGCTTCATTGAGACACCATTAGAATGGCCAATGGAGAGAGTAATACAAAGAAAGTTCAACACAGGAGTAGGCAAATAGGCCTTTCATGCCTCTACCACATTCACATCCAATCCATACCCTCTCCCCCTCCCCCCTTCCCCCCAATCCATTCACCACCCATTCCCAACCCTATCACCAAATCCATTCAGCACACCCACCACCCAAAAGTGCATTTTGTGTGGTGTTTGTGTACTTGTGTGTTATGTAATTAATAAGAGACATAACGAGAACTGCCACTTTATAGCTGCTGGCAGTGATGACTGAATACCAAGACGTCTCGATTGGACACCTGACCCAGACCCATGACGTTTTAAAAAAATTATCATTCATTATTCAATTTAATTTAGAATGGGATTAAAATAAATGAAATTCAAATCAAATGGAAGACCAAATAGTCCTACATTGGAGTAATTGGAGGAACCCGACCAAGCAAAAAGCAAAGATGAAGTCATCAGGTGGAACTTGGATCGGATTTGCATTTCAGCTGATACTCATCTACCCCCAATCCCATCCAGGCACAGCCAAGTGAGCCTTATTCAAAAAAAAAGATAAAACAAAATAAAGTAAAACAAAAAGAACCCACGTCAACAAATTAAATAATTTTGGCTGCCAAACCATGCATCCGATGAAGTTGAAATTTTAAACTTTTATTCCCCATCACCACCAGATCATAAATGTGAAGTTTCACATTGATTGGTTGGAAGCGCCTTCTTCACATTCAAGCTTTGCATTTCCTGTTACCAGTCAGGAGAGGAACATTGCTGCCAAATTTCAGCCATATGGGCCCAGCGGTTTGGTTGGCGAAGTCAAAAAAGGAGACGGACAGATTGGCGGTATGCGATGGCAATACCTTATATGGAATTAATTCCAGATAAGCTAAAAATCCCGTCTCCTTCAACCATTCCTCAGAGCAAAGTCTATCTTGCCCCGAAATCAACCTGTTAGCTCTATGGTGAACTCCTTCTATAAGAACTATGTCCTTCCTCAAATGCG
>NC_140971.1:49269329-49279329 GCF_056783735.1 Eptatretus burgeri
CCGGACGGACAATCCAGTCGTGACCCTCTCGGACTAACGCCGGGAACCAGTCACGGGTGGACCTTTCGGTCTCACCGCGATCGAGCCAATCAGCCCCCGCGTGGGATAGGGTTGCTCGCCAAATTCGACCTACCTAAGTACCCACGCGGAGGGTAGACCGGGCGATCGCACCTCGCCGCAGGTCGACTTCGGACACGGGCCACTTAAGCGACCCGTTCCGTACTATCAGAATAACCGAGCGGTGTTATCGTCGACCTCGACGGTTCGATTAATTATCGGGCGTACTCAGCCCACTACCAACCCTTTACGTGAAGCAAAATGAGGGTTCAATGGGAGAAATGACGAAGCGAAGCAGGAAACAGTTCAACAATAAAGCACATTTATTCGCGACGAACGGAAAGCACAGATATACAATTCCACCAAAAGCACACAGAAAAAACACAATTCCATTTACACAAAAAGCAAATATAAAAGCGAAAACACAATGCAGAGCTAATACCGACTACCGAGCACACGGCAACACTTATACAATTCTACCTCACAGACGGCGCCGACAACACATACCCAAAACCAAGGAAAAGAAATACCCTCAAGGATGAGGCGGGCCTGAGGCCGAGACCGGGTCGCGCCTACCTGTCTGGTGATGAGACGCGGAGCGGCGATGGCGCCCCAACCCCGCGGGCCTCGCGGGCAGTGTCTGGCAGGGGGTGGGAAAGGGGCCCCCTTGGTCGCACTATCTCAGCGCGGGGGGAAACAGGAGGGGGTTGCTGATGCTCGGGGTATAGAGGATCTTTATTATCCCTGGTGTGCGTCTCCACCTCGGCCAGGTCGCGCTGTCGACCTCCCTCGGGTGCAGCTCCCTGCACGACGCGAGCACCCCCTCGTCTGGTGTCGCCGCCTTTCCACAGCTCGTCCCCTCCGTTCCGACTCCAACGCACACGACGAGCAGCTCCACCGCCCGCGAAGTCTTGACCCTCTGCTTCCGACTCTCCTACTCTCCGCCTCTGGACTCTCCGACTCTCCTCTTCTTGACTCTCCGACCGACCCTCCTGACTGACGAACACGGTCCTTTTATCCCCCCGTAGCTTCGCCTTTGACCCCCTCCCTTTGACCTTTCACCTCGCTCCCCATTGGCCCGAGAAAAAGTGGGCGTGAAGGCTTTTTGATCCACAAATTTGCATATATCGATCGTCCTGGAGGCGGGGCCAAATCGTCCCTCGCTCACCGATTGGACGGCAAAAAGTGGGCGTGTGTCGTTTTTGATCCGTTTTTGAAGCACAAAATCCGTGATTTTGTACACGCTGTTCGACGCGCGCCCTGCACGAGTACAACACCGGTACCCACAGCGGGGCAAGAACGGTGGCGATGCTACGGTTGCGAGGTGTGACGTGAAGGTCGTGGCGGTTGTGGTGAAGCGGCGTTGTGGTTGGTGGTTGATGTTGTGATTGTGGTGGTAATCATGGCGGTTGGTCCAAAATAAAGATAGTAAAAGAAAAACGGCTATCCTGAAGAGTCGCAGCACGCATAAATGACATGTATTCCCACTAGACAACGGGTTTGGGCCTAACTACACATATACTTGCCGATATACCTCACCTAAGGGACCTGAATGGTGGTTTGCGAATTTGGTAACCACAACAATATATATATTTTCATTTTTATGGAGAGCCACTTAGCGCATCCTGGAGCTGAATGTTAGTTCTGTATATATATATATATATATATATATATATATATATATATATATATATATATATATATATATATATATATATATATATGTAAAGTTTCATCAAGATCGGTTCACTGGTCTCGGAGCTTATTCATCACAAAAAAAGACAGACAGACAGACGGACACAAACAGAAAGACTGCCATTTATATAGTAGATGTAATTAAAAATTTTAGCTACTGATGACATACTACCCATTGTTACAAGATTCATAATTAAGCAACCTCAGGTAAGCATTATGAGAAGACGAAGAACCACATATAAATTTTGCTATACGACATAATAGTTGACATTCAATAGGTAGAAATTCAGCAATGACTGGTAAAAGAGTACAATATCGGTACTGATCATATAAATTCAAAAGGATCATAAAAACTTTTACTTCCTACTTGGGAAGTCAAACACCTTTCTGATAGAATTTCTCCATGATAAATACAATTTAGAAATATTTTTACTTATGTCCCACAGCGGGTATCAATAGAATGAGGTGCAAAAAGACCCACGTCAAAAAACCAGTAAAGACCAGTAGCTCACTGGTCAACTGGTACCAGTTGAAAACCAGTAGCCAACTGGTACCAGTAAAGCCAGTTGGTTTCTTACTGGTTTTAATATGGAAATTGGAATAGAGTGATATATTACCAGTTGAAATACATGTATTTAACTAACTGGTATCAACTGGGACCAGTACATTGTAACTGGTATCAACTGGGAGACCAGTACATTGCAACTGGTATCAACTGGGACCAGTACATTGCAACTGGTATCAACTGGAACCAGTAAGACTTTAACTGGTACAAATATGAGCTACTGGTTTTTTCAACTGGGAAATTGGAATTCTGACTGAATTTAACTGGTACCAGTTGAAACCAATAGAGACCAGTTAAAGACCAATTAGAACCAATAGAGACCAGTTGAAAATGTGTACTGGTTTTAACTGGTTTTTCGACCTGGGGACTTAAACAGATGATACTTGACATTATATGAACAGTGCATAAAATGATATAAAACTAAATTACAATCAGGCAAATCAATGAGACCAAATATATATCTATGTGTGTGTATTCATACAAAGAAAAATATATAAATCTATCATCATTAAGTATGAAAACACAATTTTGAATGCATCTCACACAAATAATTCCAAAGCACAAAAAAATTAATTTGTTGGGTGTTTTCAATCTTAATTTCACAAGAAAATAAAATAACTTCATTCTGCATAAAAGTACATGTAAATATTTTCACAATGTAAACTTAGGCTGGGTTTCCAACATACAACATTACAATTTACTATGCTGCAAATTCTTAATAATCAAGGACGTGGACGGCTGGCACAGTGTGTTGCTGTTAATCATTTTTATTACACTAGTACGTGCCCGTACGTGCAAAAAATAAAAATAATAAAAATAACAACTTTCAAACAAACACACAGGCCATTCCTTCACTCTCGTAAACGATGACTGGATTGGGGCATTGTGTTTTTCTATAAATTCGCATAAGAAATCTAGAAATTATGAGAATACAGTAAGTCATCACTATCTGGAAGTCCGTACGTTGTAACCCATAATGGGGAACGCGGCTGAGGATCTCTTCCCCTTCGGCCACGCCTACGCAGTTGGTTTGGTAAATAAATGGCCATAACTTGGGAAGCACTTGTCCGATTTATACCAAACCTTGAAAAGGCACATACTCAGGTCCCCAGCAATATAGCTGGCTAGTTTCAATTAGATTGGACCAGTGGTTGTCGAGAAACAGCGGTCACAAACACACAGACACACACATTGCTGGAATTATAGATAGACTAGTGCATGCTTGTACGTGCATGCCCGTATGTATGTGCACGTACATGCGTGGCCATACGTGGAAAAAATTACTTTCAAACCGCGTGCCAGAAACAACAACCACACAGGTTGTTCCTTCGCTCTCGCGTGCCCGTACGTGCAAAAAAAAAAAAAAAAAAATTGTGACGTCAATCATGATGTCATAGCACAGTGTCCTGTCATTGGTTGGTAAATAAATGGCCATAACTTGGGAACCACTTGTCCGATTAATATTAAACCTTGAAAAGGCACATATATAGGGCCCCAGCAATATACCTGGCAAGTTTAAATGAGATCGGACCAGTGGTTGTCGAGAAACAGCGGTGTCTCTCTCTCTCTCTCTCTCTCACGCACACACACACACACACACACACACACACACACACACACACACACACACACACACACACACACACACACACACACACACACACACACACACACGCACGCACGCACGCACGCACGCACGCACACACACACACACACACACCTGGAATTATAGATAGATGAGGGCTTGTTCCTGCCCGCACCTCCACGCCGATCAGGGCCATATCAGCGACAGCTAAACGTGATAAACGAACGATGAAATCGGGTGTTAGAGGATTCGATCGTCAGATGCACGTTCCTGAGTCCAAGGCTCGAACCACTCGAGTGCCCCGAAGGACCCGGGAGAGTTTCTATTGAATGTAACGATATAGATTGCAGTACAACAGTAACAGGAACACATCATGGATTCTGTGATCTTAAAAACGTCCAACAACAGAAGCTAAGACACATAAAAACGATTTATAATATTATACGTACCAAAAAGATCACAGCGGAAGATAATTTTAACTAAAAAAGCTGAAGTCTTCTGCAGATTAAAGCGGATTGTCTCTGCCACACTCAGAAAAAACTGAAAGTTCACTAGTTTAACCAAACCTTGCAAATGGCGGCTCGTGATGCGGAAATAGGAATTAGCCAATCAGATCTCTCCTCCGGTGAAAGGCAGGCACAACCACACACGTCACAAAGTGGAAAAGCGGTCACCATGGCAACACACGAGGCAGAAAAAAACAGTTTTAGATCATCGCGGGGCACGCTGCGGCTGTACCGCGTCGTGATCTGGTTGTACAACCAAGCGGCCGATTCCCGACGTCGTGAATCTTTCACACTGACGTCGTGTGTCTGCTGGGCTACCGTATAATGGCGTATTGGCAGCGTTTAGGGGAATTGGAAAATAAAAATGGGGTTCACACAGGAGGAACCAGTCAGTGTTTCAGACTCCATGGTTTTATTCTCCTTTTTTTTTTTCGGCATGACGGTGATGTTGACACTTCGATTTCGAGTGCGGTTATGATTTAAATCATTGAGCGGCAGCCTTTTAATTATATAACTAGCATAACCCGCGCTCTGCGTGACATGTTGGGGTGGGTGTGTTTGAGAAAGGAACTGATGCAGAGTATAAGTAGTAATTTTACTTTAATGCAGTAAGTGGAATACGATTTCACTGTTTCAGAACCATTTTATTTACTCTTTTTTGTACCATGCACCTCATATGGTCTTTGAGATAATGTAAGCCGAATATCACGTTACTCGAGCGCAGAACAAAGTCGAAGATAGCGCGACACGAAACCACAAACTCGGAAATAATATATGATATTATAACCGCACTAGAAATCGAAGTGCCAACATCACTGTCATGCCGAAAAAAAAAAAGAAGAAAAAAAACCATGGAGTCTGAAACACTGACTGGTTCCTCCTGTGTGAACCCCATTTTTATTTTCCAATTCCCCTAAGCACTGCCAATACGCCATTATACGGTAGCTGTAAGTTAGAAACATGTTCAATAAGTTCTGTGGTCATCCGGAAGACGTCAAATACGTCTAAATACTTCAATATGCGTTGGAGATACGTTATTCATAGGTTCAAAGCACGTTACTCATAGGTTAGAAATAAGTTTTGGGTACGCTAAACATTACCTCGACATGTTTCGACTTATGAGTAACTTACAAGTAACGTGTGTCGACGTGTGTCAACGATCGCGGAACGTGCCTGCAACTTATGGCCAGCGTATGCGGAACGTGTGAGTCATACGCTGGCATACGTCGAAAATTTTTGAGCATGTTAAAATTTGTCGACGAGCTCGGCATACTACGACGTATGCCAGCGTGCTTTTAACGTATACAAAACTTACCCATAACGTATTCGATGTGTGCCAGCGTTTTAGCAAATTTTTCATACGTCGGCATACGCTGGCAAAATCGTCAAGGTGTGACAGCCCCTTAACATGCTGCAGAACCGCCCCTTGCACAACACAAATCATTACCCAAAAAACACATCACTGTTCTCCCCCCTTGTCAGCATTCCTCCAAATTGGCTGGGATTGCAGATCACAATTACTGGGGAGATGAAGGGAGTATAGGCTGAGAACGATATGACACAGAATGTTATTTTGCCACATTACCAGGAAAAATAACTTTTTGCATGCACTTTTTAGTTCAGTCAGCATAGTTCATGGGAAGTCAATGACCCAAAGGTGACGGGTGATACTGAAAAGACCTCTTTGCTTATGAAGTCAGCTGGTTAATGTTGAGCTTTGTGATGCATCCATCGACGTTCCAAAGTGATCCGTTATAACGACAGCCTGAGATGGAATACTCATACAACACCAAGTTGTCAATGTTTTGCTCCTTGGAGGCTGAACATTGACTACTAGGAATTACTCTCAGGGATGTTTTGGGTGCCCTTTTGTGTGAAAGTTCATGATACTCGTTTCGTTGTATGAAACAAACGTTTTTTCTGTACATTTTTTACAATAACTTCATAAATGGGTGACTTGACATACATGCTTTTCAACTTTTAACATTTATTTTACTCGAACTCAATTTGCAGTTCTTTTTTTTTTGACACATCTCTTTTGTCCTTCATTTGTTTTCATGAAATCTCTCACAAGTCTTGATTAATGTTATAAAAGTAACCGCACATATGTTACCTTTTACTTCGCCTTTTATCACGTTTTAGTCTCACCCGTTCCGAAGGGACAGCAAAGGCAATTGTAATCAGTCAATGTCAGTGAGTGCCTGGATACAGATCTATTTTTATATAGATCGTCCATTCTTATATCAACTGTAATCTATGCACCAAGGTATGGCTCAGAATTGTTAAATACCGAGTCTTGTTTCTTTTGTTTTCCTTTGATGTAAGCAATGTGTTGCCATCTCTTATTCCCCTCTTTCTGTTATTCCTATTCTGAGCAAATGCATTTCCAATAAATGCTTTATGGATGCTAAAGCTGGGCCAGGGAACTCAATTATTATCTGACATCATTTGTGTTTGTCCTACTAAATAAGTCACAAATCCATGACAGCCACCGAAAACTGCTGTTTATGCAGGTATATATAATTTTATCATTAAATTCAACCAGATATATGTATATATATATATATATATATATATATATATATATATATATATATATATATATATATATATATATATATATATATATATAAATATATATATATGTTGTTGTTCGTCTTTCGGCTGCTCCCGTTAGGGGTCACCACAGCGGATCATCCGTTATGATCCGCATACTGATTTGGCATAGGTTTTACGCCGGATGCCCTTCCTGACGCAACCCTGGTCGCCTCTTACGACACAGGGATCAGGATTTGGGTTTCGCCATGATTCCGGGCTGCTCTACACCCTGCCCAGTGCAGAGCCCCCGTCCTCAAGCGATCCTCCAACCCAAGCCTCCGAGTAGCCGGATTACAGGTGCACGCCACTACGCCCGGTATATATATATATATATATATATATATATATATATATATATATATATATATATATATATATATATATATATATATATATATATATATATATATATATATATATATGAAATGAAAGCGAGGGAAAAACCTTCAGAGTGTAGGCTTTATTCCACTTGAATGAAGCCGCTTCTACGAGCACATCAGGGGATACAGGTGCAGCAAGGAGTACAAATGTAGCAATGTATACATGTGCAGTAGATCACCGCAAAATAAATCGGCAATTAGCGCGGATTCCGGTATACTCTCAATTCTTACCATTCAACGAGCACCAAGTGAACCACCGCCGTAAATGACAATGCCCCAGGGACAATCCCCCCGACCGCGCGGAATCTTGGCTTTATCTATCCCGTGCACGAGCCGCGCGACATGTGATCACGCGTCACGACCTTCAATTCACCACATTCTCCCCGACTTTAAAATGTAACTAGAGGCCCAACTAACGCACCATGATTACTTCAGCGCTATAGGAGTATACATTTCAAGCAACGCGAACTGTTTAAACGACAGAAGCATACATGCCAAGCAGTGAGGATTATTTTGAGTTGTAGGAGCATGGTAATGAGCATCGATATATGATATGATGAGCATATAGGAGCATGAGCATCGAGGATGTCGATAATCCCCTTTACAGATCGAGTCGGCGATGGGGTTTTATCCGTCGACCTCTCCGGGAGTAAATGGCGGTTTCACTTGAAGGAGGCTTCCGATCCTCTTGGGGAGCCTCGACTCGTGCCGGGGATGTCTCCTCGATCGCTCTCAGGTGGAACGCGGCAGCTCCGTTGCCACCATTCCCGGGTGGAGTTCCTGGGGGGGAAACACCTGGGGAGGGAATGTCAGAGGAAGGAGTGCCAGATGGTGGTGTACCTGCGGGAGGAGCACCTGAGGGAGCCAAATGGCGAACCGACACAGTGGTCTCCCTGCCATCAGGAAGTCTGACATGAGCATACTCTGGATTAGCATCGATGAGTTGGACCTCCTCCACCATGGGTTCATACTTGCTTTATCGTACCGGGCGCTTCATGAACACTGTTCCGGGATAGATTAGCCAGTTGGGCGCCGTTTGGCCATCAACATAATGTCGCTGGTGAGTAAACATTCGTTCGTGAGGAGTAGCATTGGTGGACGTACAGAGCAAAGAGTGTATGGAATTCAGAGCGTCGAGAAGGGTAACCTCCCACCGCTCGGGGCCCAGTCCTCTCAATTTCAGCGCCAGGGTTACGGCTTTCCAAATGATTCCATGATATCGTTCCACCTGCCCATTACCCTATGGGTTGTAACCCGTCGTTTGACTAGTTGCTATGCCGTGCTCAAATAGGAACTGTTTTAGCCCGGCCGACATGAAACACGGTCCTCTGTCTGAATGTATGTACGAAGGTTTCCCAAACATAGCGAAGAGGTCAGACAGAGATTTCACGACAGTGCCCGAGGTCATATCCGAGCACGGAAATGCGAATGGGAACCTTGAGTATTCATCAACAACAGTGAGTATGTATCTGTTGTCTGTCTCGGTCGGCAGGGGCCCTTTGAAGTCGATATTTAGTCTCTAGAAGGGTGAAGTGGCCTTGATCAACCTGCCAGATGTCGCGCCATAGAATCTGGGTTTTAGTTCAGCACAAACAGGGCATGAAGCATTCATTTGTTTAATATCTTCGATAGAATAGGGAAGGTTTTGTCTGCGCACGAAATGTGCCATTCTGGTTACTCCTGGGTGGCACAGACACTCATGGAGGTCTTGCAAAGCCCGACTGATGGTCGCCGAACAGCAGGCCCGAGAGAAGGTATCTGCAGCAGGGTTTTCCCTCTCGGGCCGGTAAACAATGTCATAACTATAGCAAGCTAGGTCTATCCGCCATCTCATAATTTTATCATTCTTAATTTTCCCGTTATTTTTCCCATCAAACATGAAGGCAACGGATCGCTGGTCCGTGACGAGTGTGAAGTGGTTTCCCAGTAAATAATGTCTCCATTTACGCAGGGCTTCGACAATAGCATACGCTTCCTTCTCCATTGATGAGTGTCTCTGCTTGCTTCCAGAGAGAGTTCTCGAGAAGAACGCGGCAGGTCATCCGGACTGATTGAGCGTCGCGGCGATCGCGTGATTGGAAGCGTCCGTTTCCACCAAGAACGGCACCGAGCTGTCGATCGGTAATACCACGGAATTACTGATATCATCTTTGAGGCTGTGGAAAGCTTTTACAACAGCGGCATCTGGTGGGAAGTTTTTTGCAATGCACTAGGGGATGTATTTTCTCGGAGTATTGGGGGATCGATCTCGCGTAGTAAGCGAACATCCCGACCACCCGGCGCATTGTCTGCAGGTCCTGAGGTGGGGGTAGCTCACGAAGTGGGCGCAATCGTTCAGGATCGGGCTTAATCATGCCGTCGGCTATTGTGTAGCCGAGAAGATTAATTAACCTTGCCGAGAATATGCATTTCTCGTAGTTGAGGGTCAAATTATATTTTCTAGCAATGCTCAAGAATGTGTCCAGATTCATATCATGTTCCCCCCGATCTGTACCGCACACCGTGACATTGTCCACATAAACAAAAGTGTCTTTGAGGTTTTCATCCGAGATGATGTCGTCCATAACTCGTTGGAAGCAAGCTACTCCATTCGTGACACCGAACGGAATCCTCC
>NC_140971.1:49286829-49406829 GCF_056783735.1 Eptatretus burgeri
TTGCCAGACCGGTTTCATCACTTGGTGGTGAGTCATCAACAACAGCATAGACAGAAACGTGCACCACCGAGGCTCCCAAGCATGTACCACATGCAATGTCAATAGCAATCAACATCTAAATAACTAGAACTCAGTTGAGCTCAGGTCTCCACCAGGCTGAACAGTTTAAGTCTTGTATCCCACTGATACATCGAATCTGCATCCGGACATTATCCAAAATCTAATTGCTTGATATTGTCACAAGGAAATCATCCAGGCAAGGAACAAGCTTGACATATAGAATTTATGAGGCACAATGCATCTTTTGTCAGAAAGCCAATAAGTTTCTTCATGGACAGACACCAGGAAAATCCCTTGTACAAGGCCAAGAGCTAGGAGCAGATGCCAACATCAGAAATGCAGCTCTGAAGAAAATGGTTCTCATAGATTACTTGCTATTGTCAGCAGAGACCTTGTATCAGCAGAAGGGCACTATTATAGGTTGTGCTGCAGATATTACACAAAGGAGAAAAAGGCTGCCAGCAGTGTGACACCCGATGAAAGCCACAATGAGGAAGCTCAGTATGAGATGGCTAAGTCACTCATACAATGATGTATTCCTGTTTTCAGGAATAAGCTTTTCACCAACCCTCAGATGATACCGATTGCCGATCTCACATTTAAACTGCTTACATCGGTGAAATCTTTCATCATTGAACAGGTAACGTTGTCCTTTAAGAAGCACCTCCACCTAAAGGCTAGAAAGTGAGTTTGGTGAAACCCTAGACATCTTCATGAATGAGAAAGGGAAACTTCTTCTCTTTCTGACAACTTGTCAATTATTGAACTTGCCAAGGCCAACTAGATGCTGAAAGCGGAGCTGAAGACCATGAAATCTCTCACTACAAAAGACGTTATAGCAAGGGCAGCTCTTCAGGTGAGAGCAGACCTCAGAAAGCAAGATTTCTCCCCAGGCCTAGCCACCACTGGTAGCGGAAGCAGAGAGCGGACCCATCATCCCAGAGTCTGTCGCCCTCTTTCGACGATATTTGCTGACAATACAAAGGACAACAGCCATGCATCCAAAAGAGTTCAACAGCTTGTAAGCTCAACAGCTTGGAAAAAAATTCAAATATGGCAACCCTATTTATCAAATACCCTATTTTTTGGTGTATTAATCACACCCGTGTTTTTCACCCTCAAAATAAATGAATATATTGATCATTTTATTTTCTGATCTAGATCAAAATACGTTTGTGCATGAACTTTGTACAGAACAAAATGATGGAGGTATCAACATGTTTACTCCCATGACTGCTTAATTTCGGCTAAGTATTATTTTCATTTTCAAGAAGTTGAAGAGAGAGGAGAGGAGACCAAGAAGTTTTTATTTTTCCTTGTTTTTATTTAATATTAAAAATAGGATTATTTTGTTACTAGAAAAAAAGGAAGAAAAGGGATTCATACCGGTATCATACATATTTCTTGTGGATTTGTGGCCCTGAAAAGGGCCGTTTGGGTTTGACGAAGCTTTTCAGCTAAACCCGAGGAAATCCTCATCAATGCTTTCCTCTTCGAAGACAGCACGTAATTCCTTTTCCGAATCAGGATAGAGAAAGTCCCAGCCACTGTCCACGTCGCTGTCACAATCATTTGCAGCCTCCGACTCCCAAATTATGTCGTCCTCTGTGTCGTCCATGTTGTTGGAGATGCAGCATTTCAGAAATGCTCGCTTAATGATGCTTCACTGATGATTCGCCAATAAGTGATGACACTGGTCCGGTCGCTAATAGGGTGCATAACATTGGGATTGTCAGGTGTGTATTATGTGTGAAAGTCTTTATAGTTGTTGAGGAACTCTGGGAAGGGTTCAAAACAGCATAGCACTTACCATGTGTAAGTCTTCTTGGGTTGCTTTGTGAAGCTTATGTGGCAAGAGGAGTGTGGGAGGTGTCAATTATTTATATATACTGAGTCACCTGAGTGTTGTTGATTAGGTGATTGCTGATTGGCTATTCCCTCCATTCACTGGTGAGAGATGTGGGTGGGTCTTTCTAAATATATATTTGTATACATATATATATATATATATATATATATATATATATATATATATATATATATATATATATATATATGTTTATATAAGATTGGGGTGGTTGGGATTACGCATTTTTAAAGAAGAAGAAGGCGCTTCAAACTAAAAGTAAAAACGAGATCGACTCCGCTAATTTGAGCAAAAAAGCGAGAGTAGACCCAGTCTCAGGCAACGTTTCACCAGCTTCATAGCTGGCTTCATCAGGCACAATAGACCCCAAGCCTCGATCTTATCAAAATAAAAATCGGACACGTGCTGAGGCTCAGGATCTATTGTGTCTGATGAAGCCGGCTATGAAGCAGGTGAAATGCTGCCTGAGACTGGGTCTGCTTTCGCTTTTTTGCTCAAATTAGCGGAGTCGATCTAGTTTTTACTTTTGGTTGGAAGCGCCTCCTTCTTCTTTAAAAAAACACAAGAAGTGTCTACATATATATATATATATATATATATATATATATATATATATATATATATATATATATATATATATATATATATATATGCACACACACATGTATATACAACAGGACCCCGACAGTTGCAGTTCTGCGTATTCGCGGTTGATAATTTGCGACATGCTCCAACATTCATGGGAAAATGCCCCACATATTCGCGGTTTTCGTGGTAACTAAGGCGTGGGTGGTGTATGAACTTTTTATGGACTGGTTCCATACCTGTTTCGTTCCTCAGGTCAAGAGGTACTTGGCAGGAAAGAACCATAAAAACAACCATGGCATACCGTTCAGGGAATGGCATGAACCTGGTGTTGGCTTCATGGTTAGGGTGGTTGCTTGGGATCCTATGGTCCTGAGTTCAAGCCCCGTTGGTGCTGAATTAAAACCAGGGGGTTGACTCAGCCTGTCATCCTTCTGAGGTTGGCAAAATGAGTGCAAGTGTCGAAGCCAAAAGGTTGCACACGAAGGGAAGGGGTATTGATGGATTGATTAAATCTCGTATTGGTGTGGTGCAGGCATGATGAGCCAAATGGCATCCTCTTGTGCATAAAAATTCCTTGTAAAAACCTTTCCTGCAAGGTACTCCTGGTGCTTGACAACACTCCTGGCCACCCCATGGACCTGAACAGTGATCACCTGAACCTTGAGGTCATGCTCCGGCCACCAAACACCACCTACCTCATCCAGCCGCTCGACCAGCGGGTAATATCAACTTTCAAGGCATATTACACGCGACGCACCTCATCGTCATCATCATCTTCATCATTTTGCAAAGATACGTGTGCTGTGTTTGTCCAATAAAAAATTGAAATGGTACATGATGTTATTGTTGGGGTTTTTTTTCTGTTTCGTGGTATGGTACGGTATGGTTAAGAGACTTTATAATGCATTCTTCAATAAATTGGAAACGTTACCTGGTGTTGTCGTTTTTCATTTGTGAGCATCACTAATGAAACTGTAATTGTGCATTCGTGGTCGAAAATATTTTAAACTTTTAAAACTTTCCCCTTTGAACCAGGAGGAACTGCCACGAACCGATAACATTATCCCCCTTGTAATCTTTGTAAAAATCTTTCGTACTAATACGTACTTTGGTGGTGTCGCCATTTGCAGCCTTTTTCATGAACCACGAACCGCCGCCAACCGATAACGTTATTTCCCTTGCGTCCATTTTAACAGTGACAAAACACTCGTGGATTTTACCCCGACATTCGCGGATTTTACCCCGACATTCGTGGATTTTTCGCAGGTCAGGAAATCCCTGGAACCTATCCCCCCAATTTCCCATTGAAACAATGCCCCCACATTCGCGGTTTCATTATTCGCGGAATTTTCCCAGAATGTATCCCCCACGGATGTCGGGGTCCTGGTTTGATTTATAACGTCGGGGTCTTAGTTCGTTTTATAATGTTGGGTCCTGGCTCTTTTTGACAAATAAATCAAACGTAAAAATGCACTCAACCAAACCAGGCCAGGATCATGAGAGGGGGGTGGGGGGGGGGGGAAGATGGACAGAACCATTCCAAAAGCAATACATATCCAAACCATCCACAAAATCAACTGAAACAAGTATTAAAACAAATTAATAACATAGATGGATTTAACCTATAACAAAGTAATGAAATATTTCAAACATTACACATTTTATTATTTTTTTTAAAATGATAATCACATCATTTTGCATGTATGGTAATCTACATACATTGTGGACTGAACCAAAAGCCAGGACTGAGTGGGTGTTGTGGTGGAATGTACCATAAGCCAAATTTAATAACATAGATGGATTTCTTCCATACCAAAATACCAAAATCTATTTAACATTAAGCATTTTATTACTTTAAAAAAATTGCAGAAACAAGGAAACAAAAACATGTAAAAAACGTAAAAACATAGAAGGATGAAATCTGAAAAAACAAAACAAAAAACAAACACGTTAGGAATGCCACATTATGATGCCACAATCCTCTTATGAATTATCATCACAATATCTTTTGACATTTTACTTTTGTTGTGGGATTGTGATGGAACAATGCCAAAAGATGTTGTGATGGTAATCCATAAGAGGATTGTGGCATCGTAATGTGGCATTCCTAACGTGTTTGGTTGGTATTTTGAGATGTCATCCCCCTATGTTTTTACGTGGTTTTTTTAAGTTTTCTTTTTATATATATATATATATATATATATATATATATATATATATATATATATATATATATATATATATATATATATATATATATATACAAAAACATACAGACATGGTCCACCAAAAGTCATGACTATTTGCATTGTAAATTGTGCTGAAGGAAATGTCCTGTTTGTTTTTCCATTGCAGGTTAATGGATAGGTGGACACTTCAGCAGAGGACACCGATTGTGTTTGTGTACTTCCAAAACGGTTGCAGTGTTGTGTGTGCAAAGCATGAATTCCAAAGGGCACATGGTGTGAGAATAGCACCAACAGACAAAGCCAAATGGAGGATGGTGACAGCATCCCGACAGACTGGTTCAGTGGCAGATGCAAAAAGGTCAAGTTGTCCAAGGTCAGTGAGAACTGCAGGAAACACTGCGGCTGTCCAGGAAGATGTCGTGCACTCCCCGAAGAGATCAGGTAAATGGTGACCCCATGAAGTGCCGATTTCCGAGATTTCACCGTGTCAGATTATGAAAAAGGATGTGAATGTGAAAACCATACAAAACCGAGGATCTTAAAAGAACTAAAGGGCAATATTTGTGGAGAAATCCTTAACATTCAGTTGCAAACAAACACTGGCATCAGTGATGGAGTGTGTCGTGCAGCGGACACAATTTTGTGTGGATGCCCGTGGCGGTCACTTACTGGATGTGATTTTCACGAAATAAATTGTAAATAATCTCCAAAGTGTGTTCTCGCAGTTGCATTTCAACCATCTAGCCTGGGGTTTGATTCTCAACCCGACTATAAACTGTTGCATCTAAGGGTAGGGCAGGGCGTTGCATCACAAACTATGCCGTGCGTCAGCATGTATAAGGTGTGGAATGATAAAGCTGTTTGCTGATGACACCTTGATGTATGGCCCACAGTCCCAGCATGTAACATTGCCCAGACAGAAGATCTTCAAGCTGCTTTAAATCGGGTGACCACCTAGTACAAAAGATGGCCACTTCATTTTAATGAAGGAATGTGTAAATTTTGTACACCAAACTCGTTCCTGAAGTATGCTTGCTTAGCTACCAGGAGAGGCTCTGCGAGTCGAATGTGCATTCCTTCTACAACCGGAGACAACAAGGAGGTTTCATGTTTCTGTTCCAAACATTGCACGAAATTGTCAACTTTGATGCAGAGCTCATTTTCACTCCAAGCCACTACTCAACTACAAGCAGACACTGTGAAGTTGTTCAAATAAATGAGTCGCTTGGAAGTCGCAAGTTCTTCAGCAATCGAGCCATCGAGGACTGGAACAGTCTTCCACAGCAAGATGTGTAAGGGCACCGATCACGTTGCAAAGATACTTGCGTCGTCCAGTCGTTCAAGGTTAACTTGGACAGGCATTGAAAAGATCTGACCTTCAACGAACCCTCACGCAGCCACACGTAAGGTTTTGATGAAGCAGAGATCAGAAGCTACAGGATACTACCTCATATGCCATACAGTGGTGATGATTATGATGATGATGTACATTCACCTGGTAGATATGAAGGATCACAAGGAGACTATTTCAGCGATGAGTCGTAAAGACGTCTTCGGCACTCAGGTAAAATTGCAATTCGTTGCCCTGACTAGATCTAAAGTTAAGCTCAACTCCTAATTGTGGTCTCTTTTACCAATTCACCGACCACGGACCAATGTTTCATCACAGAGCCTGAAACATGGACAGGTAATGAAAAAAACAACTACTCATACTCCATGTCCTTGTAATTCACATAAAAGTGCAACGTCTCATATTGTCGTTGTCCAATGCAAGTGAGATATGTCCAAGTTCCAGCGTGAGCCTTAGACGCTGTTTAAAAATAACAATCATGTTGTGCATTGGCCAAATTGTCCATAATGAGAAAAGAACGGTTCAACGAGACCTTTTGCCAGGAAATGAGCACGAGATAAAAAAAGGGTGAGCTGCGAACAAGCAACCCATCAATGGATAAAAATATATATTTCATAACATTTTCACAAAAGAACAAGCACTGTATTTGTGTCGCATAATCCATGTTGTCTCTGTGTTTCCGAGGCAGAAATGAGGACAGTCTGAATATTCCGATAATTACGGCATTGAAAAAGGATGCTTACAGGTAAGCCTAAATTAACGCACTTCCTTCCCGATGTGGAACATCAAATTGTTGGATGAGAAAAGTGTTTCATTGAATACATGTGAGATGTGCCTGATTGTTCACTACGCAAGTCATGTGTCATGAAAAGCAGAATGAATGGCATGTGTCGGAATGTGTCCCATCAGTATGTCGTCTGACGAGTCTGTTTGCATTCATCTGCTCGTCACTCTCAACACTGTTACTTATATTAGGGAGAGAATCAAGTCTGAACGGGCATGTGACATACACCGGGCAAATAATATCATGCAAGCAACGATAAGTTTGCGTTTTGTTCGCACAAATAATACGAAATGTGACATGAAAGGAGTGGTGGTGGTGGCAGTTTGGGTGTCGTGGATAGAGGTGGAAGGGGATGTGATTAACTCGTTTATTGATCTCACCTGAACCCTTGGATGATGATGTTGGGATCCCAGGTTCAAATCCCAGATACAATGTAGATCGAAGAAGTCGTCCTGCTGGTGAAGGCTGTAGTGTCGATCTGCATCGGTGGACAGGTGGAGCATGATCGAGGTATCCCATAACTACTATGGGAAGCGAGGAGAAGCTGACGTTTCGGGTGTTAACCTTTCGTCGCAGCAAAAGAGGAAACGCATGACATACTTTTTGATGGAATGCCCTCTTTTGCTCCAACGAAAGGTTAACACCCGAAACAGCAGCTTCCCCTCGATTCCCATGGTGGTTGGGATACCTCAATCAATGTCGTGTTGATTTCACCCACCTGCAATGTACCTGTGGGATCCCAGCATCACGAGCTAAGGGTTAAATACAGGAACGATAAACAGCACCTGGAGATTGTGTAATGGTGATATCATTATTATCTAAAACTACAAAACAGTTGAACACCTATTTGGGACCATTGCGGTCTATTACATGTTTCAAATCGACATGTGTAACAAACTTGAATAATCGAGCAAATTTTCAGGAAGAAATCCACTTTTTGAGCTTCTTTCCCCCATTTTGATAATGGGGGTACTGCATGCCATGTGTGACCTTATATGATACAATAGCTGTTGGGCTTGCCCGAAGGTGCCAACATTGGAATCCGTTTGTGTGTCAGTGCCTGGCGATGTGGTTTGCACACGTAGATCTCGTTCATTCTCACATCTACTGCAATCTATATACCCTGCTGAGACTCTCAATTGTTCAATGCTCTGTCTTTGTTTTCATTGTCGGCGTTGTGGGGCTAATTTGTTTGGATGGAATCAATTATGTACGAATTACTGATGTCAAAGCAATTTCTCCATAACATGATATTAAATAAAACTTTATCATAGCTCCTTGTAAAAGTTGAATGCACAGATTTCTCCAAATTGACATGTGCTTTGCACACTTCCCATTTTGGGAGTCCATGGTATGACCCTGTTGATCTCATTGCGAAGATAGCAAGTTTGTAAAAGTTCAAAGCTATGTAACTTCACACGAGTAGTAGAAACGGCATTCCAAAGCGACAATAAATTCCTAACATGAATAGCAAACCCGTTTGTCATGTTTCCTGGTATTTTAAGTACTTGAATTAGGTAACATTTTGTGAATTCGCACAGGATTGTGAACTGTTCGACCTGAGATATTCATTTCTCAGGAATCTCGATTTTCAATTCACCTTTCTGTCTCGACCGTGGATTATCCACCGTTCGCCCCTTCCATGGTCTCGAGTTCTTCTAACTGAGCCGAGTTTTGGATGTGTGAGTGAAGATGGATTGTCAGACGAACTCAAAGTACGAATGTCAAAATATTTTCTTTTTGACATTCCAGTCGAGGGTACTTCAGTTAAACGACAAATTGTTCATCAACTTAATGTCGGGGATTTGATGAGGGTGTAACTCAAGTCGTGATGTTTCTGCAGCGTGGCGCGTTCGTGCTCTCCTCTAAAAAAAAAAAATCGTTTTGAAAGACAGCAAGAGCAATCCGGAGACCTCTTATGTGGGGCCATTTCAACCATGCTCCATCACTGGGAGAACATGAAGGGAAGAAACATTTATTCCCTGCTCATCGGTTTCTCTGTGCAAAATTTATTAAAATAGTATTCAACGTTTATTATGGCAATACTTCATCCTCACCTTTATTCTTCCACGAGCCTCGATTATACATCAGGGGATATACACTTATTAGTCTCACACCCAAGGAGTTGTGAGACTCCTGGAATGCCTCTGTCTTTCTGTCTGTGTCTTTGTGTCCACATCCATATATTGTGATGGTCCTGCAAACTGTGACCCTCAAAGAAATGGCACACGATATATAGCAGTTACCAAGATAGTTATTTCATTGTTATTCATTTCAGATAGCCCTTCCCTTATGTGTAATGGGTTTATGGGCGAATATGTGTAGTGTGGGATTAGGTAGGTATTTTCTCCCCCATTCTTTCCACATCTCAATTCCCTGTACATGAACCTCTCTTTCATGCAAGCAGGCATGCCATGCATGACATCGTAATTTACATATGCATGCCAAATCCCAGTTTGAATTGCGTGCCACAATCCAACTGTCATATCACTACAACCTTCACCGTGCTCTATCCGCCAATGCTAGAATGATCACACAACCTCAAGACACTTTTATTGTCAGTCTTTACCACTGTAACATAACCCAAGCTCGCTGCACATTCACCATTGATGTCTCAACCACATCGAACAACCACAACCACAATTCACCACCAGGCTGCCAAAATCATCGCCTGAACCACATTCACCATAGAGACCCACGGCTGCTTTTGGAGTCCCGTGAACAGGGAGTGCAATATACCACTGGCAGACACTTTAGACCTGGATGTTCACAGGTCTAACTCAAAGCACAAGTGTGCACTAATCGCCATGCAACATTGTATGGCTATCGCTGTTGCTCTGCTTAATTATGGTCCCCATTAGGTGTCCAGCACACATTCCTGCCAGAAGAGTGCAGCCAAAGACCCAGTGCCATGCTAAGTTTGGAGGTCCATCTTGTGAAGAAGCCTTGTTCAAATGGTCACATTTCCGCAGCTGTGCCAATGCGTTGGTGGTGACAATCCTGGGGTTACCGTGCGTGCACTAATGGGGGTGTGAAAGACTCAGACACTCCACTTAACAACCCGTTTGAGCCACATCCAGGCTCCTCCCTCGCCAAGTGACTATTTAAGCAATGTGTCCGAGATGTGAGAGAGATCTCTTACTTTGGCTTGGTCGGCGGTCCATGGGGAAAGGTGGAATGGAGTTGTGGAATGGTACTTACGAGTTCGAGGTGTGAAATGGAGTTTGCAGAGCAGAGCTCTGGGGGGGGGGGGGGGGGAAGAAAGAGAAAGAGAAAGAGAAAGAGAAAGAGAAAGAGAGACTGACTTTGACTTTTTGTATAAAAATAGAAAAGAAAGCCCCCAAATGGGAGTTACATTTTCATTTCAGAGAAAGAAGGAAAGCCAAGAAAGAATTTCTGAAGAAAGGAAAGGATGATTCGGGTGGATTATATACAAAACATTTCACAAAAGTATAAACATTCCTCTCGGACTTTGCAAATAACTTCCTTTATACACCATTTTGATTCGAACTGTGGTAATCTTCCCGTTACTGAAAAGAAAGCAAAATCCAATTTAACACGACTTATTACAAGGTTTTGGAACAAAAAGAAAGCATCTTCATCATTTACTCCAACACCATCAAGTTTTCTTTTCCTTGATTTATATTCTGCCATCTTTGCCTAAGCAAGCAGGAAATTGGCAAACACAGCATTGGAATTTTTGTGTGGGATATCCAATCCGTACATGAACACACAAGTGGTAAAAAACAAACCAAACCTCACAAAACAATTCTGAAGTAAAATAAATAAAGGTGCCAACCGTTGGCATTCAACATAGATGTGAAAAAAGGTTTTCAGATTTCTTTCAAAAAGGACATTCATCTACAAGCAGATTTGAAAAATGGTGTAACAAGTGATTAGAAAGAAGGATCCAGTGTACTCGTCTCCATTGGAGGTCACCATGTCGTGGTGGTACAGGAGGGTGATAAAAACCTTTCCAGTTTGGAAAATAAGGGGGAGAACAAGGTAAGAGGTCTCTCCATCGAACCCTCTGCTGTGTTATTTGCCATTGTGAAAGAAATTTTACACAACCCAAATAAAGGTCTTTTTGTTTGGGAAGGCCATTGAAGCCTACATTAAAAGGGGGACAAGGAAGAGGGCTGGCAAGAGAAAAAACACATACGAGTTCAGGAAAGGTAGAGAGAGAAGGTATTCTATGTGCATTATGTTCATTGCTTTGGTGGTCTTGCTCCCAAGCAGGTGCGAGCTGTGTGCATGTCCAAAGCACACTACATAATATGCGTGCCATGATTCGAGAGGATCGCACACCGACCAGGCTTGCCAATGCATCAGCTCCGATCCAGCTGCCGTTTGGCCTGAGAAGATCTGCGACAGATTTAATGCCTTTGTCAACAGATTTAATGCCTTTGTCGGTAAAGCGTTGAATAAAACATCTATCAGCAGGCATATCATGGAAAAGGGAGTTGTAGAACAAAGGTTCTTCCAGAAACATCTGTTTCGTGTAAGAATGTGCAGCTCTTGTTATTGTCATAGCTTGCCACGCATTTAGTATGCTCTGATAGAAACCAGAGAGGGGGGATGTGTCAATTTTGGAAAGGTCCATCAGGAAAAGAGAGTGGTCATAGCCTAGCCTCCCAGCCTGTTGCAAAAGGTGACGAGCGACGTTGACCCATGGTGGAGAGGGTCGCGTGTATAGCATGCGAAAAGTAACCGAGAGTCGAAAGGCCATTAGCCGGCTTTTTATGTCGACCAGGCCTTGTCCTCCATCGGTCAGTGGTAAACTGAGGACCCCAGGTCGCAGCCAGTGTTTTCCGTCCCAGAAGAAAGACACGAAGCACTTCTGGAGCTGTTGAAGCAACGCCGCTGGAGGATGCAGCATGAAGAACCTGTGCCATAAGGTAGAGGCCACCAGTGTGTTGATGACCAAGACCCTTCCACGATATGACAGTTGTGTGATCAGACCTTTCCATTTTTGCAGTTTACCCTCAACAAACTCAAGCAGACCAGCCCAATTTTTTGCTACTGTGGTATTATTACCCAAGAACACTCCAAGGTATTTCACACCATCATTGGCCCATGACAGTGGAGCAGGAAGTCTTGGCGCCAAGTAGCACAATGGACCGAGCCAAAGGGCGCTCGTTTTGTTCCAATTTACTTTGGCTGAAGAAGCCTTTTCAAATAAGGACAAACAATAACGAACAATGTTAACATCATTGATATCTTGTACGAATACACACACGTCATCGGCGTATACCAGTACCTTGATGGGCCATTCAAGCTGGGACAAACTAACCCCTGTTAGTCTACAGTGCAAAGAAACCAGTAGGGGTTCGATGGAGAGAGCATAAAGCAACCCAGAAAGAGGGCAACCTTGTCTAATTCCCTTGTTAACAGACAAAGGTGCAACAAGTTCATTGTTTATTTTAAGCACACTATAAATATTATTGTATAGTATTTTAATATAAGAGATGAAGGTTGAACCAAGTCCAAACCGCTCAAGTACTTCGAAAAGGTACCGATGGTCAACACGGTCAAAGGCTTTCTCCTGATCAAGGAGAAGAAGTCCTAAATCGTTAGGGTGTTCCTTGCACAGTTCAATGATGTCTCTCACAAGGGAGATGTCATAAATGGAATGTTTTGGGACACAGTAATATTGGTCTTCTTTCAACAACGAGGATAAATAAGGGGTAAGTCGTGATGCCAGGGCTTTTGAAAATATCTTATAGTCTGTACATAACAGGGAGATAGGATGCCAATTTTCAATACTCAGCATGTCTCCCTTCTTTGGGATGAGGGTAAGAAGAGCTCGTCGGCAACTCCGAGGTAACTCTCCAAGCTGGCAGCTTGCGTTCAAGGTCTTGATGAGTTCTGGACCCAATAAGTGCCAAAACTTCTTGTAAAATACGGTTGTAAGTCCATCCATTCCAGGTGCTTTCCCAATGGCAAGGCCGTGCAGGGCAGTGCCAAGTTCATCCAAAGTAATGGGTCTTTCCAGTTGGGAACGCCGATCTTCACACAACACTGGCAGGCCTACTTAGATAGAGGCGACACTGACAGGATTTATTTGTTCCATTGAAAATATTTTCGAAAAGTATTCCTTCGTGAAAAGTTTGATTTCTGATTGTGTAAAGGTAATGGATGAATCTGCTAATCACAGCTGAGAAAGCTGTTTACTGGGAAGACTTTTCTCTAAGGAAAAGAAGTACTTGGTTGGTACGTCTGCCTCATTCAGGTGTCGCACCCTCATCCGAACTAAGGCACCACATGCATTCCTCTCGGTTATTTCCTTTAATAAGGACTGTTTCTCAGTTAAGGTTTTTTGTATGTTCCTATTATTTTGTCCGATGACTCGTTGGAGTTGTAAAATCTCGAACTGTAATATTTTCTTCACTTCATGGTCAGCCCTTGTTGAGAAAAAACGATACTGTTGACAGAACCCTTTAATTTGGGTTTTTACTGAATCCCACCATATCAACGGGTTAACGGAACAGCTTCGCTTCTGTTCTAGGAGAGCCGTCCAGAAGGATTCAAAGGCCTGAATGAAGTTGACGTTTTCTAGTAAACTGTTATTGAATTTCCAGTGAGAGCTCCCTGGACGTGGTTTAGAGAGTTGAATAAAGACTCGAGCTCGGGAATGGTCAGAGAAACCAGAAGGCACGATATCGGATTTATAAACTCCATGTAATAAATGAGAATTCACATAGATGCGATCAAGCCTCGCAAGTGAGATGTGGTTGTTTAAACAACGACACCATGCATAAGACCGATCAGAAGGGTGCTGCACGCACCAAACATCATGAAGATTATATTTCGCAATGATGTTTGCAAAAAGTTTTGCGGTACATAGTTGGGGTTCCGGCCCATTCCGGTCAAATGAAGCATTAACAGTATAGTTAAAATCGCCACCAATAATTAGACAAGTCTGCAAATCCAGTGTTTGCAGGAATTTTCTTAGTTCGGCAAAAAAGGAGATCCGCTCGTCATTTTTGCTTGGAGCGTACACATTGAGAATTGTGAACTTGACCTGATTGATAGAGAAGGTCACGGAGGCAAGTTGTCCATCAATAATACTCATAAATTTAAGGCAGGACGGATGGAAATGTTTCCCTAAGACAAACATGATGCCTGCCTTCGACGAGGAGTTCTTACTGACGAAACATTCCTTGTCCATAAATAGTCGTCACTGAGCCTGAACAGATCGGACAGCATGGGTCTTTTGTAACAAAGCTATGTCGAGACCGTTGACCTCTACCAACTGTTTAATTTGGATCTTGCGGAGCGGACTCCCACCACCATTAACATTTATTGTTACAATCTTGAAACTGGCCATGAGGAAAATAATAGTTTCTAAGAATAAGATCAGAAGCGGGATAATTGATTAGGATCCCTTTTCGCCTTGGCAATCAGTTTTTTTAAGCGGTGACAGTGTGTCTGGTGGAAACCGAATAAGTCAGGCTTACGTACGATAGCCTGAGCACACTCAAGGAAGGATGGTAGATCTGGAAAGTATTCGTCAGGTTTATATTGCGTTTCCTATATGTGTTTTGTAAGAAGAGTCTTATTTGTTCGGGGGGGGGGGGGAGTAGGACTTTGACCGGTGAGCTTCTCCACCGTTTCCACCTAACTGTTCCTGTTTGCTTCCTCCAGGTCAGATTCGTCAGAGTCGGTTTTAGTTTCCGAGTCACACAAGCTTGTACTGTCCTGCATATCGATACTGTCGTCAGTATTGATACACGGATCTGTACTGGTTACCAGGTCTATGTGCTCTTCCATAGTGGGAACATCTCCTGGTGAAGTAATGGAAATAATCGGGGGAGTTGATGAAACAGAAACACCATCAGTGGATGTAGCGATATCGTTTCCCTCGACCGTAATGGTGTTATCGACCTCCAACGGCGTGGAAGGAAACAGTACTTTGGGGGTCTCTCGTAAAACATCCATTTTAACATTTCCTGCGTTTCCGGCTTCACCACGTGATGAGATGGGAGCAGTAACAGGGTTAACATTTGTTTCACTATTTCCTGCTGACAAGGATTTAGGGTTAACATTTACCAAAATGATAGCAGGATCATCACTAGTGGTCTGTGTATCACCGTCAATGGACTTTCCAATAGGAGAGTTTTTAACGAGTGAAACAGTTTTCTTCACTGCAATAACAGGTAAAGTATTCTCTGTAAGGGAGACGTCTATGTCCTCACCGGCAAGTAGGGTAAACTTGTTGGTCGTAGGTACCGGGGTCCGGGTCCATTCCGGGTCTATTCCGGGTAGGCCTTGTAGAGTGACGTCAGTCACAACTGCAGGAACATTACCGACAGATTCCTCGTTTGTAAATGCTCCTTTCTTCTGGGTTCAACGACCATCAGGTAAAGTCTTTCTCTTTCTTGATGAAATGATGGTGAAACGATCACAAACATTTGTTTTGCTGTTTAGACGATCGGACTGAGGGGACTGGGGGTTGTTACCAGACACGGGATTCGCTTCCTTCACAGTCGAGGAGGAGGAGGAGGGGGGGAAGAGGAGGTGGAGGAGGAGGAGGAGGAGGAGGAGGAGGGGGGAAGAGGAGGTGGAGGAGGAGGAGGAGGAGGAGGAGGAGGAGGAGAAGGAGAAGGAGAAGAAGAAGACGTATTCTTGTTGAGGAGGTTTATTTCATCATTTGACGAGGTTGACTTTGGGCAAGATCGTTTCAAGTGTCCTAAATTACCACATTCAAAACACTTCAGGGTGTCAGTGGTTACGTAGACTTGGTAATCATGATTATCAATTTTGAGTTTTAAAACGATGTTCAAGGTTCTTTCAGCGTTAGAGGGAGGAAGCACCACATAAGCTTGTCTCCGAAAAGACATCACATGCTTCATCCGATCGTTCTGACTACGTAAAGGTAACATGGTGATCTGAGAAACCACAGTACCATAACGAGATAATTCGGAGATCAGTGTCTGATTCTTCAGGAAAGGAGGAGCGTTCGAGATAATGACCTTCACGGCCGGAGTGTCCAGAGGGGAGACGAGCACGAAATGTCCGTCGTCTGTTGATAGTCCGGTCGATACGATTTAGTGAACCAGTTCTGTCTCAGACACGAAGATTACCACACGTTTGTTCATTCGCGAGGCTGCACGAACTTTGTCAGTACCGACTATGTTTCCCGTAGTGAAAACGAGATCCTCGACGCTGACGTCGTCGGGTGCGACACAGACGACGCCATGTTTTCTTGTTAATGCTTCAAATGCCGAATAACGGGAATAAGAAGTCATGTTTAGGAAGGGGGAGGAGGAGCGATTGCTCTCGTGCAGTAATTAAATACGAGCCGAGACAGGTTTCCAAAGGAAATAAACACAGCTACAGTGAGGGAAAAAACGATCAGTTGAAGGCCCGGCATGGGCCGCGAACTAAAAACTATCCACAAGAAGCTGTGGGCTCTTTTTCTCTCTATCTCGGGGAAAAGGTATGCGAGGAGAAAACAGGGGGATGGGGAGGGAAGGGGAAGAGATGAACCGAAAGCCAAACCGTGAAATAACAAGGACAGATTGGCGGGGTGGGGTGGAGTGACGACGGCGCGAGGGAAGGCCAGAGCGCGAGGTCTAACGAAGAGAGGAGGGAAGAGGGGAGGGTGGGAGCACAAATGACGATGCGTAGAAGGAAACAAAGGAAGGGAGGTGAAAAACGATGTGAAAGGGGATAGAAAGGTGCAAAAACAGGGCAGATCACAGCTCACCAAGACCACACAGCCACCATGACACCCCACTCGACTCACCAACAGCCAGCAGGGAGAGAGAGCGAGAGAGCGAGAGAGCGAGAGAGCGAGAGAGCGAGAGAGCGAGATATATATATATATATATATATATATATATATATATATATATATATATATATATATATATATATATATATATATATATATATATATATATATCGAGGTGCAAAATCGAACACATTCAGTAAGGCCAAGGCAATATAATATTAACATTTACAGACCATCTCACACATAGGCACGCCATCGTCTTACACTTTCTGTCTCTATTTTCCATCTCATCTGCTGTGGATGCATAAGAGCAATCAGCGAGAGCAAGTCCCAACAACCGTTGTTTTCAGAGCGACCCCACAGATACACTCCTCTTTTCAGTTTCTTCCTTGCACCTCACCTGCACCCTCACTTGCACCTCCTTAAATACACACCATAGACACACCAGTATTCCTCCTCTTTACCCCTCACTCAGCGATTGGCCGCACGGACCCCACTCGGTAAACAAAAGTGGTCACAACCACCTCGTTCTTTCTCTTGTCTTCTCTCTAAATCTACCCTTCCTCAGAACAACCCTGATGGCACCTGTTTTGTTTGTGAGTAAGTAAGATTGTGGAAACATGAGCTTGGGTTAGTTCTGCACTGTCTCTTTTTTGCTAACTGCATGACATTGCTTTTGCCACACCTTACCCATTTTGCATGTTCCTGCTGTACGAACCTTCCCTGTGTAAATAATCCCATTGCTTCTCTGTACCACATACTTTTCCTCACCCTTTATTTTAATAAATTGTTTGTTATTGTAATGCACCCAGTTCATAGTGCCTTTCCTCCATTGATCCAGCGTAGTCTGCATGCATTGTTGGGTGGGAAGTTTTACCCCACCGATTTGCTTAACACATTTGCCGGTTTGTACTTGGTAGCTCCACTCAGCTGAACCTGATCGGGTAAGATAAAGCAAATATGCATCGAGGGCACAAGCCCCCCTTGATGCTGTCAATCCACTGGAAATGGTAACACGTGAAATTGTGAGAAGCCTGCCAAGACTGGCAGTACCAATTGGCGTTCGTACTTCACGAACAACCCGCCAAGCTGCAATGTTATCCGCAGCAGGTGGCCTCACGACCAGGCATTCAGGAGGAGCTCAAGTGCTTCCCCTCATGGCAAACTTCAAACCCCAGGCCAGAACAATATTTTCTCTATGATCTTTTTCCCTGTGCAACCGTTTGGCCAATCAATACAAAACTTTAAACATGGGAGGGACTCCCCATGGATAATATTTTATTGATAACTCTGATGTAATAGGTCACATGGTATGGCAGACACGTTGGATTCAAGGAAAAAAGTTGGACATCTTCCCCAATACCGGTCAACAAAAAAAATTTGAAACTTGCACATGTAATCAACTCCCCCTTGTGATATATATGGTGATGACTTCATCGATGAAGTAATATTTTAGGCATACTTGGTTGAATAGAAATCCCTATCCAAAAAAATCTAAAACTTAATATATCTGATCTACGACCCGATGTGAGTGAAGAATTACATTTTTGATATCATCGGTCACGTGATCTTGTGGCCACATTGGATTGAATATGAAAACGTAAAAAAAAATAGTCTTCTCCAGAACCACATAACAGATCGATGCGAAACGTCATACGTGTGATTGATTAGCCATGGGGAATAGAGTTTGGAAAAGTTTTCATATACATCTTCATTGATGCAAGTTAACCTTAATGCGCCCCAAAATGGTCGTTAAATATCCTAATATAATCAATGAATACTTCATAAAGCTACGGATAATGTCATTGTGTATGAAATGACAGGGTGCATGGATGATATGGTATATGAGCCATAATATCAGTGGGCTGTGATAGTAGCATGTTTAGTTTATGATGGTATTTTTGTTCATAAAGAGCCCACGAGGCGAGACTATGCGCTCCATGGAGTGCCATTTTAGTTACGTAATGCAGTTGGTAAAATTGTGAAAAATTAATTTGAATGAAGGAAGAGAATGGAGGATGAGAGGAGAGGGAAAGGAAGATATAGGAGTGAGAGACGAGTGGAAGGAGAGGTTCAGGAGGTGATATGAGTAAGAGGAGAGAAGTGGGTTGGAGAAGTGGGTCCTGCATGATGCGGAATTGGGGCGATGGGGGTTCACACAGAAGCATATTTATGGAGGTGATGAAGAGATAATCCCAGTATAAAATTGTAAAAATGTAAATGTGACATTAACTTGGTCTTGTGGAAATGAAAACTTCAGAATGTACATTAATAAAAGGAATGACAACCTGAGACTGGATGGGATTGTTTAACTTGCTGGTTCTGATGGAGATACCTACTACTCCGTGATATCTTGGGGTTTTTTTGTTTGTTTGTTTATTTTTTTTAACTTAGAAGGCTTGATAAGAGAAACAGTGGAAATAATTTTATCATTCGCTTGCTGAAGAACCAAAAACTTATCTACCTTTCATATTGTGTTCATTGTGACGCGAGGGTTCATTTGCTGAATGAAAGACAGCCTGATTAACAATAATATATGCAGGGAAATCGTGGACTGTTGTACTCACCATAACAGTCACATTCCAAGTGTTTCTTAGAAAACAAAATAATGCTTCGCAATATTTTCTTAATCTTTGCAAAGTGGCATGAACATAAGCTGAAAGGCATTCCATCTATCTGGGTGAGGAAGGACCTAAAAGATTCCCAATTGCAATGTGATCCCAAAGGAATCATTCCATTGATTTTACTCTCCAGGAATCTGTGAACCCATGAAATGTTGAACAGCTGAGCTTCAAAAACATCTGAGAACTTTTGCATCTGAATGAGATTCCCACCCCCCCCCCCAGCCCCATCTCCCTCCTGAATTTCGCCCTCGGGAAACAATTTTCTCACACCCACGAAGACCATTCTCTATCTTTAAGATGAAGCCCTGAAGGTGTTTTGGACACACCCTGTGAAAATAATTATTCACCAGTTTTATTAGGGCACATTCCGCAGAAAATCATATATATGTATATATATATATATATATATATATATATATATATATATATATATATATATATATATATATATATATATATATATATATATATATATATATATATATATATATATATATATATATATATATATATATATATATATATATATATATATATATATATATATATATATATATATATATATATATATATATATATATATATATATATATATATATATATATATATATATATATATATATATATATATATATATATATATATATATATATATATATATATATATATATATATATATATATATATATATATATATATATATATATATATATATATATATATATATATATATATATATGCATTTTATAAAGCTTCTTCTGCCTAAACAGTTGCATAGGCTCCAGCTATTAGGAATGAGATTAGTACAGCTACAACCCCCCCACATCACCGTAGGATTGTACTGCAGCCAATCCCAGGAAGATAACTGAATTCTCAGTTTTATAGACCAGCCCACCCCAGAGAGGGAACATCCCCTAACATGTGTATCAGGTTTATTGGCCATCACCTTATGAGGGCGGCCTTTTTTTATACAAGAAAGATTAAAAAAAAACCTTAAAAAATTTAAACAGCTTGGGATGTGAACCTTTACCCCACACTCCCAGAGCCAAAGTACACAGTCCAACAAGACTGTCTCATGATCAAGCACACACACCTCAGCCTGAAAGTTGAAGTAGTGTTAATCAAACACAGACACACATCCTAACCCCAAAGGGCTAGAATGCATGATCATACAAATTGGGAGCACGATGCAAATGCCACACCAGTACTGCTGCATGCATCCTGACCAACATGAAATGTGTGCCACACATTAACCTGTCTGTGGCACACAAAACAGTTCTGGGAGTAGCCAGAAACAATTTAAGTTTTAAAAAGACTTTTCTGGCTAAATAGTTAGATAGGCTTAGCCAATTGGCATGAGTGTATCAGAAATATGCTCTCCTCTGTGGGTGTTTTCCCCCTTGTCGAGCATGGTGTGCGGTGACCCACGTTTGGTGGTTGCATCTCCTTCGTGGTGATCGGGGGAGATGTTTCAGCTGGTTATTTATTTTCCTCATCCTATGTACGGTTGTGTGGCAGTGTATGCCAATGATGCCCGCCACACCACCAGTGGACCCGTGCCCTCGTGGTGCGTCAAAATCGGGCTTCCTGGGCCGGATCGGCCCAGTGGTGGTCCTGGAGCATGAGGGACTCTGTTGCGAAGGTGAGCTGTTCCCTCCCTGTGGAGTGCTCCGGCTGCAGTGCATGCATGGTCCACCTTGACCCGGCGTGTCTCGTTCCCCCTTCTGCACATGAGGGTGTTCCACACTTCATTTTCCCCCGCTTGCCTTGCACACGCCGGTGCTTTTTCTGGAACATTCGTTCACGTGCATCGGTTCTGTAATGTCATCCACATCCATGGTGTGTCATTATCAAGCAAAGGTGCGATGGTGCGAGGCTCGGGTGTGCGCATGTGCCTCGGCCGGCGACCAATAGTCGCCTGACAACCGATGCAGACGAGGGGATTCCGACTGTCCAATTAAAACAAAGCAGTGTCAAGGCTGGTGAGCAAGTGTTTATGCGAGGTGATGTCTGCCCAGTGCTCTGAATGTCAAAGTGAGGATATTCACACAAGTGGGGTAAATGGCAGGAATAACTGTGACTTTCTAGAGATCGCCAAATGCCTCGTCATCTAATTAGTGATGTGCATGAATGGATCAACTTGATCAACGAGTGTTCCAAAAAGACCGGGACAACTTTGGTTCTTAATAGATTTAGAACCACAAATGATATAACGATACCCTTTGTTTTATATGATGCAGAAACTCATAAAGGTTTGTGCCCACTATCCACACGCTCCGTTTTTCACACGCAGGACATCAAGGTGGTACACGAGTTATTGCCATGTTCTGCTCAGCATGTTTGCGTCCACCAGTGCACATGCAGCTGTGATCCAAGAATGAAGATCCTGCAGGTTTGCCACCACAATATCTTTTGACATTGTTCCATCACAATCCCACAACAAAAGTAAAATGTCAAAAGATCTTGTGATGCTAAACCAGAAAAGGATTGTGGTGTCGTAATGCGGAATCATGATGTGGTGTCATTCTTCTTTGTAATTCTTCTTCTTCATTATTCTTCTTCATCCATCACAATGCCACAACAAAGGCAAAATGTCAAAATATGTCGTGATCGTCATCCATAAGACGATTGTGGTGTCTTATTGTGGTGTCATTCCTACCTTGTTTTTTTTTTGTTTTTTTGAGATTTAATCCTTCTATGTTTTTACATTTTTTAATGTTTTCTTTCTTGTTTATATGTCTTCATATAAAGAGGTTTATCTGTATGCATGTGCCTTTAAACCGTAACTACTGTTAGAACAAACCCTTTAGACCCCTTAAGACCCTTTAAAACCTTCCGTGGCTACCCTTATGCTGCATTTTATCAGCTCAGTTATCCTCGGCTGAACATTGATGGAGAGGGCACAATGCAGGTCATGCTCCGGGTCAAGACGATTTCTTTCTCTTGTCTTGATTACAATTGGACTAGAAAATCCTGCTTCAAGAAGATATGCCGTTGGAAAAGGAAGCAGAGCTTTGCAGAACAGGTTCATTTAGCCGCAGCTGCACCCAGGACTGTGACCGATACACTTGAGCAAATGTCGCTCGGAGCACTTGATTTTCCTGGAGATCAAGTTCTTCATGGAATCCATCAACATCATTCTAAACTTCATGGATGTCCAAATCAAATGGATTTCTCACCAAGCTGAAGATCGACATTTTGAGCCAAGTAGCGATCCATCTCTGTTTGAAGTTTCGAAAAGTATTCTTGGAAAATCTCAACCAGGTCTTTGATTGATACCTCTGCAGCATCTTCAAGAAATTCGTTCAGCCCAGGAAATGCTGCAATATTCCCTTTGACATATTTTCCTGCCAAAGAGGTAGTTTCTTTTTCAATGATGAGATCTTCTCACCAATATCAGCAATGGTCCAATTGCACCCCTGCATTTCAGTGTAGAACTCATTCAAGTGCTGGAAGATGTCACTCAAGTAAGACAGCTCTGCCAGTCTGAAGCGGTAGCGAATGTGATTTTTCTCTGAAAAAAATTTAAATTTCCATTTTGGGCAAAATAACATGTGATATGATTCCCCCCCCCCACAAGAAAGCCAGCGGATGTCTGAGTGATAGAGCAAGTGCTGGTGCTCCAATCCCATATCTTCACACATAACACGGAACAGTCGAGAATTCGGCGCCCTCACCTTGATGAAGTTCATAATTTAGATGGCATCCTTCAGTCTCGAGTGAAGCTCTGGTTGAATATCTTGCATCGCCAAGTCCTCTCGATGCAAAAAGCAATGAATGACGACATCAGGGTCGACCTCTTTCACTCGTGTACAAAATCCCTCTTGACTTTCCATCATGGCTGAAGCTCCATTCATACAAGCAGCATCGAAATCCATCCGGTGAAGGTTTTTCTGCTTGAAAAAAAACAACAAAAACAATGACTATTTTGAAAATGTCTTGACCAGTTATGGTAGTGCTAATTGGCTTACAAAACATAAGTTATTCAACAGTGTCATC
Organism: Eptatretus burgeri; assembly: GCF_056783735.1. Lineage (NCBI taxonomy): Eukaryota > Metazoa > Chordata > Myxini > Myxiniformes > Myxinidae > Eptatretus > Eptatretus burgeri. The sequence continues at coordinate 49,310,031 of NC_140971.1, forward strand.
ATCTGTTTTGTACCGTACAAACACCATGAGCTGACGGTTGTACTCGATATCCACAGATTCGTTAATCTGAATCGCAAAGTATCCTGCTTGTTTCAGTCTATGAGCAACTTGTTCGAGAATATCTTGTGACATGCGCTCAATTCGACATTCGATGCTGCTGTTAGAAAGTTGGACCAATTCAAGCTTCTTGGCAATCTCATCTCTCCAGGTAGTCCTGACCATGGCAAGGCATAACATGTTCTTCGCCGATATTATAAGGCTTCTTACATTGTGCAATTCTCCAGGCGACCTCAAACGATGCCTTCATAACTTTTCCCAAAGAAACAGTCCCTGAATTTGTCGGAGCATCAAGTCTCATACGTTCAAGTCTCTCATAATACACATGGCACATGTAAATCGTTGAATAACTCATGGAGACTACTGGGGTGCATCACCCATGATAGAGATGCCATTGGTCAAAAATGCGGTAATAGTCGGTGAACATACCATTACTTTTGTGACTCCCCCACCCCCCAGTTTGGTTAAAAAAGTGATGCACAGGGAAAGAAGCTGAACACTAATAAGAACTAGCACCTCTACATCACAGCTGATGTGGTGCTGTCGTGTCCAGTACGTTTTACGTCTATCATCATGTTAGGCCTCTCCGGATTCCAGCATTCAACTGATCCCATGAAATTGTTTTTTTCATTAAAATTTTTTTTTTCCCTTCAAGACGCTACTGAGAACCCCTCACAACCCTGATTTGAGGTTGGGAACCCTGATCCCCACCTGAGGTTGGGAACCTATGCTTTAGACCACTTTGATCCCTTGAGACCATTTTAGTCTTTTTCTGACCCTTTTATTCATTTTCAACACTTTAGACTATTTTTTGACCCTGACACCCTTTTTTTAGATCCCCACATGCTTGAGACATTTACATCCTTCAGACCTCTTCGACAACTTTAGACCCGAAGACCTTTTATACTCCGTTAGGGTCCTTTCACTGGCCAAAAACTAATGGAATGTTTTTCATGAATTCAGGACCCGCTCATCCTCCATATATTTTCCACTGCACAAGTACTATTGTGTTACCAGGCCTTTCAGACCTCACAGACCCCAAATTTTCCATCAAATCAAACTAAAAATCAACTTTATCATCTAATGCACCCCAAGTTCGACTGCCCTCCATCAGGAGATGAGTGTCTGTCCCACTTGGAACGATTCATTTTGTTTGGGTGGTTGGGGGAATGGGGTCTCTCTGTGCATGTACATACAAGCAGGTAATGGGTATCCACAACCATCCTTGATCATGTTGTAGAACGTCGGCCAAAACCCTTGTGCAAATGAGAAAAAAAGAATACTCAACTGAAAGTTCTGGCCAACACAAAGTTCAGGATAATATTTTAGTGCCCATTATCTTCCATGTTGTCTATTATGACACACCAGCAAGTGATAACAGTGACAGGTGATCATCCTCTCTTAGGGATATGACATTTCAGGCAGCCACCCAAAAGGACCACCTCAGGTTAACCCAAGGAGATCGCTGTCTGGTGGATGATACCTCACCACCACCCCGACACACACCACCGCAATCTGACCCGGGAAGGTTATCCCGTGGTTTTCCTCCTACCATCAATGGGTGTAGGTCCTGATGGCTTTGCCCCAATCCCATCATCCGGTGAGCTGCCCTGTGAAGGGCAGCTCACAGGAGGTACTCCCGTGGAGTGAATTTTCAAATTTCTTTGTGTTTTTCTTGTATTTTGCCAAGAGTGAAGAGTTTTATGGTGGCCAGAGTGCAAATCGTTACACCAACCTCCTAAAAAAGAAGTAACCCAACTGCAGAAGGATGTCCGCAGACACAATTGGGCACGAGATCAGTGATGCTCATCAAATGAGCCCTCGGAACAAAACTTTGAGAACAAAACTTCACACCTGTGTCCATGATTCATGACAGCCCTTACCGACATAGAGATGGATATTTCATGACCTGGGAAAACTTCGTTCCACCTTCTGCAACTCACATATGGAGATAACGAATAACACACACACACACACACACACACACACACACACACACACACACACACACACACACACACACACACACACACACACACACACACACACACACACACACACACACACACAGAGATCTGGTAGGGGTCTGTTCCACCTTCTGAAACCCACATATGGAGATAACAACCAAGAACACACACACACACACACACACACACACACACACACACACACACACACACACACACACACACACACACACACACACACCAGTGCCATGTGTCGTTGTGGTTATACAGTTTATATAAAGATACACATATGCACAAATGTACACACGGATAAGGTACATAAAAACGAGAAACAAAGATTTACCTATAAACATAAAGATAAACATAAAGATAAACCTATAAACATAAAGATAAACCTATAAACATAAAGCTAAACATAAAGATAAACCTATAAACATAAAGATAAACCTATAAACATAAAGAGAAACATAAAGATTTACCTAGAAAGATCGACTCTCTGGTTCCGGGTTTAAGCGTCGACAGGTCTCCTTCAGGGCTCTCTGCTGACGATCTCAACGTTAAGTTTCCAGTCGTTATCTGCCCGTTTTAACTGTTTATGTTCTTACTTACATATTACTGTGTGTTCCTAGTTCGGATTTGTTTCAGAAATCGTGCTATTTTGTGAGATTTTGTCGACCTTGTCTTACCGGGTGCTTGAGGCCTACCCTTGAGGATTGAGGCCTTCCGGTTCCCCTCGATGTACGATAGTGTTTTGTTTTTTCTCCCCATTACCTTCAATTTCTATCTTCCCCACTTTCCTAACGTCCCCCATCCCTCCCAACTAATCAAAAAAAAAAAACACTACCTTTCTCCTTCCTCACTCATGACCCTCGATTCTTCTTCTTCTTCTTCTTCTTCTTCTTCTTCTTCATCACCTCTTCTTCTTCTCCTCTTCTTCCTCGATTTTTTTCGACAACACTTCCATGACCTAATATGTTGAAAACTCTCTCAAACAATATATAACTTATAATAATAAAATGATCTCTTATAATGCTTCATCTTCCTCTTTCACACGTGTGGTACTCTTTACTGTTTCATAAGGCACTACTCTTCTGCTATTTAAATCGACTGCTCTCAATTAGACCTTTCCTTCATACCTTGCATACAAAAAATTCAACTGTTACAGCGTTTCTTCTCTCCATTCTCTGAATTCGCCTTCATTGCATCCCTCAAGAATTGTGTTAAATCGCATCTCTGACCTAAAACTTTTACAAACGCCAGTTTGCTATGAATGTTCGCTTTCCATCAACCATTCTTTTTTTCCAACTTCAATGCCAACTCACCCCTCTCACCCCTCACTCTCAAAGCAACCATCCCACTCTTCTCCCTCCAAGCCTCCCTCTCACCTCTCTCAAAAACTTCCCCCTCACCTTTCTCCCACCATTCATCCCCCTCACTCATCCTTCTCAAAGTTGCCCCCGCTCCCATCCACAAAGCTGCCTCCTTCCACTGCCCCCTCACCTCCATCTCTTCACTCCACCTCCTCAAATCCTCAACTGCCTTCTTCCCCCTCTCTTGTCCCCCTCTCCCCCAGTACCACAGAGCCTTTTCTCCTCCTCATCCGACCCCCACTCCCCAAGCTATTCTGCAATCCCCCACAATCTTTCAACAACCCTCCTTACCTCCCCCCCCTCATCCCTTGTCCTATGCTCCTCCTCCTCCCCCCACCCCCTGCACCCAAAGCCTCCTCCCCTCCCTCTTCATCAAAAGTGTGGACCTCAAATATCTGGGGCCTTCGCTCAAACCTTTCAGATCTTTCCATACAGGTTGCCACTGACAAACCAGACATAATTTGCCTAATAGAAACTTTCCTCCCCCAAGACATATCTGACTCCCAAGTATCTCTCCTTGGTTACTCCCTCCTCCGATATGACAGACCTGAGCCTCGTCCTGGTGGAGGAGTTTCTGTATTCATCAAAGACTCTATTCCTCACTCTCCATGCACTGCCCTCACTCCCACACCCCCCCCCAGGAATACCTCTGGCTACGGCTTCCCCTGCACTCCCACCTCATGTTTATATGTGTATTGTATCGTCCACCAAACAGTGATGACTCCATCGACACCTCACTATCCGAAAACATGGACTAACTTCAATCTTCTCATCCAAACTCTCTCTTCCTCATATGTGGTGACTTCAATTGTCATCATGCCAGTTGGCTAGGTGTGGGTACCTCTCTCACCTGTCATGGCACCTCAGCAAAAGCTTTCTGCAACTCAATGGGACTAACTCAAATCGGTCAACTTCCCGACCCGGATCTCAACCAATGGTACTCCATCTCTTCTGGATCTGATTTTGACAAATTTCCCTGACAATATCTGCTGTTCTTCTTTCGCTCCAATCGGTTCTTCTGACCATGTCCTTGTCAAAGTGGACATCTCTCTGGTTGTTATCAGAGAACCACCTCACCACCGTCGAGTCTGGCATTTCACTCAAGCCGACTGGCAGAGTCTCCATGCAGCCATCAAACTTATAGACTGGTCTCCTATCGTTACTTTCTCCAACATCAACTCATCCTGGGAATTCTTTCAATGAAACTTGCTCTCCCTCATGCACAGATTTATCCCCTCTCGTCTTAAGTTGCGCTACCCTTCCTCCCGCCCTTGGTTCACTGAAGATTGTGGTGAGGCAGTTGTCCTGAAACAACTTGCCTTTTCCTAATGGAAAGCAAACCCAACTGAGGGTAATCTCAGTTCCTTCCATAAAGCTTGGAACAAGTGTATATCTACCCTCAGGAGAGCCAGAAAACAACATCTTTCTCATCTCAAGTCTGAACTTTCAAACCTCTCTCCCTCCTCAAAATCCTGGTGGCATCTAACCAAATCTGTTTCTGGTGTATGTTCCCCCTCCATCCCCCCCTTACCTCAAATGGCCGCACCGCTGATACCACATGTGAAAAAGCTGAACACCTAAACTCGGTGTTTGCATCTAATTCTTGTGTCCAAAACCCATCACTTTCTCTACCCAATTTACCCAGTCATACGGAACTGTCCCTGGAATCTGTGTGCTTTTCTCCTGACAAGGTGGAGGGCTTGCTGTCAAACCTTGACTCAGATTCTGCAACCGGTCCAGACGGCATCAGCCCACGTGTCCTCAAAGCCTGCTCTTCTGCTCTTGCTCACCCTCTCTCTGTTCTCTTCACCATCTCATTTGCTCAAGGTCATCTGCCATCTGCTTGGAAATCAGCAAACATCACTGCCCTGCATAAAAAGGTGCAAAAACAGATCCCTGCAACTACAGACCAATCAGCCTTCTCCCAATCATCAGCAAAGTTATGGAATCCATCATCGCTTCAGACATTAAATCCTTTCTCTTCTCCAATGGCTTGATTTCTGATCATCAATTTGGTTTCAGACCAGGTCATTCTACCCTGGATATGCTGCTTCTGCTCTCCTAACAATGGATGGAGGTCCTCAATGCCAGACAGGAAATCCAAGCCGTATCCCTGGACATATCACGTGCTTTTGACACAGTCTGGCACACTGCCCTGCTCACCAAACTCTCTTCCTATGGTATCCAAGGCCATCTCCACTCATGGCGCACAGACTTCCTCTCCTGTCGCAGTCACCGTGTGGCCCTAAATGGAGTTCTTTCATTCCCTCTTCCTCTCCAGGCTGGAGTTCCTCAAGGTAGCGTTCTGGGCCCTGTTCTTTTTCTGGTTTTCATCAATGATCTCTCTGACTCTCTGGAAAATCCTCCATATATCTTTGCTGATGACTCCACCCTCTGCCGAACCATCGGTCATCCCTCAGACCGGCAAGCAGCAGCTTCTTCGCTCACTGCTGATCTGGATAAAATCAAAAACTGGTCCAACACGTGGAACATGTCTTTCAATCCGGACAAATGTCACACTCTCACGATGTCTCTTCGAAAGGACCGTTTAGAAAACCCCCCATCCACTTTCTCAACAATCCTCTGGCAGAAGTCCTTTCTTTCAAGCTTCTAGGTCTCACTATCTGCCATCACCTTTCCTGGGAAAGCCAGATTTCAAACCTCACCTCCAAAGCCAGTCGCTGACTGGGAATCCTCCGTCATGCAAGGTCCTTTCCTTTCTTCTTGATGGACCTTTCTTCTTTTTTTGTCGATGTATTGATGTCATTGTGAGGGATGGATTATGACAGCAGATCGCACAATTTGGTTAAACAAAGCGATGTCCTGTAAAACTAAAATTGCACATTTTCAGTGGATAAGCCACCTTCCGAGGCACACACCACATGGCACCGCGGGGCCCAACAACGGTGGAAACATACGTCTAGTCAATGTGTTTGACGGACAGCACAGGTACTTTTACCAAAACTAAAAACCAAGCAGCTTGTAGAGTGCTCGCCAAGTGGCTTAAGCACTAAAGCAAACACTCGAAATGAACAACCACGCTGCTTGGAGAGCGCTCACCAAGTAGCTTAAGCACTGAAAGAAGCACTTCAACAAAATGGATGATAAGGAACGGCTCGCTTGGCAAGCGATTAGAAATCACAGAACCGTCATATTAAACATACACCTCCCAGAGACGCCCGGAATATCACATATGTCCGAATTGGACAAATGAACACTTTTTTTTGCAGTCAGAACTGCTGCTAAGTTCAATTCTGGAGCTTAAACCTTGTAATTCTGCTTGCTTTAAGAGATTTTCGAGGTTATGGAATGTGCAAAAATGAAATAATGCCACAAACGCTGCCATTTCCGGACATTTATATGCATTGTGATGTACCCAGCAATTCATAGCTATGATGAACATGCATTCGATAATATGAGTGAAGAAAGAGAGAGAAAAAACTTCATCGTTCAGAAATCATTGCGGCCTGTTCCAAGTCAAGGCATGGTTGAGCAGTCCGAAAAGCAATATGCTACAGTCCCCAGCTCAGTAACCCAGGATGCGCCTTAAGACACCTTCGAGTGCGAGGTGGACGGGGATGCACCTGATGAAGGATGTAATTGAAAAAAGCTGTTAATTATCTTCAAAAGTGGTTTTAATTAACCCAACCACTCAATTTTCACACATGCACTTCTCTTGGAATTTTCTTAGTATTATTATGGTTGTGGGGGAACATAAAGGTAAATGGAGCAAAGTTAGCATTGGATAGAGTTGCTTGGTCCGTGGACGTGTAGGAGACATCTCAACGCAAATTAAGTAGGGAAACTGTGAGCTTAACTGTTTAGTGTCACAACACTAGGGGTGGTGCTGTGTTAATTAAATAGGTATTAAGACCAATTTCCCCCAGTATGTCATTGTCCCCAGTGACCTATTCCTACATTTTTGCATTTCCAAGCCAGCCATGAAGGAGTTGCATTTTTATAACAACAACCACCATAACAACAAACAAGCCAAGCGTGCCGAGCAGGCAGAGGCCCCCGCCTCCTCGATTTCGTGCCAGCAAGCCATGGCCAGAGGTGAAGGAAGGGTGAGGTTCGCAAGTAGTAGTTGTGAGAGGAATGTGGCTGGAATAGAGGATCTCACTTTGCTCTTCTCTCGGCATGACAAAATGGCTGCGTGATTCTCGTGTCATGCTGTGAATTGACTCACGTGATGGAGCAAGATGCTGGCCTTCAACTCTTGGCTGGTCATGAGAGACGGACCTTGAAGCCTCATGTATGTCACCGAAGGGAGCGGCGCCATTCTGCAGAGAGCGTATCGGCAAGCGCGATCGACGAGGAAGCTGCATGGAGGTCTCTGAGCCTTAGCATTGAATACTGCTAAGGAATTACCTCACATTCATTTCCCGCTGCGAGAGAGCAGCTTGGCACCATTTTGGATGCGTCTGTCCATGCAGGACGAAGCGCCTTGATTCCAAAGTTCCAGAAAGACCATCTCTGGACCAAGCTAAGTGCCAGAATAAAGGGAGGATTCGCATTTATTTTGTTTCCCCTTGTCTGTATTCAAGTCCATGTGTAGAGGTGCCTCAACTTTGAGCTTAGTTTACCTCACATAATATTACATTCACAATTATTGTCCATTGTAAATATTTGTCTATTTTCATTAAATCCGCATTTATTTTAAGTTGCTGTGTCCGTGTAGTTGTCATGAGGTTCAAGTATAAACCCCTTGTGCTGTGCCTCTGTCGCTCCACCAGTGCCACCAATGCCACTCCAGTGCACGCGATGATCTCTTCAGATCACGAATCTGCCTCCTAAGGAAAACCGCTCAGCTATCTGGGCCTGGCCTGTGTTAACCACCCGTCTACCACAATTGGGTCGGGGGAAATTAAACTAACACCTCAGACCCACGACAGTGTGCATGCAAAGTTTCAGGATGCTAAGTTTCATGGTTTTGGAGTTATGGAGGAGGCAAACACACACACACACACACACACACACACACACACACACACACACACACACACACACACACACACACACACACACACACACACTTATTAGTTAGGCAGGTAAATTTATGAAAAAAAACCCCGAACCCTCAATAAATTCTAACAAAAGGTTTTTCAGTGTTTTTGTTACCTACTGAGTGTTTTAAACGACAGAAAAAATTCTACCAAAATCTGACCACTGAAAGTAGTTTAAAACTGGGTCAGTTCCGAGGAGGTCGCCGGTTTCCCTGAAAATCAAGTAGGTGGCTGTAACTTCCTTATTACGAGGTGTAGAACAATATTTATTGGTTCTAACCTTGGGTTTTAAGGGTCAAGGAATTCATTGGTGCCAATGGATTTATGACTTGGTCCATCGAATCCGAAAATCCAAGATGGCGGCCAATGTGGTGGCGGCCAATGTGGTGGCCACCACTCTCAAACAATTTGATATCGGACAGTGGTTTTTGCTTCATTGTTTTCTTCATTAAAAATTAATTATTTTGACGTTCTTTCAGCGTTATTTTCTTGAATGTTTTTAAAATTCTGTAATAATGTCTGAGTTCAACACTGCCGTGCAGTTCCATGATCTCACACACACCACACATGAACAACACAAAGATTCAACTGATGCCAGAATTCAGAGACGCATCAGACCTTTGGAAAATAAGCACAAAGCTTATTTCATGTACACCTTTCTCCTCTGACCCCTCATTGAGAAATATCAATGGTATGGTGGTGAAAGAAGATGTCAATGTGCATGAATACAAATCCGTTGGAAGGAACATCATTGACAGAATGATTGGACAGCCTGTATTTTCCTTCTCTTTCAAGAGGAAAACGAAGCCAAGACCCTGGGAAATTCATCTGCTCTCAAGGTTTCTCCTGACCGAACGATTGATCCTGGCTGACTGTTCCAGCAATTCCTTGTAGTGTCCAGGACAGGACGTCTGTCTCAAGAAGAGGTGACGAGATATGAGCTGTGTCCATAACCGTCACCCCTTTTTGAGGGCAGAAAAACATTGAGGAAGGCCGACAAGCCTCAACTAGTCCAAGCCATCGATGAACACTGTAACAAGATACCATTAAGTGAAGCGACATCAGATGCTACCCCAAAGACTGAAAGATATGTGCTTGATGTACACTATAAAGTGTACTGCAAGCTGAATTGGAGGAGGGAAGATTCCTATGGTAAAATAGCCAAGGAATATATTGACTTTACAAGTAAGCACTATGCGGCAGCAACTACTGTGTTTGACGGGTATGGAGCTGTTTGGGTCTCCAAATAAAGGATAACGCACACCAGAGATAGGAAAATAAACATCAATTATCTGGTTGTGAACTTCACCAGTGGATCCAAATTTGTTGGGAAGCAAGAAGAATTCCTTTCAGGGGGAAGTAACAAGCAACAACGAATCAGCTTAATAAGTGATGAACTGAAAAGGGTGGGCTGTACGATTATTCAGGCAGAAGGGGTCACTGATGTGGACATCACTAAAGCTGTAATTAACACTGCATATGCACATTCCACCACTCTGATTGGAGAGGACACGGACATTCATTCTTCTTCCAAATTACGCCACAGCATTTGAAAAACCACAGTATTTTTTGATCAGACAATCAGTGAAGAGGCATTCCAAAAGTGTACAACATCATTTGCACAAAGCATGTTCATGGCAGTAAGTTGTGAACACAATTGTTATTTCTTCATGCTTTCAGAAGATGGGATTCAACGTTCTGTGTTTTTGGTGTTGGAAAGAAATCGGCATTCCAAAAACTCATGAAAGGTTCTCCAGTCCTCCAATCCTATGCAAATGCAATCACTTTATGAGGCAAGAACCGCACTGACATAGAGAACCTCAGCAGCCAAGGAATGGCTCTTATGTTTGGTGGGAAAAGTACATGTTCTCTGGCAGTATTGCGTTATGATATACTCACCAAGAAAGTCGTCTCTGAAAAATCCACTCTGAACGTCTTCACCCAACTGAGTCTTCCACCAAATTCCATTGTCTCAGGGTGTACTTTCAGACCATGACATGGATGGGGATGGACAGTGATGTTGATCCTTTGAACTGGGGTTGGAGAATTGAAGACAATCAACTTATACCCATAATATCTGATCTGAATGCTGCACCTGACACTCTATTGAAAATGGTACATTGCAATTGCGCAACTGGTTGCAATACCCTCCATTGCAGTTGCAAAATATAAATATATAGGCTTCCATGTACTTCTGCATGTGGATCATGCCAACTTACTTCCTGTGACAATTCGCACAACCAGCTTTCAGAGAAACGGGAGGACAGTTTTGAGGACGAAACCGAGATGCTGAAAGAGTGATGGTTACTTCTTTTTTTTTTACTATTGCTTTTAGTTTGTATAAGATTTTCCACTGAATTCTTCAGTGTACTCTCTGAAATACATTATTCTGAAACATGTCAATAAAATGTACTCTAAAAAAACGGATATTTGTATTATTTGGACCTAAAACTGATTTACAGGTGAAATAATACAGGAGTTATTGGTAGGTGCCTTCATTCATGATTGTTGGCCGCCACCTTGTTTCATGCACACCATTCATAATGGACCAAGTCATAAATCCATGGGCACCAATGAATTGCTTGACCCTTACAATCCCAGGTTAGATCACAAAATTATTGTTCTCCATCTAATAATAAGAAGTTTGAGCCACCTTCCTGATTTTCAAGGTCAGCGGTGGCCATCTTGGAACTGACCCAGTTTTAACCCACTTCCGGTGGTCAGATTTTGGAAGACCTTTTTCTGTCATTTAAAAATCCAGTCGGTAAGAAAGACACTGAAAAACCTTTTGTTCGAATTTGCTGAGGGTCTGATGGTATCTTAACCTGTCTAAGTATAGATTATTGTTGTTACATGATCAAGCATCTTTAAAGGATTCACCTCTGTACGTTATTTCATTAACCTGCAGAAGTGGATGGTTCTTCCCAATAATGGCACCAGAACCATTATCATGACCTCCTTTTGAAGATCACAGGTTTGTAAGTGTTCAATGCAACTTAACTTAATTCAAATAGAAATAACTTCTTTTCATTCCAAAGTGACAATGAATTCCTAACATCAATAGCAAACCTGTTTGTCATGTTTCATTGGATGCGAAGAACTACAATTAGGAAACATTTCGTGAATTCATTCTTATAATTAACACAGGATTATGAACTGTTCTTACTGAGATATTTATTTCTCAGGAATCTCGATTTTCAATTCATCTTTTTGTCTTGACAGTGGACTATTCACCGTTCGTTGCCTCCACGGCCTCGAGTTCTTTTAACTGAGCCAAGTTTTGGATGTGTGAGTGAAGATGGATTGTAAGACTAACTCAAAATACTGGCAGCCTTTCCCACGCATGTTGAAATATTTGCTTTTTGACATTCTAGGCAAGGGTACTCATGTACGGCATTAGTTAAATGCCAAATTTTTCATCAAGTTAATGTCAAGGATTTGATTAGGGTGTAACTCAAGTTGTGATGTTTCTGCAACGTGGCGTGTTTGTGCTCTCTAAAAAAAATATTTTTGCCAGACGGCAAGAGCTATCCAGAGACCCAATATGTTGGTCCATTTCAGCCAAGCTCCATCACTGAGACGGGACAATTGTTGCGGTCATGTCATGTGTGTATCCGATCGATCATCCTGATCAGGTAGAAGCACCTTGTCACTACCACAAGAGCCATTGTAGTGGTTCAAACCTCACTTGTAAGCAACTGTTTGTCCAAGTTATATCTCTCCAGACTCAGATAGGTTCATCATGGATGGAATTTAAAGAAGAAAGGGTCAGTGATCCAAGGGATCCTTACTATAACCATTTCTTTGATGAGGGATCATCTTTCAACCTGCTTGTACCACGAAGCTAACCAATTCATGTATGGAGAAAACCTCACTGAAGTTTTGCATCTTGGGCTGCGATGTTTTAATACTCCAAGCAATCAACAGAGTTTGCTGTTACAGCCATCTGGTGGAACCTTTTGGATAATGCACCGGTAGAACACACAACGGATCTACTGTGACTTGTGGCAGTGTCCCTCTGTGATGCTCTGGGTCAAAATAGGTAACAACCAAGGATTATCATCAATAAATAAGTTTATATTAGCAGGATTCTCTTATTTGATGATTTAAGTCAAGTGAATTAATAGGAATGGTTGTTGCCAGTGATAGAAGTAGAGATGTACACTTGGATGGGCCGAGGTCAAGGATTTGGAAACAAGAAGCATGTGAAACACAGTTAGTACAAGAGGAGAGGGGTTGGTGGCATGCCCCACCTCCCCCCTGGATAAAATATTATAACCTTGGATGCTTCTGATGTTGGATACAGACCTTACATCAGTATCCATTCTAAATATCAATTAAGAACTTATGATATTTGACAAGTAAAAGTGTTGGTGCAAGACATTACTACACCATTCAAGATTCATTATCAACAATTTGCTTCAAACACAGAAACATCAAAGTAGACAGCTATGTCTATTTTTGTTCTGATCAACAGACTGAGTTAATATAGTCTCTCAGGACAGGGGGAGGGCAAATTATTTTCAATAGAAAGGATTGGAAGATTTGCAAGTCTACTGTGACACAGGGTATAATGCAGCCAGAGTGCACTGGAGTGGCACTCTGGCACCTAAATCCACCCAAGGCAGAACTTAGCTCCGCTACAGTTAAAAACAAACAAACAGTTAGTGTCTTGTTAGGGAGTATAGTATTGTCAGCGTGCATGCCAGCATTTGCCTCAAAAAAAAAAAGGATTAATTTTTTTATAATACAAGATAAACATTTTAAAAACAAAATATACCAAAGTTTTGGTACTTATATTGGAAAATAGTGTTAATTCATCAACATCAATATGCAGAAAAAATGGATAAGGGACGACTTTATAGTTATGTCGAGGACGCCCTGGATTCATTTTCAACTGATAATTTGACATTATTATCTTGCCAAAACGAAGTTTTTGCAAGATATGTTAGTCAGCTTGTATGTTTTTTTTTTGTTTTTTTTTTTGTTTTTTTTTTGTTTGACTGTAATCACGTATAAATAATTCTGCAGAGCACAGTTATCATTGGAAATTTTTGTAACTTCGCATATCAGAGGCTATAGAGGTCCCTTTCAGTGCATAAAATTTTGAAGGTCAAGGTCAAGGTCACTTTGTTGCAAATCAGGGGAGTCGACGAAACCCTTATTTTTTGAGTAATTTTGATTGGATCGTCTTCAAACTTCATGGGAATATAGTTCATGGTCTGGCGCTCAGCTGATTAATTTTTGGTGGTGATTGGCCTTGACCTTCATATGTTTTTTTGTGTCTGTAATCACGTATAAATCACTCTGCAGAGCACAGTTATCATTGGAAATTTTTGTAACTTCGCATATCAGAGGCATATAGAGGTCCCTTTCAGTGCACAGAATTTTGAAGGTCAAGGTCAAAGGTCAAGGTCACTTTGTCGCAAATCAGGGGAGTCGACAAAACCCTTATTTTTTGAGTAATTTTGATCGGATCGTCTTCAAACTTCATGGGAATATAGTTCATGGTCTGACGCTCAGCTGATTAATTTTTGGTGGCGATTGGCCTTGATCTTCATGTGTTTTTTTTTGTCTGTAATCACGTATAAATCACTCTGCAGAGCACAGTTATCATTGGAAATTTTTGTAACTTCGCATATCAGAGGCTATAGAGGTCCCTTTCAGTGCATAAAATTTTGAAGGTCAAGGTCAAGGTCACTTTGTTGCAAATCAGGGGAGTCGACGAAACCCTTATTTTTTGAGTAATTTTGATCGGATCGTCTTCAAACTTCATGGGAATATAGTTCATGGTCTGGCACTCAGCTGATTAATTTTTGGTTGCGATTGGCCTTGACCTTCATGTGTTTTTTTTGTCTGTAATCACGTATAAAAAAATTCTACAGAGCACTGTTATCATTGGAAATTTTTGTAACTTCGCATATCAGAGTCCAATAGAGGTCCCTTTCAGTGCATAAAATTTTGAAGGTCAAGGTCAAGGTCACTTTGTCGCAAATCAGGGGAGTCGACGAAACCCTTATTTTTTGAGTAATTTTAATCTAATCGTCTCCAAACTTTATGGGAATGTAGTATATGGTCTGGCGCTCAGCTTATTAGTTTTTGGTGGCGATTGGCCTTGACCTTCATGGTTAGCACCTGAGGTCAAACATATTTGACCCCAAGGTCAAATTTTCAAGTTTTAGGAACCATATCGTGTAGTACCTCAAATTGAACACCTCGACGAGTGCTTTCTAGATATGTCAAGCTTGAGACATTATGACATCATTTGGTGACGTTATGAGGCAAACACATATTTTTCATGGTTACTCTGTCGAACGATTCTCATCGGAATCTCTCGTAGGCAGATATTCCTCAAGGAGTCGCTCCTGGTGGATAGCCGCTCTGTTCACCTCAGTGTGACCTTAAAGAAGTCACACGTGGTCACCTTTTGGCAAGATATGGGTCACCCTGCGGGTGACATTGGTTTTTATTTATTTACTCACTTGTATGTTATTATGGATTTCTCTTAATTTAGATTTTTTTTAATAGCTTATATAACTCGGCTGCTATGTTGGTGTATGTTTTTAAAAGTTTAGATAAAAGGTTTTAAAAGCAAACTGAACTGAGTATTGTAACTTTTTATAATAAAAAAGTATTATAAGTTTCTAAGCAAGCAATGTGAGTGTGTGTGTGTGTGTGTGTGTGTGTGTGTGTGTGTGTGTGTGTGTGTGTGTGTGTGTGTGTGTGTGTGTTCTCCATAACTCTAAAACCATGAAACCTATCAGCCTGAAACTTTGCTTGTATACTCGGGGAACTCCAAGGCGAGTGCGTGAATGAAAATTGGGTGTTTGAGTTAATTAAAACACCCCTTTTGAAGATAATTAATGGCTTACCTCCATGAAAAGCTTATCCTTGATCAGCCCAACTTCGCCTCGCAGGGGTCTTCACCACCATTTTGATTTTGCCGATTCATCAGCCATGCCTTAACAACACGATCTACAGCGTGGCCACAATGTCTTGTCACCCCTTGTAAAAATTGGAACATTGCCTTTTATCATATTAACTGACAACAATGAAGGGTTATACAAGTTATACCACATACACTTGCAGATATACCACATACACTCTTTTACTTTATTACGCATTTTACATCATATGACACAAGCCAGAAGACTGCAGTGGATTTGTTTGTGCTCCATCATTGTCACGACAAACTTTTTTGGATGTGAACATAGACACTGACAACAATATGAACACTGAGCACAGACATTGATACAAGCGATGCGTACACTGAATGAGATGCGATACAATTTAATTAATGACTGTAATATTTGTTTTTCATGAATAAAATCAATCAATTTCCAAAAAATTCTTCAATTTTGTTTTTAAATAAAGGTATGACAAAACAACAGAGGGGGGGGGGGATGTGACACTTGTGTTAATTTTGCATTTCTGGGTGCAATTGCTTTTCTTCTCCTTTTTATTACATTAAATACACACGAATGAGCCCCAATGCACACTTTACAAATAAAAATTCTCATATTTTTATTTGGAAATGTGGCTCGCTTCCACAGATCTCCTTGTCTCTCTGTTCCCCACTGTTTTGTCCTTCCCACTCCCGCCCCTCTTGTCTCATGCCCCCCTTGCTGTGCGTTGTGTGTTAGCTCTCTTCCAAGCCTTGACAAGGTATACAAAAAAAAATTACTCTTCAACCCTAACAGGACACTTGTATTAATCAACCAGAGTTAATAAGTATTCTGTCCAAGGTTATGTGAATTCCTATCAACAAAGCAACTTAAATTATAATGTAGTTCAAGAAGTTTATTGAAAACATATGCAACAACCGCCCCCCCCCCCAAAAAAAAGTAGAATAATGTCTATTGAATAATGTCGAAATTAAAATTATAGAACTGATAACCAAACAACTGTAGGAAACATGAGTTCTTCATATTCACCAAAATACCAATCTGATTTTCACTTTATAATTCCCTGCAGGTGTTTATGTAAAATGTGCTGTACTTGACAAAATGTTCGCTTCTAAATGGAATCGGCCAAATTTATTTCAATTATCCTTCTTCGCTATCTGAATCATCGCTGTTATGTGTGGCTTGTTCATTTGGCACATTTTCACAGTCCGTGCAAGGAAGATGCTTTTCAAGACAACTGCACTTGCCTTGGGCACACCTGGTTGTCTTACATGAACAATGAGTGAATTCCAGAATACTGTCAGGTGCAGGGGCAGACCCATCCAGTGGAAGGTGATGTCGTCCTCCACAACTTTCCAGCGTCGACCATGGGGAGACTGGAGATGTCACATCTGGGCACTGTCCCAAGGGTCACTTGTAGTTGGCAGCCTGGTAGTTTGCTCACTGGACATGCTGTGACAGTGCATCCTCATTTGGAGGCAACGCAGGCTCATCAAAGGACCCCATCTGAAAAAGGTTATACTTGCAAATTTTAGGGTATCCATAAATGTATAAATTGAAAAAGGATTAATATAATTTTTTTTAAATACAAGTATGTTGTACATACGTATATGTACATGTATGTAACATTAATGTTTTCAGAGAAGAGGACTTTGAGGAGGGCAAAAGAGACTATATCCATCCCAATTACTGCACTTCGAATGAACTCCTACCCCAGTCAAATAAAATAGGCCTTCAGTTTTTCCTTTCAAAAAAAAGAAAATTCATTTATCAATTTTCAGTATAATCAATTTAGGCTTATGGACTAAAGTTACCTGCGAGAGTGATTCGGATAGTGGATAAGGCTCATCTTTAGATTCGGAAGCACCATAACCGGTGACATCAATGTGGCTGATTTGCATACTGAGACTAATCGCTGCTTTCCTGATGATATCAGCCTCTGGGGAATCATCTATTGGTTTCCACCTGGCAGCCCAAGATATGAATTTCTTCCAGCTCTTTCTGGAAATTGGAAAACACTTTGAAGCAGCACCAGCAAGGTGCATTATGCACTGTTTTCTCGGGCCAACAATGTCTGTGGCTGATGTCATAGAGGTCGCCAGTGCTGTTCTTGCATGGCCGAATGCACGGGATAACGATGCTCCTCATTGGTCTATGTTAACAGGACTAGCCAATCAATCTTGTAATGGTGATGTTGATTCGCTAATGTAAGAGCAATGATGTACTATTTCCCAGCCTCTTTCAACGGTGGACCCGGTACCAAAATTGGATCGCTTACTTCGTTTTTCACAACTGTGGATTTTCAGAGTCCAATTCTTCATATTTTTCTTGATTTTATCATGTGAAATGCATGCTCACCCATGACATGCATCACGAAAGAGCAAAATAATCGGCCATGCCTTTTGGTCTACAAAGGCAATGTCAATTTTTACAAGGGGTGACAAGACATTGTGGCCAGCTTGTACTCCTATGAACTAATTAAAGTATATAATCAAAATATGATTTCGGATTGGATCTGGTAGACTAAATAAGGATCAAAATCTGGAATGAAATCTGAATACGTTAAGAAATTACCGATCTATTATAACTAAGCGTATAAGCGTATTTATCTAAGTCTGTGCCTACACTTTCTCCATATTTTCACAAGAACACGTGAAATTGCCAAAACATTAAACTCAACTTTTTCTATGGTTCCGACAATTATATTGAGTGAAGAAAAGATGAAGGAATATGCCCGAAGTGTAACTTCATTGAGTGTAATGAAAATAATTTTAAAGCAGACGAAATGTAACAGAATACATGGATTATCATGTTTACAACGGAATCCTCTGAACTGCAGCATTTTAACGAAGTTCTAGTAATATTTTGTGAGTGAGGGACGATTTCTTTATTCATTCACACCCATTATAAATGCTTAAAGAGGAAATCAACTTTGACACTACCCACTTTGGAGCTGTTGCCATTCTCTCAGCTTCCACATAAAATTCATCATGTGCTATTTTTTGACCGATATACCTGGAGGGTGGTAACTTGAGCTGTCTACTAGCCCGGATATGTAAAGTTAACACTTGGAGACTGCATTGTATCTGATAGCATGTTACTTACTATAAATGTGCTGCCAAACGCAGCTAAAGGCAAACCATGAACTAAATTGTATCTAGTTGAAACAACAAACACACAGCTTCACTGGCTTGGTTGCCATCACTTCCTTGTGATATCTCCTTTTGGTGTTAAAAAAACAATGGCAGGTGTTGTGTCCTTCACCACCTTTATGGGCGTAATGGTTGGAGCATCCATTCTGAGTGTAGGAGGTAGGCGGTTCAAACTTGAGGCACTGCATGAGGTGTTTTAGCTCCTCTGGTGACAATTATCAGGGTGGGCTTCACTTTGATCTTTGTGTGGGGGAAAAAACCGACAAGAAACAGACTTCAGGCAGTCAACATGCATGAGGTTAAGGCAATATGCTGGACAATGTGCACATAAAACCTTTGGTGGTGCATGGCTCATTCTCTTCTGAATACCTGGGGCACTCCCTCACTCAACAAGTGCACTGTCATAACACTTGGATTCTCTTTTACCCCCAAGAACAAGTCCATACTATTCAAAATGTCCTTGATTTACTGTGTTCGAGGTTGTACACCTCATTTCAGTACATTCAGTTGCTTCTGCAGGTATCTCACCAACAAATGCACATCATGTAGAAGTATACAATCTGCTAACACGAAAGTGGGTGTACTTGGACTTACCTCTTGACAGCAGAAGGAAATCGTTACTGCCCATCAGTAAAATATTCTCTCTTAAGGCTGGAGTGCCAGGTAACCAAAAAGGCACATGGTTGTGATTGCTGCTGCTGCTGTCACCGCATTCACCGCATTCACTGAATCAATGTAATGCCCTTCCATACTCCACAAATGAAGGCAGATCTACAGTGCTACAATGGGAGAGTGCAAATGTTTTTCTCTTTTCAGAATATTATTTAAACAATGAATAATCTTGCATACGTTCATGTGATAACATATAGATGATGCTTTCATTGAACCCACCTGGAGCTTGGCTCAAAACACTTCCTGCTTGCAGGTTCCCAAGCTTGGATAAAGTACCTCTCATTTTTGTGGGTTCTGGAGCTCAACTTTAAGTACTTCCTATTTGTCATTGACCGGTATCCCTCCCTAAAGCAGGAAGTCTCTTCATTTAGCTTTTCATGATTTAATGATTTCATTTAGCTCAGAGACTAACAGGAACCATGAGTGCAGCATGTATGTATGTATTGACAGACCAACAATTGAAGACGTTTTTGTGAAGATTTCTCCACCAATTGGCTCTTTAGGAGGAAACTATATTGTATAAATCTCAAGATCATATACTGTAGAGCCACGTCTACCTTTGTCAGGTATTTCAGAAAACGTGCCCACAAGTTACAAAATATCTCAGAGCATGACAAAGTGGGCTTCTCATTTATTTATTTATTTATTTATTGTCCCTTATATTATTTGAATTAAATAACTGATCACAATATATTGAATGATATTGATGAAATCAACCACTCATGGGGGATGTAATACAGATGGTAAAAGGTTGGATCTCATTAAAGAAATTTTGAAAGAAAACATGCTGTGGTGTCCCAGTGTTCTTTTTTTTATTGTAGTTGTTGGTGGTGGTGTTTCTTTGCAACATTACAATTTTGTTGCTGTTGAAGTTTTTTTCTCTTTTTTTAAAATCACATTTTCCAAACTTTCTTTTGAAAGCACAATCAAAGCCTTAATGAGTTATTTTATTAATAAGCTGTCCTTTATGCCTGCCTGAACACAGCCATCCCAATTAGAGTGATGACTTCTTCATCGACTCTCCCCAATGGGATCACTTCTACATGAGAAGTTTCTAATTGCATTGCCCAATAGGTTCAATATTTGAAAGCAGCAAAATAATTTATTTAATAACACTGTAGGAAGGAGGAAAGAAGCTTGATGATGAAAGGGTGCATTGAAACTTGATCAAGGTCTCAAGGATATGAAGAGTCAGTGTCATTTCATCCAACGTATCCTCTCAAGCTGAGTCGACCGCAGATCGCAAAAAACGAGTCTTCAGCAAAATCGAATCAATTCGTCACACACACACACACACACACACACACACACACACACACACACACACACACACACACACACACACACACACACACACACACACACACACACACACACACACACACACACACACACCACCACCAAGTTTCGTCTGAATCTGTCCATAACATTTGGGGATATTCTGCTCAGAGACCACAGACAAACAGACAGACAGAGATAGACAGGGGTGAAAACATCACCTCAACAAACCTTTGGTGGTTTCTGCCATAAAGTTGCCTTTGGTTGGCAGTCAAAGTTGTTAAAACAGCGTTTTCTCATCACTGGACTCGATGTAAAACGTTGTTAATGATCAAATGTGCATCAATTAATGTGATTCCTTCAAGCTCTTCTGAAGAGGAAGAAAAGGAATATAATTGAGGAGACATTTTACTATGTGAGAAGAAAACAATTGGTGGTGGTGTCATCACGAAGATTATGGTAATTCTGTATGACCTTTAGACTGTCAACATTTGCTGTTGTATCAACCCAATCAGTGCTGATAAAAGCACTCATCAAAGTGTTGTTACAATTGGTCACATAATTCGTGAAAAGTGGGGTTAAGCGATTAGTTCACTTTGTCCGTCCAGCCACAAACGTCAGTTTTGGATCGAGGAAGAACTTAATTTCAATAGAATGTTATCCGAATGTTGTCAGCATGGACGGCGCTGCTGATTGATGACTTGAATATCCAAAACTGATCAAGATTGAACTCTCTCATACATTATTTTTAACAACAAAAACTATCTTATAATGCTTCATCTTCCTCTCTCACACATGTGGTACTCTTTACTGTTTCACAATGCACCACTCTTCTGCTATTTTAACAGACTGCTCTCATTTCGACCTCTCCTTCATTCCTTGCCGAAAAAAATCCAACTATTACAGCGCTTCTTCTCTCCATGCTCTGAATTCGCCTTCATTGCATCCATCAAGAATTGTGTTCAATCGCATCTCTGACCTAAAACTTTTAAAAACCAGTTTGCCATGGATGCTCACTTTCCATCAACCATTCTTTTTTTCCAACTTCAGTGCCAATTCACCCCCCTCACCCCTCACTCTCACTCTCAAAGCAACCATCCCACTCTTCTCCCTCCAAGCCACCCTCTCACCTCTCTCAAAAATTCCCCCCTCACCTTTCTCCCACCTTTCATCCCCCTCACTCTTCCTTCTCAAAGTTGCCCCCCCTCTCATCCACCAACCTGCCTCCCTCCACTGCCATCTCACCTCCATCTCTTCACTCCACCTCCTCAAATCCTCAACTGCCTTCTTCCTTGTCTCTTGTCCCCCCTCTCCCCCAGCACCACAGAGCCTTTTCTCCTCCTCATTCGGCCCCCTCCCCTCGCTATTCTGCAATACCCCACACTCCTTCAGCAACCCTCCTTACCTGCCCCCCTCGTCCCTTGTCCTACCCTCCCCCTCCCCCCTCCACCTCCTTTTTTTTTTGTATACCTTGGTCGAGGCTCGTATGAGAGCTAACACACAACTCACAGCAAGGAGGCATGAGACAAGAGGGGCGGGAGTGGAAGGGACAAAACAGTGGGGAACAGACACATTAGGTGAACTGTCGAAGGGAGAGGGATGGGGATGGGACGGGGAACATGGCGAAGAGAAGATGGACATTTCATGGACTTTCAGGAAGGAAAGCAGGAGAAATGAAGGAAGTGGGCTTGGGTGGATTATCGGGGGTAGAAAAGATCGAGGATTTGGATGGGGGAAGATAAGAGGTGGTGGTGAACAGCTGTTTTGAAAGCCTGGAGGGAAGAATGGGAAAGAATAGAGTGAGGAAGTTTATTCCAAAGGCGGGAAAAAAGAGGAATGAAAGAGTGAAGATGAGCAGTGATTCGTGATTTTGGTAGTTTTACCAGAAGGGGGTTGTTGGCGGACCTTGAGCGCCCTGTGGAAATGTGGTGGGGACAAATCGCAGAGAGAGCAGGGGGGCAAGGCTGGAGAGGAGTCGGTAGAAGACAGAAAGACCACCGACCAACCTGCGGTGATTGAGTGAGAGGCCCAAAGACTCAGCTTCATTGCGGGAGATGCCGATGATCTTAAATGCCCTGGTTTCGACAGCGTGAAGCCGAGAAAAGTGGGAGGCAGGAGCACCAGCCCAGAGGGGAGAGCAGTACTCCATCAGGCTATGGACAAAAGCTTTGTAAGTGGTCAGGAGCTCAAGAGGGCCGAGGAAGGACTTAGCACGACGGAGGATTCCCAGTCGGCGACAGGCTTTTGAGGCGAGGTTGGAAATATGACTTTCCCAGGAAAGGTCATGGCAGATAGTGAGACCCAGAAGCTTGAAAGAAAAGACTTCTTCCAGAGGATTGTTGAGAAAGTGGATGGGGGGGGTTTTGTAAACGGTCCTTTCGAAGAGACATAGTGAGAGTGTGAGATTTGTCTGGATTGAAAGACATGTTCCACGTGTTGGACCAGTTTGTGATTTTATCCAGATCTGCAGTGAGTGAAGAAGCTGCTGCTTGCCGGTCTGAGGGATGACAGATGGTACGGCAGAGGGTGGAGTCGTCGGCAAAGAGAAATAGAGGATTTTCCAGAGAGTCCGAGAGATCATTGATGAAAACCAGAAAAAGAACAGGGCCCAGAACGCTACCTTGAGGAACTCCAGCCTGCACAGGAAGAGGGGATGAAAGAACTCCATTTAGGGCCACACGTTGACTGTGACAGGAGAGGAAGTCTGCGAGCCATGAGTGGAGATGGCCTTGAATACCATGGGAAGAGAATTTGGTGAGTAGGGCAGGGTGCCAGACTGTGTCAAAAGCACGTGATATGTCCAGGGATACGGCTCGGATTTCCTGTCTGGCATTGAGGACCTCCATCCATTGATGGGAGAGCAGAAGCAGCATATCCAGGGTAGAGTGACCTGGTCTGAAACCAAATTGATGATTGGAAATCAAGCCATTGGAGAAGAGGAAGGATTTCATATCTGAGGCGATGATGGATTCCATCACCTTGCTGATGATTGGGAGAAGGCTGATTGGTCTGTAGTTATAGGGATCTGTTTTTGCACCTTTTTATGCAGGGCAGTGATGTTAGCAGATTTCCAAGCAGATGGCAGATGACCTTGGGCAAATGAGAGTGTGAATAGAACAGAGAGAGGGTGAGCAAGAGCAGAAGAGCAGGCTTTGAGGACACGTGGGCTGATGCCGTCTGGACCGGTTGCAGAATCTGACTCGAGGTTTGAAAGCAAGCTCTCCACCTTGTCAGGAGAAAAGGATACAGAGTCCAGGGACAGTTGGGTGCGACTGGGTAAAGTGGGTAGAGATAGTGATTGGTTCAGGACACAAGATTTAGCTGCAAACACCGAGTTTAGACATTCAGCTTTATCACGTGTGGAATCAGCAGTGCGGCCATTTGAGGTAAGGGAGGGGATGGAGGGGGAACATACACCAGAAACAGATTTGATTAAACGCCACCAGGATTTTGAGGAGGGAGAGAGGTTTGAGAGTTCAGACTTGAGATGAGAAAGATGTTGTTTTCTGGCTCTCCTGAGGGTAGATACACACTTGTTCCGAGCTTTGTGGAAAGATCTGAAATTGCCCTCAGTTGGGTTTGCTTTCCATGAGGCAAAGGCAAGTTATTTCAGGACAACTGCCTCGCCACAAGCTTCAGTAAACCAAGGGCGGGAGGAAGGGTAAGACAACTGAACACGAGAGGGGATAAATCTGTGCATGAGGGAGAGCAAGTTTCTTTGAAAGAATTCCCAGGATGAGTTGATGTTTGAGAAAGTAGTGATAGGAGACCAGTCTGTCAGTTTGATGGCTGCTCGGAGACCCTGCCAGTCGGCTTGAGTGAAATGCCAGACTCGACGGCGGTGAGGTGGTTCTCTGATAACAGCCAGAGAGATGTCCACTTTGACAAGGACGTGGTCAGAAGAACCAATTGGAGCGAAGGAAGAGCAGCAGATATTGTCAGGGAAATTTGTCAAAATCAGATCCAGAAGAGATGGAGAACCATTGGTTGAGATCCGGGTCGGGAAGTTGACCGATTGAGTCAGTCCCAATGAGTCGCAGAAAGCTTTTGGTGAGGTGCCATGGCAGGTGAGAGCGGTACCCACACCGAGCCAACTGGCGTGATGACAATTGAAGTCACCACATAAGAGGAAGAGAGAGTTTGGATGAGAAGATAGAAGATGGTCCATGTTTTCGGATGGTGAGGTGTAGATGGAGTCATCACTGTTCGGTGGACGGTACAGTACACATATAAACATGAGGTGGGAGTGGAGGGGAAGCCGAAGCCAGAGGTATTCCTGGGGGTGTGGGGGAGTGAGAGCAGTGCATGGAGAGTGAGGAATAGAGTCTTTGATGAAGAGAGCAACACCTCCACCAGGACGAGGCTCAGGTCTGTCATACCGTAAGAGGGAGTAGCCAGGGAGAGATACTTGGGAGTCAGACACGTCTTGGGAGAGGAAAGTTTCTGTTAGGCAGATAATGTCTGGTTTGTCAGTGGCAACCTGTATGGAAAGATCTGAAAGGTTTGAGCGAAGGCCCCGGATATTTGAGGTCCACACTTTTAATTAAGAGGAAGGGGAGGAGGCTTTGGGTGCAGGAGGTGGAGGGGGAGGGGGAGGGTAGGACAAGGGATGAGGGGGGCAGGTAAGGAGGGTTGCTGAAGGAGTGTGGGGTATTGCAGAACAGCGAGGGAGGGGGCCGAATGAGGAGGAGAAAAGGCTCTGTGGTGCTGGGGGAGAGGGGGGACAAGAGACAAGGAAGAAGGCAGTTGAGGATTTGAGGAGGTGGAGTGAAGAGATGGAGGTGAGAGGGCAGTTGAGGGAGGCAGGTTGGTGGATGAGAGGGGGGGCAACTTTGAGAAGGAAGAGTGAGGGGGATGAAAGGTGGGAGAAAGGTGAGGGGGGGATTTTTGAGAGAGGTGAGAGGGAGGCTTGGAGGGAGAAGAGTGGGATGGTTGCTTTGAGAGTGAGAGTGAGGGGTGAGGGGGTGAGTTGGCACTGAAGTTGGAAAAAAAGAATGGTTGATGGAAAGTGAGCATCCATGGCAAAATGTGGTTTTTAAAAGTTTTAGGTCAGAGATGCGATTGAACACAATTCCTGATGGATGCAATGAAGGCGAATTCAGAGCATGGAGAGAAGAAGCGCTGTAATAGTTGGATTTTTTGGGCAAGGAATGAAGGAGAGGTCGAAATGAGAGCAGTCAGTTAAAATAGCAGAAGAGTAGTGCATTGTGAAACAGTAAAGAGTACCACATGTGTGAGAGAGGAAGATGAAGCATTATAAGATCGTTTTTGTGGTTAAAATTAATGTATGAGAGAGTTCAACAGATTAGGTCATGGAAGTGTAAAAAAAAAAAATCGAGGAAGAAGACGAGAAGGAGGTTAAGAGGAAGAAGAAGAAGCAGAATCGGGAGAAGGTGAGCGTGTTGTTGTTGTTGTTGTTGGGTATATATATATATATATATATATATATATATATATATATATATATATATATATATATATATATATATATATATATATATATATATATATATATATAGATATTTTTTTTTTGTTTTTTGTTGTTAATATTAATATATGAGAGAGTTCAACAGATTAGGTCATGGAAGTGTTAAAAAAAAAAAAAATCGAGGAAGAAGACGAGGAGGAAGTTAAGAGGAAGAAGAAGAAGCAGAATCGGTGAGCGTGTTGTTGTTGTTGTAGGGTATATATATATATATATATATATATATATATATATATATATATATATATATATATATATATATATATATATATATATATATATATATATATATATATATATATATATATATATATATATATATATATATATATATATATATATATATATATATATATATATATATATATATATATATATATATATATATATATATATATATATATATATATATATATATATATATATATATATATATATATATATATATATATATATATATATATATATATATATATATATATATATATATATATATATATATATATATATATATATATATATATATATATATATATATATATATATATATATATATATATATGTATATATATATGTATATATATATGTATATATATATATATATATATATATATATATATATATATATATATATATATATATATATATATATTTTTTTTTTTTGAGATAAGAAAGAGATTAGTTGGGAGAATGGGGGATATTTGGAAAGTGGGGAGGATCAAAATTGAAGGTAATGGGGAGGATAGAAATTGAAGGTAATGGGGAGAAAAAAAACAAAAAAAAAAACGATCGAACACCAAGTGGAACCGGTAGGCCTCAAGCCTAGGCCTAGGCCTCAAGCACAGGTAAGAACGTCGACAAAAATACTCACAAAATAGCACGATTTTTGAAACAAAACCGAACTAGCAACACACAGTAACATGTAGGTGAGAAAATTAAACAGTTAAAACGGGACAAATAACAACCGGAAACTTAGCTTTGAGAACGTCAGCAGGGAGCCCCAAAGGAGACCTCTCGCTGCTCTAAAACCGGAACTGGAAGTGTCCTGCACCCAAAGCCTCCTCCCCTACCTCTTCATTAAAAGTGTGGACCTCAAATATCCGGGGCCTTCGCTCAAACCTTTCAGATCTTTCCATACAGGTTGCCACTGACAAACCAGACATTATCTGCCTAACAGAAACTTTCCTCTCCCAAGACGTGTCTGACTCCCAAGTATCTCTCCCCGGTTACTCCCTCTTACGGTATGACAGACATGAGCCTCGTCCTGGTGGAGGTGTTGCTCTCTTCATCAAAGACTCTATTCCTCACTCTTCATGCACTGCTCTCACTCCCCCACACCCCCAGGAATACCTCTGGCTTCGGCTTCCCCTCCACTCCCACCTCATGTTTATATGTGTACTGTACCGTCCACCGAACAGTGATGACTCCATCTACACCTCACTATCCAAAAACATGGACCTTCTTCTATCTTCTCTTCCAAACTCTCTCTTCCTCTTATGTGGTGACTTCAATTGTCATCATGCCAGTTGGCTCGGTGTGGGTACCTCTCTCACCTGCCATGGCACCTCAGCAAAAGCTTTCTGCGACTCATTGGGACTGAGTCAATCGATCAACTTCCCGACCCGGATCTCAACCAATGGTACTCCATCTCTTCTGGATCTGATTTTGACAAATTTCCCTGACAATATCTGCTGCTCTTCCTTCGCTCCAATTGGTTCTTCTGACCACGTCCTTGTCAAAGTGGACATCTCTCTGGCTGTTATCAGAGAACCACCTCACCGCCGTCGAGTCTGGCATTTCACTCAAGCCGACTGGCAGGGTCTCCGAGCAGCCATCAAACTTACAGACTGGACTCCTATCACTACTTTCTCAAACATCAACTCATCCTGGGAATTCTTTCAAAGAAACTTGCTCTCCCTCATGCACAGATTTATCCCCTCTCGTCTTCAGTTGTCTTACCCTTCCTCCCGCCCTTGGTTTACTGAAGCTTGTGGTGAGGCAGTTGTCCTGAAACAACTTGCCTTTGCCTCATGGAAAGCAAACCCAACTGAGGGCAATCTCAGTTCTTTCCACAAAGCTCGGAACAAGTGTGTATCTACCCTCAGGCGAGCCAGAAAACAACATCTTTCTCATCTCAAGTCTAAACTCTCAAACCTCTCTCCCTCCTCAAAATCCTGGTGGCGTTTAATCAAATCTGTTTCTGGTGTATGTTCCCCCTCCATCCCCTCCCTTACCTCAAATGGCCGCACTGCTGATACCGCACGTGATAAAGCTGAATGTCTAAACTCGGTGTTTGCAGCTAAATCTTGTGTCCTAAACCCATCACTATCTCTACCCACTTTACCCAGTCGCACCCAACTGTTCCTGGACTCTGTATCTTTTTCTCCTGACAAGGTGGAGAGCTTGCTTGCAAACCTCGAGTCAGATTCTGCAACCGGTCCAGACGGCATCAGCGCACGTGCCCTCAAAGCCTGCTCTTCTGCTGTTGCTCACTCTCTCTGTTCTATTCACCCTCTCATTTGCCCAAGGTCATCTGCCATCTGCTTGGAAATCTGCTAACATCACTGCCCTGCATAAAAAAGGTGCAAAAACAGATCCCTGTAACTACAAACCAATCAGCCTTCTCCCAATCATCAGCAAGGTGATGGAATCCATCATCGCTTCAGACATGAAATAATGTATGATAATGTATGGCTTGATTTCCAATCATCAATTTGGTTTCAGACCAGGACACTCTACCCTGGATATGCTGCTTCTGCTCTGCCAGCAATGGATGGAGGTCCTCAATGCCAGACAGGAAATCCGAGCCGTATCCCTGGACATATCACGTGCTTTTGACACAGTCTGGCACCCTGCCCTACTCACCAAACTCTCTTCCCATGGTATTCAAGGCCATCTCCACTCATGGCTCGCAGACTTCCTCTCCTGTCGCAGTCAACGTGTGGCCCTAAATGGAGTTCTTTCATCCCCTCTTCCTGTGCAGGCTGGAGTTCCTCAAGGTAGCGTTCTAGGCCCTGTTCTTTTTCTGGTTTTCATCAATGATCTCTCGGACTCTCGGGAAAATCCTCTATTTCTCTTTGCCGATGACTCCACCCTCTGCCGTACCATCTGTCATCCCTCAGACCAGCAAGCAGCAGCTTCTTCGCTCACTGCAGATCTGGATAAAATCACAAACTGGTCCAACACGTGGAACATTTCTTTCAATGCAGACAAATCTCACACTCTCACTATGTCTCTTCGAAAGGACCATTTACAAAACCCCCCCATCCACTTTCTCTACAATCCTCTGGAAGAAGTCTTTTCTTTCAAGCTTCTAGGTCTCACTATCTGCCATGACCTTTCCTGGGAAGGTCACATTTCCAACCTCGCCTCAAAAGCCAGTCGCCGACTGGGAATCCTCCGTCGTGCTAAGTCCTTCCTCGGCCCTCTTGAGCTCCTGACCACTTACAAAGCTTTTGTCCGTAGCCTGATGGAGTACTGCTCTCCCCTCTGGGCTGGTGCTCCTGCCTCCCACCTTTCTCGGCTTCACGCTGTCGAAACCAGGGCATTTAAGATCATCGGCATCTCCCGCAATGAAGCTGAGTCTTTGGGCCTCTCACTCAATCACCGCAGGTTGGTTGGTGGTCTTTCTGTCTTCTACCGACTCCTCTCCAGCCTTGCCCCCCCCTGCTCTCTCTGCGATTTGTCCCCACCACATTTCCACAGGGCGCTCAAGGTCTGCCAACAACCCCCTTCTGGTAAAACTACCAAATTCATGAATCACTGCTCATCTTCACTCTTTCATTCCTCTTTTTTCCCGCCTTTGGAATAAACTTCCTCACTCTATTCTTTCCCATTCTTCCCTCCAGGCTTTCAAAACAGCTGTTCACCACCACCTCTTATCTTCCCCCATCCAAATCCTCGATCTTTTCTACCCCCGATAATCCACCCAAGCCCACTTCCTTCATTTCTCCTGCTTTCCTTCCTGAAAGTCCCTGAAATGTCCATCTTCTCTTCGCCATGTTCCCCGTTCCATCCCCATCCCTCTCCCTTCCACAGTTCACCTAATGTGTCTGTTCCCCACTGTTTTGTCCCTTCCACTCCCGCCCCTCTTGTCTCATGCCTCCTTGCTGTGAGTTGTGTGTTAGCTCTCATATGAGCCTCGACCAAGGTATACAAAAAAAATAAAAAAAAATAAAAAAAGATGGTACGAGTTCTGCCAGGTGGGTCATGGTTCAAAAGCGAGGTTCAGCTCGGTAGTTTGATTGTGAGATCAATGGGGGGAAGGAGAGTTGAAGTGGTGGAGATGATGCATTGAAGGAGGTTGGAAGTGTTATGTGAGCAGGAGAAGAAATTGAAAGGAGACAGAGCGAGGAGGTTGGTAGGAGGATACAAGCTGTTGCATACAAGTGAAGATGGAAGGAGTAATGGTGTGGGTATAATAGTATCAGAAGAGATCAGCAAGCAGGTGGTCAGAGTGGATAGATGTGAGGGACGGACAGTTGTGGCATGGTTGGTGGTGCAGCAGCAAATGGTTTATGTTATGTCAGTATATGGGCCACAAATAGGAAGGACTGGGGCAGAGAAGCAGGAATTTAGGGATTTAATGGAGAGAACGATGGGAATGGTTGAGCTGGACGTGATGTGCATTGCAGGGGACCTTAACGCACATGTGGGAGTAGCAGAGCCGGGTGAAGAGGAATGGTTTGATAAATTTGGGTGGGAAACGAGGAAAAGAGAGGGTCAAGAGCTGGTGAGCTGGAGGCAAGGAATGAGATGACCAGAGCTGGTTTCATTCTTTCAAAAGTGGGAAAGCCACAATAATACTTCTAGGAGTTGTCATCATAGAACAGAACTGGATTTGGTGGTGGTGAGGAAGCAACCATTGTGCAGAGTTAAGGAATGTAAAGCAGTGGTAGGAGAGCATATTAGCACCCAGCACAAGATTGTAGAGTTTGTGGTACAGAGCAGGGGTCGGAAGATTATTAGGTGGGGGGAACTGAGGGGAAACATCCTCATAGAGCACAAGGAAGGTTGAGGGCTAAGTATGAACAACTTAGTGAAGAAGTGAAAAGTTTGGAGGAGTGGTGGAAGAAGTACAGTGAGGCATTTAAAGGAATTGCAGAAGTTTTGTGTGAAAGGACGTCAGGAAAGGGTGAAACATCTAAGGATATAAACCAGGTATGGTGGACAGAGGAGGTAGCGAAGGCATTTGGTGAAATTATGGAGGTTTGGAAGAGGATAGAGGATAGGGAGAGGCAGCTGAATGTGGGATTGCTGCACCTGTATGCGCAGAAGAAGAGAGCAGCAAGGAGAGCTGTGATAAGGCGAGGAATAATATGGAAAAGGAGGTGCATAACAAGTTGGAAGAGGATGATTGGAGGAAGATGACATATAAATTGGCTTGTGACAGGGATGAGGATGGTAAGGACATAAAGAGCGGGGGGGGGGAGACGATGATTCATGATGGTGGCGGGAGGCTACCAGCAGAGAGGGGAGCAGGACTGAAGGTGTGGGAAGGGTATTTCAGAGAGTTGTTGAACCTGAAAGGAAACAATGGCGAGCTGGAGCTACCATGTAACATAGAAGAGAAAGTAGAATTTGTGGAGATCAGATGAGGAAGTGCAGACAGCATTCTTCTTCATCTTATTGGGTGCGGACAGCATGAGCTTGGCTGCCGGGTAGCTATCATTTTGTTGTAGCACGACTATGCCACTGATGCTGTGCCTGTATATCAGTACACGGGTACTCATTTTGCCGAACTCAGAAGGATGACAGGCTGAGTCAATCCCACCTGGTGTTAAATCAGTGGCCAACGGGGCTCAAACTCAGGACCCTAAGATCTGAAGCCAGCCACCCTAACCACTTAGCCAACACCAGGCTTTGGGCAGCAATGAAGAGGATGAAGAAGGGAAGAGTGCCAGGCATTAATGAGGTGTGTATGAGAAATGATAATTGCAGCTGGAGAAGTCAGAGTCAGTGGACGAAGAGACAGTCGAATATATGTATGAGAGAGGGTTCAATTCTGAAGGTTTGTAGGACAGGGATAATTGTGCTGATGTGGAAAGGGAAGGGCAATGTTCAGATCCAGAAAAGTACAGGGGCATTATGCTCCAATGTAATGCAATGAAGGTGCTGGAGATGATTCTGGACGGGACGGTAAGGAAGAGGGTGGAGATGGAGATCGGAAACGAGCAGCAGGGGTTTAGGAAAGGTAGGGGGATGATGGATGGGGTCTTCATGCTGAGACAGCTGGTGGAGAAGAGGTTGGAGGTGTAAGGTGAGATGGCCTTGGGATTTGTGGACCTGGAGATCGCTGACAA
Source organism: Eptatretus burgeri (assembly GCF_056783735.1). Taxonomy (NCBI): domain Eukaryota; kingdom Metazoa; phylum Chordata; class Myxini; order Myxiniformes; family Myxinidae; genus Eptatretus; species Eptatretus burgeri. The sequence goes on from NC_140971.1 coordinate 49,342,225, forward strand.
CACAGTCCTGAGAGAGGGATGGTGATGGTAACACTGAGAAGGATTGGAGTACTGGAAGCAGAAGTTAGGTTGGTGGAAGGGATGTACAAGGGAACAAAAGGAAGAGTCTTGGTTGGTCCTGGGATGTCTGAGGAGTTCAGCATGAACATTGGTTTGAGGCAGGGAAGTGCTCTCACCCACTCAGGTAAGCAGGAAGGTGAGCTTGAAGGGTAGTATGGGGAGGATGCTGTATGCAGACAATTTGGCTGTTGTGGCAGACAGTGGGTCGCATATGCAGGAAGTTATTGGGGAGTGGAAGGAGGCATTTGGGAAGCATGGGCTGAATATTAATATGGAGAAGACTGAGGTGATGTGGGTTGGGCAGCAGTGAAAAGAAATGAATATCAGGTTAGAGGGGAAGGAGATCAGGCAGGGAAGTAGGTTTGAGTATCTGGGAGGAAAAATGACCAGGGATGGTAAATCTGAGGCAGAGGTGTGGAAGAGGATTCAGGTGGGTGGGAATGCATGGAGGAGGGTGGGGGAAGTAATGGCAGACAGAAAGATGTCAAAAGAATAGAAAGGGAAGGTTCTGATGGGATGTGTAATGCCGGCCTACCTTTACGATCTGGAGACGGTGGCACTGACAGAGAGACAACAACCAAGGCCGCAGGTTTGTGAGAACAACTGGGTCAGGAGGATTGCGGGAGTGAAAAGGGTGGATAGAAGGATGGATGAATTGAGGGAGGAGATTGATGTGCAGATGAGTTTGATGGGGAGATTGGTGAAATGCCGGCTGAGATGGGCTGGACACTTGTTGTGGATGGGGAAGAGAGAACGGCAAAGAGAGCAGATAGATTGAGGGAGAAAGGTTGGAGGAAAAAAGGAAGACCACAGTTGAGATGGGAGGATTGCATGAAATGAGGAGGAATATCAGTAAGGTAGGGATGGTTGGAGATTGGAGAGAATTGGCTGAGGACAGAGGGTGTTGGAGGAGTATCGTGGTCAAGGTAAGTCAGAAGCTTGTTGCCATTGGATCTCACCCCTTATAAAGGGAAGAGGAGGGGGAGAAGTTGTTATATTTTGAAGACAAATCAGAACACGAATCGGAAAATGAACCTTGAGTTTAGCATTATTTTCGCTCTGCAATTTGTCCCGATCATACATGTGTAGAGAGGACTGAGATAAAGTTTTTACTCTGCGTCTCTGACAGTCAAACACAAGTGAAAATCATTCCAAACAGAAAACATTGTTTTCAGCAGTCATAATGGACACAAACAACAGGCATGAAGAACGAATGTAACATGTCAAATAAGGTGATGTAAAAGATGACATCAATGGTGGTAAACTTCAGAAATTATATATATATATATATATATATATATATATATATATATATATATATATATATATATATATATATATATATATATATATATATATATATATATATATATATACCATTAACATCCTTATTATATTTCAATTTAATGAAAAAACTTGAACACCGTAGACCACGAATTACCTTTTGGCACTTTCTAAAACTTTTCGTTTAGCAGTACTTGGGAAAAATTTTTGCAGCATTTTACATCATCTCCCCCAATCAAATTTACAGCAAGCAGACCCCGCCCGTGTCCTTTTATCTCAAGACTGCACAGGGAAAGGCGATCTATGAACCCTCTCATTGTTTCAGCAATCATCAATGTGCAATGTACTGTCCTGTACTGGGCTGGCAGGATGGCCTCGAAGAATGCACACTCGCCTCCGAGTCGCCTTGCCTGGGTTCGAATCTCAGCCCAGCTATAACCTCTCATCCTGGGGTTTTGCAGTTCGGGTGAGGAACCAAGCTGTTCGTCCCTCAGATGGACTTAAAACAGGGTGTTCCATCTGCTAGCTTGAGCTAGTGAATGTTAAAGATCCCATGGTGTCCTTCGCAATGTGGAGTGGAGCAAACACCGGCACCCTGAACAAATTCAAAATTCCTATTCCAATCTACAAGAGGCATTGCATCAGTGGTCCAGCCTCACCCCTATCATATGATGCTACATACAAAAGAAGAATAATCTGCCATGCTCTTTTCTTTTCTTCTTCTCTATGCTCTAGACTCAGGGAAGAGCTATGACACTGAACAAATTATGACACAACATAACAAAGGGAAGAGCAGAAGAAAGGAGAAACACCAACAGCAGGGCGGAGGGAGAAAGTAGATGGAGATGGACAAACAAGAGATGCACGTAACGATGAGGGGTAAGGGAGAATGCAAAGGTTGGACAATTTGAATAGATAAGCTAAATTTTTGGGAGGGGTGTGGGGTGGTTTAACGGGTGTCGAAAATATCATGATTTTGGATGCAGGATGACTTGAGATGCTGGTGAACAGCTGTCTTGAAGACCTGTAGGAAAGAATGAGATTGAATAGAGTATGGAAGGTGGTTCCACTGGCAGGAAAAAAAAGAGGTATAAATGAGTGGAGGTGAGCAGTGATTTTGGATTTTGGTAGTTTCAAAATGAGGGGGTTGCTGGTGGACCACGTGCTTCCTGCAGACACCTGGGGAGGGGTGACAAAGCACGGAGAGGGCAAAGGGTGAAAAGCCAGAAAAGAGTAGGAAGAAGACAGAGAGACCGCCGACCTGTCGGCGATGGCAAAGTGATCGGCCCATTGTCTCAGCTTCATTGCTGGAGATTCCAATGATCTTGACGGCCTTTGTTTTCATGGCATCAAGTTGAGCAAGATGTGAGGTAAGGGAGCCAGTCGAGAGGGGAGAGCAGTATTTCATCAAGGTTCATATGACTTCAAGAGTGAATCCAAGAGCGGACTTGGCCTTGGATTCCAGAGGTAGACAGTTTTCAGAGGATGGTGGGATTTTAGACTGCATCAAAATCTCAAGATATGTTCTGAGAAATAGCCCTACTCTCATGTCTGATGTTGAGGGCCTCCATCAATTGTTGAGAAGGTAGAAGCAGCATGTGCAAGGTAGAGTGACCAGTCCTGAATGAGAATTGATGGTAGATATTGCACTATTGGAGAAAAGGAATGATTTTATGTCAATTGTGATGATGGATTCCATGACCTTGCTAATGATTTGAAGTAAGCTTATTGGTCTGCAGTTGAATCAATCCGTTTTTGCACCTTTATATGTGATTCTGTATTGTTGGCTGATTTACAAGCAGATGGAAGATGACCTCGAGCAAATGACAGAGTGAAAAGGGGAGAGAGAGAGAAAGAGAGAAAGAGAGAAAGAGAGAAAGAGAGAAAGAGAGAAAGAGAGAAAGAGAGAAAGAGAGAAAGAGAGAAAGAGAGAAAGAGAGAAAGAGAGAAAGAGAGAAAGGGAGAAAGAGAGAAAGAGAGAGAAAGAGAAAAAGAGAGAGAAAGAGAGAAAGAGAGAAAGAGAGAAAGAGAGAAAGAGAGAAAGAGAGAAAGAGAGAAAGAGAGAAAGAGAGAAAGAGAGAAAGAGAGAAAGAGAGAAAGAGAGAAAGAGAAGAGAGAGAAAGAAAGAGAGAAGAGAGAGAAGAGAGAAAGAGAGAAAGAGAGAAAGAGAGAAAGAGAGAAAGAGAGAAAGAGAGAAAGAGAGAAAGAGAGAAAGAGAGAAAGAGAGAGAGAGAAGAGAGAGAGAGAGAGAGAGAGCAGGATCAGCAGAGCAGGTTTTTAGGACACATGAGCTGATGCCATCCAATCCAGTTGCAGAGTCAAAGTCGATGGTTGAAATAAACTTTTCCACCTTTTCAAGTGCAAAATAATAAAATCCAGGAGCAGCTGGGTATGAATGGCAAGGGTGTGTACAGATAGGGTGGCAAGGGGGTGTGTAATGGGGATAGGGACATATGATTTTTGAAGCAAACACAGAATTGAGGCATTCGGCCTTCTCACGAGCGGAGTTGGCTGTGTTGCCATTTGAAAAGAGGGAAGGGATGGAAGGGCAGCACATGCCATGGGACAGACTTTGAAAGGTTCTTTCAGGTTTTAGAGGAGGGAGGCAAGTTTGAAAGCTCATTCTTGAGATTGGACTGATGTTTTCTTGCTCCCTTGAGGGTGGACACACACTTGTTGCGGGCTTTGTGGAATGATCTTCAGTTGCCTTCGGTTGGACTTGCCTTCCAGGAGGATAATGCAACTTGTTTTAAGGCAACTGCCTCACCACAGGATTCAGAGAACCAAGAGTGGGAGGATGGGTAAGATAACTGAAGATGAGATGGGATGAATCTGTGCATAAGAGAGAGAAGATTTCTGTGGAAGAATTCCCAGGTTGAATCAAAATAGCAGTGGTGGATATAGGAGAGCAGTCCTGAAGAGAGATAGCGGCTTGTTGTCCCTGCCAATTTGCCTGAGTGAACTGCCAAGACTTGCAGGAGCTGAGGCTGTTCTCTAAGAATGGCCAGAGATGTTGACCTTCACAAGCACATTTTCAGATGAGCCAATTGGGGCAGAGTATGAGCAAGATACATTGGCGGGGAAGTTGGTCATCACCAAATCTGGAAGGGAAGATTTACCATTGGGAGAAATCTGGGTGGGAAAGTTCACAGATTGAGTTAGTCCCATGGAGTCACAGAAGACCTTTGCAGAAGTGCCATGGCTGGTGAGAGAGGTACCAACCAACACCCAGCCATTTAACATGGTGACAATTGAAAGTTTGTCCATGTCGTCCGAGAAAGACGTAGATGGTCATCACTGTTGGGAGGATTTTACAACACGCAGACAAACATGAGGTGGGAGAAGAGGGAAAGTTGCAGCCAGAGGTATGCATGGGGTTTGGGAGGTGCAAGAGCAGTACATGGAGAGTGAAAAATTGAGTTTTTAACATAAAGTACAACTCCACCACCAGGATGAGGTTCAGGTCAATGAAACTGGAGGAGACAATAACCAGAGGGAGCCACTAAGGAGTCAGGGACATCCTGTGAGAGGAAGGATTCAGTTAAGCAGATGATGTCCAGTTTATCGGCAGCTGCATGGATTGAGAGATCTGTCAGGTTGGAACGGAGGTCTCGGATGTTTGAGGTCCACATAGTTATGGGCAGAGGGAGAAGATCTGTTGATAGGAGATGGGGATGTGAAAGGGAGGAAGTAGAGGGTGTGGGGTGAGTAGAAGTTAGGGGTAAAAGGGGGGGGAGGAGGCAAAGCCAGGTGGAGTGGGGAGGAAGCTGAGAGGGGGCACGATGAGGTTGAAGTTGAGAGAGGGTAAGATGACAAGAGAACATAAGTGGGGATAGTACTGACATCGATGGGTTTGATACCATGAATGGATTTGAAGGGGAATTTTTGACACCGCAGGATTTCCAGACTGGATAACCTGTGACAGGCTTCCTGGGTGTGGTGGTGGTGAGAACGTTTTTGGTTGAAGACATGGAGGAAAGAAGAGGCTCGATGAGCTAAGCATGTCGAAGTGAGGAGGTTTGGGGAAATAGGCCTCAATGTAAAAGATAATAGAGAGATTTTGATGAAAAAGAATAACCAAAGGGTTGTTCACGATGCAGTAATACACAGTGAAGACACTTTGAGATACGTGCTGGAAGCAGTGTTTTTTTTTTAATGCTGTGAAGAGATTTTAAGGAAGAGTAACGTTTCATTAAGTTTGGGGAAATTGCAAAGAAGGGATAGAAAAACGAGTCGAATTTCAAGAAAAAATATATATTTCCCTTGTTGTTATTGAGTTTACACCGAGTGATAATTTTTGTTTTTCCCAGGTTAAGAAGGGGAGTAATTTCGTGGAACACGCTGTGATGTCACGTCCACTTCCGGGCTCCGCCACCGAGTCAGCGTCCTGCGTACTTTTGCTGTGCCATGAATTCTGGTTTATATACTGTTTGAACACTCGCTTGGACACTCGCCTTGTATGTCTGAATCTCTGGATTTGTGATGCCATCAGTCTCATAAAGACTTTGCAGTGGTGACGAGGAGCTGGATTGTGAATTCGAGCTCACGTATTGCGTTTCATTTTCGCAATGGCAGTTGCCGGCATCAGGTTTTGAGTGAATTAAATCCGACTTCAGATGACTGGGATGGTACTACAAACCCAAGCTGCGTCAAGTTAGAAATTTTATACACACCAAAGAAGTGAGGGCCAATCAGCGAGTGAGTTTGTAGCTGATCTCAGATGTCTGGCCAAACACTGAGTTTGGTGCAAGACTGTACGAGATGACGAGAGACTTTTTATTTGTCATTGGAATAAACTGTTGTTTTGGTGCTGCCTTTTGTCTGAATCTCTCGATTTGCGATGCCATCAGTCTCATAAAGACTGCATCTTGTTTTAGTTTTTGAGGAATGAGGGGAAAAGGATTGAGCTGAGGGTTCAGGAGTAACAATAACTGGAACAATGAAGCGAAAACGAAGCAAAAAATGGATGGGAAGCGATGATCACAGGTAGGCCCGACTGAGCTCTCGAGACAAAGTAAACAATTCATTGCAATATGACACGGTTTGGGATAGAAAAAAAGAATGATAAAAACATGGAAAGCAAAACAGTGATGAAAATGAAACAGCAAAACACAATGTAAATGGTCTGGTAAACTTAGCTTCGAAGAACTGGTAGGAGAGAGTGCAGATCCCCAAAGCAGAAGTTCTTGAATGAAGAACTGAGCCTGAAACTGCTTAGTTATCAACAGGACATTGGCACAGCGGAAGCCATTTCTTGGAAAAGGTTATGCTGGGTGGTTTGCCGTTTTGCCATCTCAGCAGTCAAGGCAGGAATTTGTACTTTGTTCATGGTGCCGGACATAACTCACCGACTCTTCAAGAAAGACTCTTTGGGATCTATCCATCAATGCGTCTTCCAGTTGAACATACATCTGAGGGATGAAGCACACATTGATGAATCACCCTGCCTGCGAAACACCAGGATGATAGTTTCTAGCTGGGTCAGGATTAAAACCCAGGCTACATAGCTTAAGAGCAAAGAAGCTTACACCGCATAAAACAAAACTTGAAAAGCAAAATACTACGAGTGAGCACACATCTCGGTCAAATGAATCTTGTAAAGAATAATGCACAACCAAAAATGTTTTTTTTTATCATTTTATTTAAAATGTTTACAATTACAAATTAGACTTTCTACACCAGGGTGAAGTTAAAGGTAAATTTAAACAAATATTTTGATAAAGAGCTTCAAAAATAGTACAAAATGAGTTATACAAGTTTACAGTGACATCACACACCGACTTTTTGGTTTATCAACAAAGCATTGAGAAGAAAACTGCAACTATATATATATATATATATATATATATATATATATATATATATATATATATATATATATATATATATATATATATATATATATATATATATATATACACACACAGGGTAGCCCGAAAGTTACTTTACCCCTGATAAATTTCTCGCACTTCCCTCCGTCCCTTCCCCTCTGCCGTCGCCCCCTCGCCCACTATGGTATGCAGAAACACTGACTCAGTAGAATGATGGAGCACATACAGACACAATGATAAATTAATTGTTGTAAGTACTGTACAATAAAACCAGTATATTAAAAGAGTTCAAGAACAATGCTTCACTGGGAAGGGGTAAAGTGACTTTTAGGCCACCCTGTATACATATACATATATACATATATTTACATACATATATATATATATATATATATATATATATATATATATATATATATATGTTTTATATCCTCAATGTGTAAATCCTTTTAAAATGTGAAGTTAATTAAGAACTGGATATTAAATGGAAAATGCTGAGATTCAAATTCATTATGTTGTACTGAATTCATCCACAGCATGTATTGTCCAATCAGCTGCGATAATTAGAAAAATATATCATGTTGTTCTCGTCTCTCGATGTAATTAGATACTAAAAAGGGTTCACCTGTTTCGCATCCCATTTGAACGAGGCTCATGATCCTGGGATTTCAGGATCAAATAGCAAAGAGTGTGCAGATTTGTGCATTCTCTACTGATGTCAAATTGTAATTAAAGTACATCGACGTCTACCAATGTCCTTATCCTGCATGTGATTTATGTGCAAGCTTCACCGTGAGTTTGAGATCAATGAAAATATAAATTAAACCGACCGACCTGAGCCGCAGAGTAATCATATCCGCTTGACTGAATGCAGAGTCAAACCTCTGCACAGTCAATCGCTACACGACACAATAACGACCATTGTTACAGTTCGAGATCAATGTCTCTTCCTACATGTGCCAGGAGTCTTGTGCTGAAAATATGATATAATAACTATTTGTTGGATACCCATTCATTAGTGAACTGCAGGTGTTTGAAATCCTATATCTAGATGATATTAGTGGTGTTAACGGACCTTACATAGGGTTCCTCAACAAATCTTCCATGTTAAATACAAATCCTGATCCTATATTTACTTCTCAGGTTTCCCTTTTTTCCAGGAAGGTCTTCTGGTGAAACCTGTTTTTCTCTCCAGATAAATGCGTTTCTGAAGTTATTAAATGTACTTGATCACTCAGAAGTGATGCCAGGCTATATACTGTAGTTTTTGTACGACGTGCATGTTTGAAGGTTAATCAACCTCAAAGTTTGTTGTTAAAATTTGTTCGTTGGCGTGCACAGCGTGTGGGAATGTGGATGAAGCGGTGCCCCCTGTAGGTTCGAGCAGGAATTTGGAGTTTGCACAGGGTGGAGATAGCTCGCCTACTCTTTGCGAAGGACACTGCAGGATGTTTAACATTCACTAACTGATGTCGGCAGACAGGACATCCAGTTTAACGTCCATCTGAGGGACGGCACGGACATTGATGACTCGCCCTTCCTGCAAAAATATCAGGATGACAGTTTATAGCTGGGCCTGGATTCAAACCCAGGCTAGACAGCTCAAAAGTGATGCCTCGAGGCTATCACGCCAGCATTGTTGTCAAAATTATCAAGTATCCCAGCAATCCTTCATTGTATCAATGGTGATCTTGTGTTCACTTCCAATTTGGACAAACACCCTTCCTCCACAGCGAGCAATCACCAAGTACAACACTCATCCTTCAATAAAGAAAGAGATGGAAGAGTCTTTTTAAGACTCACAAATACACTCCAGAGGAAGACAAAAAAGGCCTGCAATATTACCAAGGGACATTATTGAGAAAGGAGCAGAAGTGGCATTCAATGTCTCCCAGACAAAAGTCCGTCAGCCTTGACCTCGAACCTTTTGCATCCGTTTCTCTTTGGAAATTAAAGAAAATATCATGTATCGCATTATGAGTCCATGTTCAGTTGAACTTTAGTGCTAATCCTTACGACCATCGAGGGGAAAAATTTATCAAGGCCACAATATTTTCAATATATTGAATCCATGACGTCAAAATGGTAAGGTAAACAACTAACACTCACTAGTGAGATTGTCAAAAAGCTTGCAATAGGACTGTGGTGTTGTGATAATTTTTTGGACACAAAAAAACCAGAAGGAACAAGTCAGAGAATACTTAAGCTAAGTTGTTACCACGCAACCAGCAGGCCAGCGGTTGAAGGTAATCCTGGTGTATCTGCTCAAAATCTGGTGACTGCCTGAAGTTTCGCAGCGAAGCAATGTCGATGCCCATCTCGAGCAAAGCCACTAGGAGACCTACAACACCGAGCAGCAGCAAGAGCAAGCGGGTGGCCCAGCACAGCCTGGGGCCGAGCTGAGCTGTGGGATCAGCCTGTCCTACCAATGCCAGGCCGAGCCCGATAAGACGATCCATGGCCGAAGGCTCATCATCAATGCCGTCCTCATCCGAAGACAATGATAACGATGGTGTAACAAAGTCCACTTCATCGCAAGTAGATTCGGAGTCTGCTTCCCAGAATCTGCATTGCACGGGAAAAAAAAGCACTGTTAATACCGTTGTGAACTAGAATGTCAATGTTTTTTTCTACAGTGAACAAGGTTCATGCAGGAGTTTGCACATACTGTACATCGGAAGCAGGTCATGTATGTGAGTTGACATCAGTGTGCTTTAACATGAATTACAAGGATATCAGTAGACAATGGACAAATTAAACATTCCATGGAATTTCGACATTGGATCCCACCATAGTGAGTCATGCACTCAGATGGGAACACCAAACAGGTCAATTTCAGAGATGCATTAGCAAAGGCGAGATGTAACAACACAAAAAAATTGTACCTCTCGATGTTTAAATAAATAATTTAACACATTTTACAAAATAAGTACAATGAACACTCTCATCCCTCCATATGCCCAAGATATTCGATTCAAATGGAATTCATGGACCGACATACTTATTGTGATCACAAGCGAAGATGCTGTCAATGGTAAGCACATCCTCGAGAGGCGTAGGCAGCACACTGGTCGACGGGTGATATGCAAGGTCGGATATTGTGAGGGGTTGGTCATTGATACTTGTATCCTCCCCATCCTCAACAAGGCCAAGACAGCCTCCAGGCCACACTTCATCAAACAAAGTAGGCCTCAACAAAGCTTGCACCGCGATACCTGGGCGAGAGCTGCCAGGCTGCGAGCCGAGGCTTAAAGCCATTCCTTTTGAGCTCACTGGCGTCGAATCCTCTTTGAGGGAATCAAATCCTGAGGAAGCACGGGTACAGTGACAAACACATGTCCAATGTAAATTTCCAGCATAAAGGGGTTTGATGACAAATGATGTACAAGACCGCAGTTACGGCTGATTTGAAACACGAGTTGTATTTCTGCATGACACCTTGCGAGATTGAGTTTTCTAGTGGCTCCATGACTGGCAGGAAATTCCCAGAGATGTTGAGGCTCTGTTGGGAGCTGGACAATGGGGTTTGGCAGCGAGTGAAAGGATGCCTGTGCAACACAGAGTCGATTTTATAACCTGACACTGTGTGCACATACACACGGCATCAAAGAAAATTATTTCACCACTTTTGAGATATACAAGGATAGATTTTGCAGACAGTGAAGTACAAAATAATATCCGAAATAACACGCAGAGAACAAAACGCTTTAAGGCAGCAATTTATTATGTGGTTTGTTCATATAAATATAATGCTAGTTTTGGGGAAATGGTTGATGAATATAATTATTGTTTCAAAATATTATTATGGAGAAGTTACAAAGTATGGGTGTACGAGAAGAATTGAAAGAGGTACAGTATGGCATTTTGAAGTTGAAAGAATCCAAACTACTCCGTTACCAACAATGTATCAGCTAGAATGCAACCAAACTCATCAAGATCGTGGATGCTGAGCACAGTCGAGTCATGTCGTCCTTAAATGGGAGGCATCAAAGGGCGATACCTCCCAAAATGGGTGGTGTGCAGTGGTCATGGGGATTTTCACACATACCAGTGGTCCTGGACATTGCTCTTTCTGCCTTAATAGCTTCATACAGAAGGTAGGACAAAACATGCATGATGTACTCATCTCAAGGCTACCTGGTCATGGATTTGTTCTGTTTTGGAGTTAAATCGGTGGTAAAAAAAAAGTTTATACGTCTTGGTGCAGTAAGAGCAGGAGGCGATGAATTTGAGAACACGCCAACTTGAATTGACTTGACTTGACCAGCCCATTGAATCCACTGCAGGACCTCCTTCAAGACCTCCTTCAATGAGGCCCTTTAAGACCTCCTTCAATGAGGCCCAATCTGTTCTATTGGATGCAATTTGAGGCAATTGTATTCCAGTGGTGTTTTCAATTCCATATGTCCATCTGGTGTTTTGTTTCTCACTGCTTCTTGGAGGACCTTCTCTGGGTTACTAGTTTGAATCCTCATTGTCCACCAGTTGTCACATCTACTTGGAACATGTCCAACCCATTCCATTTTATTTTCTCGATTGTTGCTCATAATGTCAAGGAATTTCATTTTCCGTTTGACCCATTTGTTTCTCTTCCTGTACATTTCCATTATGCCGACATGACATCTTTCCATGGCTTTTTGCGAGGTGATCAATTTTTGCTCCATCCTTTTTGTTGGACCAGAACACGCTATTCTTCCCAAATACCAGAATGATTACCCCACACTGGAAAGGTCAAGGAGTAGAAACCAGATGAAGAGAGTACGCTGGCCAACACACAATGGCAAGCACAGCAAGTACTGTATGCCATTAAATACTCAATACGATATCAAGAGAACATACTAAAAACTTCCCAAATACCTCGGTCGCACCACGATATGATAATCATGCCAAGGGGTGTGACCTTTTGAGTGGTGCTGGACTCGCTTTTCTTTCTGCACCACCGTCATATCTATCAAGGGCTGTGATATATTACTTGATTGCGTAGCCATTTGTTTGCATGACAAAAGCTAAACGTTCATCATGTGTGGTTCCCTCTGTCCAAAGTGCCAGCAAGCCATCGATCTCAAAATTCCTCCAAACATAACGACCTTCTTCATGTTTGTGCGCCACGTTGTCAGTCCTCCAGTGGGTGAGGAATGTCATGAGGTCGGACGACGTAACTCTAAACGCGATGACATACGGTGCTATATATTTATGTACACCATAGAGCACGCACGGGTGGGCAATCATTAGCTCTGCCACCGGAGGTGAAGGAGGTGATGTTTTCACCCCTTTTTGTCTGTTACTTGCAAAATGGAAGATTTTTCAAATATATTGGTCAGGCGATTTTGTTATTCGATCTGTCTCTCAGTCTGTTTATCGCCAACAGGTCACAATGTTAAACCGATCTTCATGAAACCGCACTACATGGTAGATTGTCATAAGGAAGAAGCCTATTATTTTTCAGTTCAAAAAGTCAAAAGGACACTCGGTTGAGCGTATACCTCCGCCACATCGTACCTGATCCACGAGAACATCTTGGGCTCAATACATTTTTGAAATATCATGCTATATATCATTTTGGCCCAATCTCTCAATGGTGAATAATCACTTTAAAAATTGTCGAATCTGGAACCAGATCCGGATCTTTACCAAAATCAAAGCAATTAGTTTGTGTTACACACCCATCAGGCCCACCGAGTTTCATCCGAATCCGTTTGGATATTTTTGAGATATCATGCCATAACGTTTTTAGCCCCATTTCTCAAAAGTGAAGAATCAGTTAAAATATTATAGTAGTCGGATCCGGATCAAGATATTCAGCAAAATCTAATCAGTACGTCATTGTCACACACCAAACCTGCCCAACAAATTTCATCCGGATCCATCCACAACGTTTTGAGATATCCTACACACAGACAAACAAACAGACAGACGGAGAGAGAGAGAGGGGTGAAAACATAACGTTCTTCACCTTCGGTGGTGGAGGTAAAAATCCGGGCACAAAACACGCCTGCATGGGTGGACAAGATGAACACAGAGAACAAGTTAAGTGGACCAGATGGATACAGAAGGAAACTGCAAGGAGGGAAAACTGGAAAATTAGGAGGAGGGGATTTGGGTGGGGTTAACAAGGGTAGAAAAGTTTATGATTTTGGATTGGGGATAATCTGAGATGGTGATGAACAGCTGTGTTGAAGACCTGGAGGGAAGAATGATATTAAAGAGGATGTGGAAGTTGATTCCACAGTCAGGAAAAATGAGGACAAATGAGTGGAGGGAAGCAGTGATCCTGAATTTAGGTAGCTTAACAAGAAGGGGGCTGATGGAGGACTGTATGAGCCCTGCAGAAACCTGGGGGAGGGGGGGAGGTGGGACAAAGTTAAAGCACAGAAATACAGACGGTGCAAGACCAAAAAGGAGGTGGTAGAAGACAGGGAGACCATAAACTTGTCTGTGATGGCGAAGTGATAAGCCCATACACTCAGCTTCAGCATGGGAGATTGCAATAATCCTGAAGGCCTTGGTATCCCTGAGCTGAGCAAGACGTGAGGCAGGGGAGCCAGCCCAGAGGGGAGAGCAGTACTCCATCAAGCTGAGGATGAAGACCTTGTTGGTGGATAGACGTTCAGCTGTGCCAAGGAAAGACTTTGCATGATGGAGGATGCCCAGTCGGCAGTTGGCTTTGCAGCCCAACTTTGAAATGAGGTTTATCCAAGAAAGATCATGGATGAGTGAGACCCGGGAGTTTGAATGACTGAACTTCCTCAAGAGGATGGTTAGGAAAGTAAATAGGAGGGTTTGCAAGACTGTGTCTTCAGAGAGAGATTGTGAGAGTGAGAGATTTATCAGGATTGAGAGACATATTCCAAGTGTTTTACCAGCTTGTGATATTTTTCAAGGTCCAAAGAGGGAAGAGGCTGCAGCCTGCATGTTTGAAGGATGAGCGATGGCATGGCAAGTGCGGAGTCATCAGCAAATAGGTAGAGAGGATTTTCCAGAGAGTGAGGTAGATCATTGATGAAGATCAGGAATAGGATTGGGCCTAGAACACTGCCTTGGGACACTCCAGCCTTGAGAGGGAGAGGAGATGAAAGGATTCCATTGAGTGACACACATGGGCTCCTCCAGTAGACGAAGTCAGTAAGCCATATATGGATTCAGCCTTGGATGCCACAGGCAGACAGTTTGGAGAGTAAGGAGGGATGCCAGACTGCATCAAATTCACGAGATATGTCCAGAGAGACGCCCTTGATCTCATGTCTGACACTGAGGGCCTCCATCCATTGTCTGATGAGTAGAAGCAGCATGTCCAAGGTTGAGTGACCTGGTCTGAAACCAAATTGGTGATCTGAGATGAGGCTATTGGAGGAAAGGAATGATTCCATATCAACTGTGATGATGGATTCCATGACCTTGCTGATGATTGGAAGTAAGCTGATAGGTCTGTAGTTAAGGGGATCACTTTTTGCACATTTTTATGTCGTGCAGTGATGTTGGTGGAATTCCAAGCAGATGGAAGATGACCATGTGCAAATGACAGGGTGAAAAGGGCAGAGGGGATGTGGAAGACCAGTAGAGCAGGTTTTTCGGACACGCGAGGTGATGCTGTCTGGTCCAGTGGCAGAGTCAGGGGTTGAAAGAAGCTTCTCCACCTTCTCAGGCACAAAAGACACGGAGTCCAGGAACAGTTGGGTATGACAGGGAAGGATGGATACACAAAATGAGGAGTTGGGGACACAATATTCGGAAGCAAACACAGAATTGAGGCATTCGGCCTTCTCACGAGCGGAGTTGGCTGTGGTGCCATTTGAGAGAAGGAAGAGTTGGTTGGAAGGGGAGCACACACCAGAGACAGACTTAACAAGGCACCACCAGGTTTTAGAGGAGGGAGACAAATTTGAAAGTTCATTCTTGAGGTTGGGCAGATGCTGTTATCTCGCTCTCATGAAAGTGGACACACACTTGTTGAAGACTTTTTTTGAATGCACTGAGATTGTCTTTGATGAATCTGTGTGTAAGAGAGAACAGGTTCCTGTGGAAGGATTCCTAGGCTGGGTTAATATCAGGGGCAGTAGATATGGGAGGACAGTCCTGAAGAGAGATAGTCGCTTGGAATCCCTGCCAATCTACTTGAGTGAAATGCCAGTCTCACTAGCATTGAGGCAGCTTTCTGAGAATAGGCAGAGAGATGTTGCCTTTCACAAGCACATGATCAGTTGAACAAATTGGAGCAGAGGAAGAGCAGGTGACATTTGCAGGGAAATTAGCCATCACCAAATCCAAAATGGAGGATTCGCCATTTGGAGAAATCCAGGTTGAAAAGTTCACAGATTGAGTCAGTTCCATGGAGTCACAGAAGTTTTTTGCTGAAGTGTCATGGATGTTGAGAGAGGTACCAACACCCAGCCAAGTTGTGTAGTGGAAATTCAACACCGCATATGAGGAAGAGAGTTGGGATGAGTGGTTAAAAGTTTATCCATGTTGTCTGAGAGAGAGATGTCGATGTAGTCATCACTGTTAAGAAGATGGTACAACACACAATTGAACAAGACGTGGGAGCAGAGGGAAAGTCACAGGCAGAGGTACTCCTGGAGGTTGAGAGGTGTAAGGTCAGTTCAAGGGCTGTGGGAAATTGAGTTTTTGATGTAAAGTCCAACTCCTCCACAAGGGCGTGGTTCAGGCTTATCAAATTGGAAGACACGAAAGAGTCTGGGACCACCTTTGTGAGGAAGTATTCTGTTAAATAGATGATGTCTGGTTTATTGGCAGCAGCCTGGATTGGGAAATCTGTCAGGTTAGAGCAGAGACCTCGAAAGCTTGAGGTCCAAACAGAGACATGGGGCGGGGGGGGGAGGCATTGGAATGGTGCAGGATCGGGGAGTGGAGGCTTTGGGGATGGGGTGAGGGGGAATATTTTAGAGGGTAAGGTGAGATCGAAGCATTTAGGGTTTGAGGTTCAGCATTTAGGGTATGCTTCAGATTTTTTCGTAAACTTCCATTTTCGAAACGGATATTATAATTGGCAAACTTGCAGTTTTAAGACAGTCGCAAAGTCCTTTAGGGACTTAAAGTAATTGGTTAAATGTGCCCAATATTTCAGGGTGAGTAATGGCTGCATGTGTGTGTACATAGGCTGGTAACTCACACTCAAAGGAGGTCAATGCAATTTTCCTATTGCAAAACATATAATGTGGTTTAAACGTTCACATAATCGGGTAGCATGAAGTAACCTTGATGAAAGAGAATCCGAAATCGTTTCAACATGACCAATAGTTTCCAGCAACACAGGCACATGGCAAACTTCAAGATGGCAAAGCTCATATTGCAAAGATAATTGGATTTGAAGCACAATGCAGCACAATCTCAGAAAGTTGAAAGTATTATCTTTAAGTGCTGGTCATGAATAAAAAAAAAAATGAACAAAAACAAGAGCATCCAAAATGGTGACCCCTATGTGATGGATGGGCCTGACTGATAGACGATTCTCACTAGAGAGCTGCGAGCATCATGCAGACAATGAAGTTGGACATGCCTTCGGGGTGATAATGTCTCTACACACACTACAGGTACTGACCTCTGAACTGTGGGGCACTTCCGACTGATCAGGGTACTAGCCTCCAACACCTCCTTAGCTACCATACCACTGCAAGCAAGGCAAGATGGAGAGGGGAGATCTTACCGCTTGTAATATATGGTAACCATTCCATAAAACAGATCCAATTGCCTGATTTACTGTAAAAATAAATAACACAGCTTCCTTTGCTGAAGCAGCTCAGATCCAACAATACAAGGGTCACTACTGTTCTGTAACCACCTTGATGGTGAGGACTACACAAGAGTCCTGAAGTTACAAGTTCAGATCTCACCAAAGACAGCATTTCCATCTCAGGATTTGGATTTTTCACTTCTGGAACCCAAGCTCGTCTTACTTTGTCACAAATTGATTGTTAGTTTATTTTATTTCAAAAACTCCCAGCTGATTCAATATATTTGAGAAACGTGGTTGTGTGTGCATCCTCGTGTCACCAGGGCAAATTGGGATTGGTCTGGGATAAAGTATTAAACTGGAAAAAGAAACACCACCAAAAATCCCCATAAATAAACAAAACATTTGAGATTGTTTTTCCACACTTTCTACTTTTCCCTTTCAAAATTTGATTGCACCATTACGATTACTGAAGGTTGAAATAAAAATAGGATCATGTGTCTTGAAGCTCACCTGGATCAGGAGCAAGTCATTCAAATCCCGCCCCCCCCCGCAAACCCCCTTAGACCCTGATTATTTTTTTTCATGCCATGATCAAGCTTTGGTACATCATGGGTGATGAAGGTTGTGGTCAGGTTTCATTGAAATTGTGGTTGTAGTTTCAGAGAAGAGAGCAAATAACTATTTGGGGTGGGGCTCAACCCCCTCCCCGACAGCAAACCCCCTCAAACCCTGATTTTTTTTAATGCTATGAACAAACTTTGGTACAACATCGATGATGAAGGTTGTGGTCAAGTGTCATCGAAATTGTGTGTGTAGTTTCGCAGAGAAGAGCTAATACCTATTGGGGGGGGGGGTCAAAAAAACCCCCTGTCGACCCCCTGAGCAAGTGCAGATTTTAATGCAGCCAATACACCTTCGTTTAGCCTCGGATATGAAGCTTGTGGCCAAATTTCATCAAAATCGTGTGTTTGCTTCAAGCGATAATGACTGAAGTGTTTATGGACTGACTCACTGACTGACTGATTGACTGACTCACTCACCTACAGACACTGCTTGATTGCATAAGCTCACCTGACTAAAGTCCAGGTGAGCTAAAAATGATATTGTGATGGGTGTATATGGTGTTTTTGATAATAATGGGTGCACTGACAAATTTTGTAGCAATGAAGCATTTGGCAACTAAAGCTGTGGAGTTCCATTATTTAATACATGTGCCAGGTTTCATAAAACAAAACCAAATTAAAACACCTGACTGTAGTAAACTCTTCCTAATGCTTGAAGAAGAAGAAAAAAAAAATTGTAGGCACAATAACACAAAATGGTGGAAAGCTATTATTTACTCTCCATTAGAGCAGCTTTTACTTGCAATTAAAAAAAAAAACTTCAAAAAGTAGGTTTCCAAAAAGAAAGAAAGCTGTTTATGAATGATCGCATTATTCCAATCAAAACTGGTTCCAAAAATACACGGAAAGGAGACCATTCACCTGTATCTGAATCGAGACCGGCAGAAGAATAAATTGCTGCTCGAGACGGTTTTAATGTCACAGGATTTTTCATACCTGCAGAGATTGAAAAGAAACCAACAAGGTAGATATAATAGTCCAGGTGTTTGCGAGAAGCTAACATTTCCTCATCTAACTTATTAAACAAAACCTATTTTGGTTGATGCAAACAGAAAGATTTTTGTTGTTGTTAATTTTTCCTGTTAACAGAGCTTTTTTGTTGTCCAAAAATAAAAATAAAAAGCATGGAATAAACTTTTGTGGATGTGATCCAGTTGAGTACAAGTTTTGCACCCACTTATAAAATGCCTGGTTTTCCACGGCACACTTCCAAAGGTGTTTGCAGGCAGCTGGAGTGGATGTGTGAAAAGTCAAAACGCTCTTTTTCTGCAAAATGAAGAGGAAATGGATCACATCAATATTATAGCATCACTGTGTACAAAGCGTCATGTAATCCTAAATTGACGATGACACCCATTGCTGATTTAGGATTGATCCACCCACCCCGCTCCTAAATCGACGATGGACACCCACCCCACTCTGAATGCTGTGGATATAAAAAGTCTTGCCTTCAAACTTCAATTTCCCAACTTGCGGCCTGGGAAAGAACAACGTGCATAATCATCGCGCAAGTGCATTTTTCGTAGATTTGTAATAAATCGTTTCTGTGAATGTCTTACTCACCATGATAGTAATGTGACATACTTGTTCCCTTTGAAGACAATGCATCCTGCAGGTGTGAACCCCAGAAACAAAGTGCCTCCAGAAGTGTCCTTTAGGTCAAACGATGGGAGAAAAAAGAAAGATCACATGATATACATAACCTAAAAAAAAAATAATAATAATAATCAAAAAATAAACAAAGAAAAACACTCAATCACTCATATACATACAAGGGGGAATCTATACAGTAAGGTGAGACAAAATGTAAAGCACATGCATAACATGTATCCTCATTGTGTAGAGTTCAGTGACAGGTGGAGTTCCACATGCGCTTAAAGTGCATATGACCAAACCACACCTAACTCTATCTTATGTAACCAACAATAGTGGAAATCTTGATCACCCATCATGTCTGATTAATCCCTCTTTCTCTCTTCCCAATGCCCTTCTTTTTTTTTAAACTCTCCTGCTCTCCCTTTCACCCATTCATTTCCTTTTTTCATTTTTCTCATTTAAGAAAACCCTCTCCTTCAATGCATAAACTCTCTTGACGTATATCTCAATTACATTGAAATAAAAGTTATCTTACATATATAAATAAAAAAATGTAAATCAGGCAAACTCTGCACAAGCTCAAAAGTTGGACCAATATTTAATTGGATCTTCAAAACTATAAACTTTACCTTACAAGGATGAGGATCTACCCCATAGGTGTCGAGTTCCCGCGCCCTGGCCAGGAAGTGACTTTCAGCAACGGATGAACTCTGACCCCTGTCCAAAAAGTTACACACGTGGCTTCTTCATTTTCTGAAAACTGTCATTTCATGTCATGTAAGGGTTCCCAAATTGGGATGTGATCAATTTTTATTTTCATTACACAAACATAAAAGATGGGATTAGTCAAATCGACTTTTATATTTCTTATATTAGAGACCATATATTTATTACTGACCGAAATATGGCTGAATCCTAAATACAACCCCCATGCTGCCATCTTATTTTCCTGCAAGCTCCTTATATACCACTTCCCTTCCCTCCCATTACTCCTATTTCCCCCAAATCTTCTTTGTTTTCTCTCTGTACTCACCCCTTACCCTTATTCTTTCCCTAATTTCAACCACCCCCACTCCTCCCTCCAGCAATATATCTCAAAATAAATGATCTGATTATTATGATTATTTTTTGTGGACAAAGTCGAGGCTTGTGAAAGAACTGGTACATTGAACGGATCAGGACGTAACAGAGAAAACTAGAATGGCAGTCAGGAGAGCACATACCTCTCTCTGCCAGACTGAACAGTTTACGTTTGGTGTCCCCCTGATCAGTAGGATCTGAATCTGGACCTCAACCAAAATCGAATCAGCTTGTACTTATCACCGAACCAACTCATCAACCTAGTTTTGTAATAACTCGTCGACAACTTTTTGAGATATCATGCTACACATCGTTTTTGGCCCCATCTCTCAATGGTTTAGAATCACTTAAAAAATTCTCGTATCCAGATCCAGATTTGAAGTCACCAAAACTGAAATGATTTGGCCTTGTCACACACCCAACCTGTCCACAAAGTTTCGTACAAATCAATCTGTAAGCTTTTTAGATATTCTGCCATGTATCATTTTTGGCCCAATCTCTCAACGGTGAAGAATCACCTCAAAAATTCTCGAATCTGGATCCAGATTCGGATCGTTACGAAAATTAAGCATTGCTGTCTTTGGCCAATCGCCTACATACATAAAAAAAATTCAGAACGATTTCTTGAAAACTGTGGCTAAAAATCATGTGACAAACAGACAAACAGACAAACACAGACAGACAGACATGACAAACACGAAAGACCAACATACTTTGCAAAAAAAAACTTTCACCAAGTCATGAAGAGGATTTTCCAGAGTCAGAGAGATCATTTATGAACATCTGGAATAGGACTGGGCCCAGAACACTGCCTGAGGGCACACCAGCCCTGACAGGGAGAGGAGATGAAAGCATTCCACTAATAGACATACCATGGCTACTTGAGTCGTGGAAGTCAGTAAGCCATGTGTGGAGCTGGGCTTGGATGTCATAGGTAGAAAATTTGTAGTGTGAGGCAGAGTGCTAAACTGTATCAAACGCACGAGATATTTCCAGAGAGACGGCACTGATCTCATGTCTGACATCGCGGGCCTCCATCCATTGTTGGAAGAAGTATGTCCAAGGTGGGGTGACCTGGTGTGAAACCACATTGGTGATCTGAGATGAGGTTGTTGGAGGAAAGGAATGATTTCATATAAACTATGATGATGGATTCCTGCCCTTGCTGATGATGGGAAGGAAGCTGATAAGTCTGTAGTTTAGGGGATAAGTGTTTGCACCTTTTCACCACCACCACCACCACCTCAGGTGGATGGAGGTTATGTTTTCACCCATCTGTTTGTAGGTCTGTGACCAGGATATTAAAAAATGTTGTGGACGGATTCGGACGAAACTTGATCAATAGGTTGGTAGTGTGACACAGAAGAATTATTTCAATTTTAGTGAAGATTCAGATCCAGACACGAGAATTTTTTTAATTTCTTCAGTGATTCTTCAACATTGAGAGATGGTGGCAAAAACAATATATAGCATGATTCAAAACGTTGTGGATGACTTTTGACAAAACTAAGTGGGTGAGTTGATTACTTGACAAGAACAAGCCGATTCGATTTTGGTTCAGGTCCGGATCAAAATCTGGCCACTAAGTGGAATCCAAAACGTAAACTGTTCAGCCTGGTGGAGGTATGCGCTCTACCGAGGTCCGTTCTAGTGACCTCTGCCACCGAAGGTGGGAAGAAGTTTTGTTTTCACCCCTGTCTATCTGTTTGTTTGTGTGCGGGATATCTTCAAAAAGTTGAAGACGGATTTGGATGAAATTTTGTGGACAGATTGGGTGTGTGACAAGGACGAACCAATTAAATTTTGGTGAAGATCTGGATCCGATCCGACTGCGAGAATTTTTTAAGTGATTCTTCACCATTGAGAGATCAGCCTAAACCGATATAAAGCACGAAATCTCAAAACGTTGTCGACGGATTTGTACGAAACTTGATGGACAGGTTCGGTGTGTGAAAAGGACAAAGTGATTCAATTTTGGTGAAGATCCGAATCCGGATCCGGATACGAGATTTATTTAATTTTTAAAGTGATTCTTTACCATTGAGAGATGGGGATAAAAACAATATATTTATTGGGCCTGATATGTTCTATTGGATCAGGCATTGCACGCTGGAGGTATGCGCTCTACTGAGTGCCCTTCTAGTTTATGTAATGCAGTGATTTTGGCAGATTTCCAAGCAGATGGAAGATGACCTCGCTCAAATGACAGTGTGAAAAGGGCAGGGAGAGGATGTGCAATAGCAGCAGAGCAGGTTTGTAGGATACGTATGCTGATGCCATCTGGTCCAGTAGCAGAGTCAGAGTCGAGGGTTAAAAGAACCTTCACCTCTTTCTCAGGTGCAAAAGACAGAGCTCAGGAGCAGTTGGGTACGACAGGAAAGAGTGAGGGATTGGAAGCACACACAGAATTGAGGAATTCAGCCTACTCACAAGCGGAGTCGGCTGTGGTCTAATTTGTAGAGAGATATGGGATGGAAGGGGAGCATACGCCAGAGACAGACTTAAGGCTACCAGGTTTTAGAGGAGAGATACAAACTTGATATTAAAAATGACAAAGTATTACTGCATCCATTTTTTATTTGAAGATCAGTGGGTAACTTCGTTTCTGTACATACCCGAGCTGGTACCGATGGATCTCAGTGATTGACTCTTCAAGCTTGCTGGATTGGCGTGGAAATATGTGGATGGTTGCGACATAGCCTGCACAGTGCTTGGCAGGGTCATAATCCCCCAGCTCAGCTTCAGTAACATTAGAAAACATGAGCATGCACATTTATACGAGTCTGCCATTTATGTATCGTCAGATTATGTCCATTAGATCATCACCACTGATTATCTGAATGTAAGTTTTCAGATCTATTCAAGATGACAAATACACTCGTACTTTTGTTCATCCATTTCGAAAGAAAGATTTCAGCATACCTTGCACAACGTATGCACCCAACCATGCGGCTTCAGTCATCGGACAGAGCAACCGGCCATGGAACAGATCACGTTTAATCTGAAGGTACAGCTGGTACCTAAACACGCATGTTAAAAGGAAAGACGTTCGGTATAGCATTTTGATTAAACAAGTATGAATTCAAGTTTTCCAGCAACATGTTACAATTGGCCTTGCGCAAATGTGTGATGTCGCAACAATTCGGTGGAGAATTATGATCGTCTCTAAAGACATTACTGGAAAATGTATGCGAGTTTCAAACATTGTTGCACAAGCAAAGGTATCAATCCCCAGTGACAGGAAACATTTAAATTAATCTATTAATTTAAGTTATTTCAAGGACTTTAAAAAGGTTAATTGTGTTGCACCCCTGGTTTCACTCAGAGCCTAAGCTCTGAGATACTTATACTGTTCCACAAACCCAGGGAATGTTGTGTAACATCTGATGGCGAAGGTTGGATTTATAAAAAAAAAGAAGTGTGGAATATCCTATTTGTGAAATAAAATTTTGTATCAACATTATTCATGCCTGCTGCTCCATCATTTCAAAAACTGAATGTTGAGATTTGTCTGTGCGTGCGTATATTTGTATACTCGTATGGAAGGCCATAAAAATGACGGGTTTGAATTTTTTCATTTGAAATATTCACAGAGACTGGACGATATGATGTTTCAATTCATAGCACACACACACACACACACACACACACACACACACACACACACACACACACACACACACACACACACACACACACACACACACACACACACACACACACACACACACACAAGCATTTAAAGGCTATTTTCCCCGCTAAAGCGGGGGTTAGCCTTGCGGGCCCCATGACAATCTTCTCCACTTTACCCTGTTTTGTGCATCTCCCCTTCTTAATCCCCTTGCCCACATTTCCTCTTCCACCACATTTAGCCAAGTTTTTCTCGGTCTTCCCCGTCCTCTACTTCCGACTACACTCATTTCCAACACTCCTCTCACCCAGTCACTTTCATCCTTCCTCAACACATGACCCAACCATCTCAACCTGTTTCTCTTCACAACCTCCATCACAGACTCTATTCCCATCATCTTCCGCAAGTCATCATTTGTCTTCCTCTCTCTCAACGATACTCCACACATCCACCGAACCATTCGCATTTCCACCCTTTCCAGCCTTTGTTGCTGCTCCATGTTCAGTACCCATGTCTCACTCCCATAAATCATCGTACTCCTCACACATGAAGCATACACCTTTCCCTTCAGCTTCAACGACACTCCCCTCTTCGTCAGCACGCCACTCAGTTCCCGAAACTTCTTCCATGCACATCTCACTCTAGCAACCATCGAACGGTCTGATCCACCTTCTCTCTTCAGCATGTCTCTGAGATAGCAAAATGTTTTCACCCCTTTCAGCTTCACACCATCTCCAAGATCCAACTCAACAATTCCTTCATCTGCTGCTCCCTCGATGCACACCTTACACTTGAATGTAGCTGCCACACTGGTTAATGACCCTCTCACCCCACTACATTTTCGATGAACCCATTCAGCACACATTGTACACTGAATGGAGTTCACTCCGACACCCTTCCTGCACACAGCACACGGCCACTTCCCAGTCCTTTCCACCACACCACATGCTTTACCACTTGCCATCACCTTCGTCTTTCCGATATTCACCTTCAAACCTTTTGCCTCCATACATTCCTTCCACTTGTTCATCTTCTCCTTCAGTCCATCCATACTCTCTGCAATCAACACCAGATCATCTGCATACAGCAGTTCCCACGGTAAACCCTCCTTTACCCTCCGAGCCAGCACCTCCATCACAACTACAAATAGAAGTGGACTTAGTACCGACCCCTGGTGCACTCCAACCCTCACCTCAAACTCACCACTGTTCCCATCCTTTGTCCTTACAGCTGTGCGTGCTCTCTCGTACATGGCCATCACTACTCTGATCAACCATTCCTCCACTCCTAACTTCCTCAATGCCCATGTCATAACTTCACGTGGAACCCTATCAAATGCTTTCTCCAGATCAACAAACCCAAAAAACAACTTCTTCCTCTTCTCCATGTACTTCTCCTGCAACTGCCTTACAATAAAAATTGCATCTGTCGTTCCTCTTCCTGGCATAAATCCAAACTGCATTTCGTCAATCTTTACCTTCTTCCTTATCCTCTTCTCCAACACCCTTTCCAATACCTTCATTCCATGCTCCAATAACTTTATTGCTCTATAGGAGCCACAGTCCAGAGGGTCACCTTTCCCCTTGTACAGAGGGACGAGGCTACTCAGTTCCCAATCCACTGGAATGCGGCCTTCTTTCACCACCAGATTACAGATCTCTGTCATTCTCTTCACACCCCAACTTCCCGCTGCCTTCAACATCTCTCCCACAACTCCCGTCGGCCCTCCTGCTTTTCTACTCTTCATTGCTCTTATAGCTTCCTCAACTTCCTTCTCAGTTATCTTCTCTGCTGGTCCTAAAACTGGGTTACTCTCAATGTTTCTATCCCATTCATTTTCTACATTCAACAGCCTTTCCATATATCTCTTCCATCTTCCTTTAATTCCATCTGAATCCACAACAATTTGTCCCACTTCATCCTTCAAGCAACTCACCCCCGTCACATCAAATCTCTCTCTCGCTATCTGCTTTGCAATCCTGAATACCGCTCTCTTACCCTCCTCCGAATCCAAGCGTTCTCCAAACATTTTCCTATGGGCCTCCTGCGCCTTTGCAACCTCTTTCTTTGCAGCCTTCTTGGCTTCCTTATAACTTTCATGTGCTGCCTCTTCTTCCACCGTATCCTTTGCCTTTTGCCATTCCTTGAACTTCTTCCTCTTTTCTTCAATCATCTTTCCAACTTCATCACCCCACCACCATGTTTCCGAGTTCCTCGGTGGTCCTTTTGTCCATCCACATACCTCACCAACGGCTCCCAATTTACTAGCTTTCATTGACATCCAACCACTTTCAAGCTCAACCACATCATCTTCAACCATACTCAGCCTCTCTCTTAATGCTTCCTTCACTGTCGCCTCTTTCAACCTCCACACCTTCATCCTCGGTTGGTACGTCACCCGCTGAATTCTCCGCTCACCTTTCACCCTTACATCGCAGACAACCAGGTGGTGCTGCGAAACAGTCTCCTCCCCTGGGATCACCTTTGTGTCCCGGAGGTTTCCCCTATCCCGCTGACGCACCATCAGGTAGTCAATGGTTGTCGTCAACCCACCTGACGTGTATGTAATAAGCTTATTATTCGCTTTCTGGAATTGAGTATTACAGAGCAACAAATCAGCTCCATCAGCAAACTCCAAGATCCTTTCACCTTCTCCATTTCTCACACCATATCCATAACCCCCATGGACTCCCTCAAAACCGTCTGGACTCCTTCCCACATGTCCATTCAAGTCTCCTCCAACCACAACAACTTCCTCATCTTTCACATTTTCCATCAACTTCTCCATCGCACACCAGAACATGTTCTTCTCTTCATCGCTTCGACCGACCTGCGGGGCATATCCCGAGATGACGTTCACCAAGAGATTTCCGATCACAATTCTCACCATCATCAACCTTTCACTCACTCTAGTCACACTCACTACACTGTCTACAAACTCCTCAGAAAACATTACACCAACACCATGCACGCCTTCCAGGCACCCTTGCCACATAAACTTGTACTTCTGTCCCTGCCTTCCCTTCACCATTCTCACACCACTTCCCTTCCACCGTGTCTCCTGCACACAACATATGTCCACTCTTCTTCTGACCAATGTTTCAACCACTTCTCCAGATCTCCCTGTCATTGTCCCTACATTCCATGTACCAAACCTCAGAAACCGATCTCCACGTGGGGCATCAGACGATTGGTCATCATAAATGGAAAAATTTCCTCCCTTGCTTCGATCGGGTTCCCCACCTTGAGTTTTAACGAGAGGGGGTGAGGACCCCCACGGGGTACTTCGGGCTGTACCCTGCCCATCAGTTGTACTCATCATGGTTTCCTTTTGAGGCGATGTTTGTATGGCCGGATGCCCTTCCTGACGCCAACCATTTTAGTCGCCTTTTACGACATGCAGGGATACGGTGTACCTATTCTGACCGGGGTACACACCGGGATGTTTCAATTCATAGCAAGAAAAAAAAAAGCGTTATTTTAAAACACTCCATGTACAAATGTTATCCTATTTTCTTTATCTTCTGGGATATTTCATTTCGACTGGACAGTAGGGTACAGTCAGTAGTAGGTGAAATAGTAGGTGAAAGCCTGGTGTTGGCTTAGTGGTTAGGATGGTGGCTTGGGATCCCAGGGTCCTGAGTTCAAATCCCGTTGGCTGCTGAATTAACACCAGGGGGTTGACTCAGCCTGTCATCCTTCCGAGGTCGGCGAAATGAGTGCCAGTGTACTGGTCCCGGTGTATGCCCCGGTTAGAATAGGTGTACCATATCCCTGTGTGTCGTAAGAGGCGACCAGGGTTGGCGTCAGGAAGGGGATCCGGCCATAAAACATTGCCTCAAGAAAAAGCCAAACCCCTGCACAGCAGGGAAAAATGGCTGTAAAAACGGTCATATAGTAGGGTGTTCCAAAAAAAAG
This sequence comes from Eptatretus burgeri, assembly GCF_056783735.1. Lineage (NCBI taxonomy): Eukaryota > Metazoa > Chordata > Myxini > Myxiniformes > Myxinidae > Eptatretus > Eptatretus burgeri. The sequence goes on from NC_140971.1 coordinate 49,369,939, forward strand.
AAAGTTTGATTTTTGCTGCTCCCTGATTTTGCCTTTATTCCAATACCCCATGAGAACTTATAGGTCAAAAATGAACAAAATTCCATGATATTTAGGGGTTCCTCAAGTTGGCACAATTATGTCCATTATGGAGAGGGCATTTTGCACTGCAATGTCAAAAAGCTCATCTAGGTCTCCTTGGAAAAACTATTCTTTCATCCTATATGACTGCTGTGGTTTTTGAAAATATCAAACAACCATATTAATTGTGAAGTGTACTGCGTTGTGCACATTCGACGGCAAATTGTCATTTACAGTTTGGCAAATTTCAACAATATTGTGCCAACTTGAGGAACCCCTAAACATCCTCCAATCTGCTTCATATTTGGTGTGTGTGTTTCTACTGTCAAATGGAACAAAGGCACACCCAGGGAGCATGAATATTCATACTTTTATTTTTTACCCCCTATTATGAAGCACCCTCATGTACAGCCTTGTAAGCATGCTAACGTCTGAAGCCTCGGCCTAGCATCAGGTATGTTTATATGTTCTTTATTTATTCGACATTGTTTTGTAATTGATTAAACATCGACGTAAATTAACACTCATTTTACTCTGTGTGCATTACACATCATGAACAGTATATTTCGCCTCCGTACTTTGTATTTATTGTTATTTAAGAAAACGCTTCTGTAAACTGCCCATGAGGCCTGGTTGTAAGTCACTGTCTACAATTCCAATAGGAGAGTCATAATTACTCTTTTGCAAAAAACGTTTCTTAGTTTTGTCCTGAAAATAGACTGTGGTGAACACAGTTGTGTGAAAAGATTGGCCTTTAAAACCCTTCTTAAATCATTCTTATGAAGGGGGACAGACAAATGCACAAACACACATTGTGTTTTATATAGGTATATATATATTGACTCAGATAGCCGTGGTTGTAAGGAAATTAGTTCTCAATAGAGTGTGGAATATTGATGGAGTTTGCTAGGAATGTCCTTTGACAGTGTAATGTGGAAATTCCACAAATAGTAAAATCTGACTAAGTCCTCCACCCATTTCATCCTAAAATCCTATCCCCCCCACACCCTCCTCACAGCCACAAGTCCTCAACTCCAAGTCCTCAAACCCCCTCTCCCAGCTCCCTGTCTCTCCCCACCCCAACTCTCTGTCCTCTCCTCCCTCTTTATTCTTCAAGTCCTCAACACCCCCACCCAAACCTCAAAGTCCACAAGCTTCCTCCTAACCCCAAGTCCTCAACCCCCCCCATCCCAACCAAAACCTCAATCCCCTCCCCAACTCTGTCCCCTCTGCCCCACCTAATCCAACTCCAATTCTCTATCCTCCACTTCCACTTTCTTTTTCAAGTCCTAAACCCCCAACCCAAAGTCCACATAACAGTCACTCACTATTAAGACTGATTACATTTCTCAATAAAGAAAATGGCCAAAAAGGTAGTTATAAGTTGGTTGGAATTGACTGAATGATTTGTGGTTATATTATTTTTTTTTACTTTCGGTAAGTGTGCGAACCAGCCTATACACACCCGAGTGCACAACCGAAAAATGCGCACAAATCAATATTGTGTGAATATCGATATTTTGGACCTCCATATGCACTATCCAGACGCAAGTGCATGTGCACCTAAGTGAGGTATCATTCAGGATTATACATGCTGGGTTTATGATGTTTAATCCATTCAGAATCAATCGTGCAACTTGCAAATTCCCTCAAAATTTGGGTTTTCTACTGAAAACATCGACCACTACTGCCGCCACTCGTTCAAAGGATCTAATTACATACCTTTTTGTAGGATCGGCCAGGGAATATTTTGGATCTAAATCTTTCTGCTGAACCAATACACAACCCAAATTTGGTATCATTCGAAAAAAAAAAATTTAAAACCTCAAACGCATCTGAAGAATTTATAGCTTTTCTACTTGTATCTCATTGCCAAGAGAAAGCCATAATCCTTTGACATTTCATTTTACAACCCTAATCAAAGTTTCAGGGAATATTCCCTTTTTATAATTATAACCCTTATTATATTTTATTATATTATAACCCTTTTTAATCGGCCAATAGCTCTTGAATAAACAACACTGTGCTTTTATTAAATCAAAGAGGTAGATTGTTTCAATTACCAATCCAATAATAAATTTGCAGGCATTGAATTAGCTCTCTTCAAGTTCTCTTCAAGTGCTCAATCTCTTGGATCGATATCAAGCCTGGTGTTTTGCTTCTTATCATTAGTTGGTGCACATAAAGGATCCCTTTCATGAAGAGTAGTCTTTTATGAAGAGTAGATGAGGTATTCCCAGCACACTGAAGAAATTGCAAACACCTTAAACTGCAGATAGCAACTGGTCTTTTCGGTCGGATATTTTTCTTGACACCGGGTTTCACATCTCTTGTATCGGTGTGTGGTTGATATATGGGCACCAGCTCCTACACTATAAACAGACTTGTATATATGGGTATTTTCATGTCACTTCTCCAACTCCCAAATCAAAACCTGCAGAAGTATAGCCTGTACTTAACCCATCTTTCAGTACATTTCCCAAAGCTCTTTTAAATCTATGATAACTCTGACAAGAAGCATGAATTAAATATCTTTTTCATATGGAATTACTATGGACTGCTACAGGAAAGGGAGATATCTAATCGTCACACAGCTTCAGCCAAGTGCAGCTTCAGCCAAGTGCAGCTTCAGCAGCAGGATAAAACAATTCATAAATCATGGAAAAGGAGTCACAGAAGCTGAAGAACAACGTGTTGAAAAAAAAAAACACAAAAAATAACTTCAGAAGCAAGCAGAAATAAGAAAGGCAAAAAAATTAAAGTGATGATAGAAAGTGAAAGTAAGAAAACAAAGCCAGAAAAAGAAAGAAGAAAGACCAGCAAAGACAAATCGAATTATTCATCAGAGCAACTTCGTCTATGGTACTGTGTAAGTCAGTGTTCCTCATGGTCCATTCTTTTTTTCTCTATATATATTTACATAACTCAATCATTTAAAGCTGATGATGCCTGATATACTTTTCCAGATTGAACCTGATGATATGGTCTCTTTCACAACTCCAAATTCCTGTCCCTCTGGAATTCCATCATCAGCGACTGCTAACATTCTCAATTTCATCGTCACCAAGCAAGATTGCTCGTCCTTGGCCCCTCGCCAGTCTTTAAAATGCTTTAACCCAGGGAGTGAAGCTTGGGGATCACCATCTGATCTCTGCTTCAAGCACTCAAATATTGGTGTCACAATGACACAACTCTTTCATATAGTGAAAAAAACAAACAAACATACCCTCCAATAAAACGCCCCAGGGCAGTTATTGGGGTCAAGGCAGGAAGAAAATAAAATAAAATAAAAATAACCATCAATACCAAACTATTTGTACCTTCACGACTAATGTCAGCAAAGCCTGTGAGCCCCTTGCTGTTTTGAAATGGCAAAGGGGTTACCTTGCACAGTATTTCTTGGTTGCTTTATGCAGCTTTGTTCAGCGAGAAGAGCATGGGAGATCATTTATTTGATAATCCTAGCCATCTGAGGTCATTCATTAGGTGAGAGCTGATTGGTTATTCCCTCCAATTATAGGTGTGAGATGTGATTGGGGCTTGCTTTTTATTTGTACATTAACTGATATTGGCAAAGCATGTGGTACATGCTTGGGAGCCTCTTTGGTATGCGTTTATGTCTACGCTGTCGCTGATGATTTGCCAACAAGTGATGAAACCAGTACAGCAGCTTTGCGATTTTCATGTACAGAATGTACAACTTGTGAATGTGTTGCAGATGCAGAGGAATCTGGATATGGTTTGAAATGTCAAAGGGCTTACCTCATACAGCTTTTGCAGCTTTCTTTAGCGAGAAGAGCATGGTAGTGATATCTATACCAATGACTGTGTGTGTGTGTGTGTGTCTCCTCCATTACTCCAAAACCATGAAACTGAGAAGCCCCAAACTTTGCAAGCGTATGAAGGAAACTCCAAGGAAGTGCATGAATGAAAATTGAGTGTTTGGATAAATTTAAACAACCCTTTTTGAAAATATTTAACATGAAAGGCTTACCTCCATGAAAGGTTTTTCCTTGGTCAGCCCCAATTCACCTTGCAGGGGTCTTAATCCAGCCTATTCAAACATGATCTACTTACACGGACTAAAGCACATAATCAAAATATTATATCGGATTTGAGAATCACATCTCGTGGACTAAATAAGTGTCAAAATCTGGAGTGAAAACTGAAAATTTTAACAAATTAGAGATGTTTATAACTAAGTATTTATTTAAGCAAATAATTCAGCTTAATTTTTTTTTACTGTGCAGACAATTCTATTTAGTGAAGAAAAGATGAAGGAATGTGCAGAAAGTTTAACTTCATTGAGCACAATGTTGTGCTCTCTAACATTCTTTTGCAATCCATGGCAATACAGTCCAGAGAGGTCCTTTTTGTTCGTCAATTACGTTCGCCGTTTTCTCTTTACCATTTTGTGTGATCTGCTTTCATGACAAAATATTAATATAAAAACACTAATAGTTGCTGCAATACATTAATAGTCGACAGATGATGAAAACAAAAAGGTACGAAGACAGCATACATGGACGTGGTACAAAGGACTCTGTGTGGGGTGTGTGTGTGCCCACATGTGAGGAGGTTGGAGAAACGTATATGGAGTTGGGGGCGTGCTTGCAGGCAGGCCTTTTCCAAGTACATAACATGGGTTAATATTTAAATGCTCCCACTTGGTTTTCTATGGAACACTACAGTTAAAATGAAAACGTTGTTGAGGCAAGTTTTATTTCCCCGGTATGCTACCTGCCCTCCCCTCATGCTTCCTTCCCTTGCTCTTATGCTGCCTTCCCTTTCCCTTACACTACCTTCACATTCCATCCCCTAACACTGTCTCCCATTTCCCTCCTCTCAAGCTGCTCCCCTCCCCCCCCACCACCTGCATCCTTTCATCACGCTGCCTCCCTCCCAAACCCACTCCACAACTGCACAACTCTCCAGAGGTCGAGGAGAGGAAGGGGCGTCAAAGAATTGCGAATTGGACAAATTAATTTTTTTTAAGGAGTCGGAACTGCTGCTCAGATCAATTCCACAATTTGTTTCAGGTTAAGAAATTCTCGAGCTTATCGTATCTGTGGAAATTAAATAAAGGCATAACACCAGCGCAGCTTTTTCAACGATTGAAGGAAAACATCCTTCCCTCACTTTCTCTTCAATCATGTATACCTCCTCCCAAAACATCCCACACCCCACAGGCATCTGGGGGCGGTGTTTAGTATGACCCGTTTGAAAGTACTGTTTTAACGTACCAAATTTTGTTAAATTCTGTACCAATGCTGGCATAAATGGATTGATCCAGCCCCACCCCCCCCCCAGCTTTTCCTCGAGTCCTAACAAACGCATGCCCACAACACCTTCTTCCCCTCCACACTACCCCTCTCTCCCTACCCATATTCCTTGCTCCCTCTCCCCTCCTGGAGTCCGTAGCAACATGTGGTGAGGCCTCACTCTCGATGACATGTGGTGAGGCCTCACGATCAGAGCACGAACCACTAGTTCAGGGCGACGGAGCATGATCCACACGTTCATGGTGACGGAGCACGAAGCACTCGCTCAGAGCGACGGAGCACGAACCACTCGCTCAGGGTGACGGGGTACGAACCACTCGCTCAGGGCGATGGAGGATGAACGATTTGCTCAGGGGGATGGAGCACAAACCACTCACTCAGGGTGACAGAGCACAAACCATTCTCTCAGGGTGACGGAGCATGAACCACCCACTCAGGGGATGGAGCACAAACCACTCACTCAGGGTGAAAGAGCATGAACCACTCGCTCAGGGTGACGGAGCATGAACAACTCTCTCAGGGTGACGGAGCACGAACCACTAGTTCAGGGCGACGGAGCATGATCCACACGCTCATGGTGACGGAGCACAAACCACCCCCTCAGGGTGAAGGAGCACGAACCACTCGCTCAGGGCGATGGAGCACGAACCACTCGCACAGGGCGACGGAGTACGAACCACTTGCTCAGGGCGAGGAGCATGAACCACTCACTCAGGGCGATGGAGGATGAACGATTTGCTCAGGGGGATGGAGCACAAACCACTCACTCAGGGTGACAGAGCACGAACAACTCTCTCAGGGTGACGGAACATAAACCACTCGCTCAGGGTGATGGAGAAAGAACCACTCGCACAGGGTGACAGAGCACAAACCACTCACCCAGGGTGACGGAGCACGAACCACTCTCTCAGATTGACGGAGCACGAACCACTCTCTCAGGGTGATGGAGCACGAACCACTCTCTTAGGGTGACTGAGCACGAACCACTCTCTCAGGGTGACGGAACATAAACCACTCGCTCAGGGTGATGGAGAATGAACCATTTGCCCAGGGTGAAGGAGCACGAACCACTCGCTCTGATTGACGTGGTGCAAAGCGTCCGCGGAGAGTGAATGTTTCGCTCAGAATGACACAGCGCTGGGTGCTCTGCAAGTGGCTTAAGCACTCATGCAAGCACTCCAATTAAATGGTTGATAAGGAATGGTTGGCCAGGATGTCACTGCATACCATGAAGGATCGCATTAACTTAAAAGCTGGTCTTCACTGCGCATGCAGCAGTTAATGAAATGAATGAATGAAATAAAATGACTTTATCCACAAAAGAATTGCAACTTAATGCAGAACAACCCCGGAGACATCGCAAAGTTCAATTGCCTGCAAATTAAACCTTGCAGAAAAAAATAAACCATTTTGCCTGCTCGTATGTGCACAAATCATGTGGTGCATCGTTTACGGTCCGGTCCGCACAAACGTGATAACGATTTTTTTTTAAACGTCAGTTTTTCAGCAGATTTGCTTTGATTCACAGTGGAACACATTGTGACACATCCAAAAATATAGACACAGATCTGGCAGAGGCTATGGCTAGGCAGTCCCTCTGGGGGACATGGTGTGAGGTCTTCCAGCGAATACATTAAATCAGATAGCTCAATAAAGCTGGTCAATTTGTTCACTCAATACGATTCTCAAAACACTAGAAAACGGGATGTTTAATGCGTTGGAAATTTCACGTTTTCTTGTGGATGTATGGAGGAGGGAACATAGCCTTGCTTGATTCAAGTAAATAGGTATATTGACTTAGTTATAAGAATCGTTATTTTTTTAAATTATCAAATTTCGACACTTATTTAGTCTGGACGATATCTGATCCTAAAATCGAAATAATATTTCGATGATATACGTTAATTAGTCCATAAGAGTAGATCATGGAAAATCGTCTCATATAATGCATGAAATCGCTCCAAGCTCCCAATTTGAAAACTTATTGCACTTACAAAAGCGATGTACACAACGATTTGTCGCGATGATGAACAGGCATTCGATACGAGTGAGGAAAGTGAAAAATTAACTTCATCGTTAAGAAATCATTGCGGCCTGTTCCAAGTCAAGGCATGGTTGAGCAGGCCAAAAAAACATGGTGGCTTCAGACCCCAGCGAGGTTACCCAGGAAACACCTTGAGATCCCAGACAGTGAGGCGGCAGTGGATCGTCTGATAAAGGATAGAATTAATTAAGGCTGTTAATTATTTTCAAAATGGTGTTTTATTTAACCCAAACACCCAATTTTCACTCTTGCACTTCCTTGGAGTTTTCTTAGCATGCATGCAAAGTTTCAGGCTGATAGGTTTTATAGTTTTGGAGTTATGGAGGACACACATGCAAACACACAAACATGCATGCACGCACACACACAGCCATATATATATATATATATATATATATATATATATATATATATATATATATATATATATATATATATATATATATATATATATATATATATATATATATATATATATATATATATATATATATATATATATATATATATATATATATATATATATATATATATATGTATATATATATATATATATATATATATAAAAACATACATTTACATATTCATATACTGTATACTGCATAAATATATACACCAACTGAAATACCTGGCATTGCCCAGGGAAATTTAATGAAATATGTATTGAAATGTTTCCTGGATGACAAAATGGGGAATGTTGGTCTTATGGTTTTGTATATATTACCAATCTTTGGCATTGCAAAATGTGCTTGGACTTGGATTGAAATGCTTCACCTTCTCAGAATTGCCAACATGCTGCCCTGGAGACGGCTGGTCTTGTACATTGATCCTCAAATCAAGCCTGTGTCTGCTCTGTAGTCTCAGCAGACCTGGAAGCTGCTTGTCTTGCGCATTGATCCTCAAGCCGAGCCTGCCTGCTCTTGAGTCTCAAGTGACTTGTCGACTGCCATTCCTTTGCATTTGATTTGATTTTCTACCCACCAGAGGGCCTTTTTGGTGGCATGTGGCAGTATATATAATGCAAATAAGGGAGGTTAAGATATTTCTCAACAGAATTGTTCATTTGGTAGTTCCAGAAGTGTTCCAGTGAGCATCTTACTGTGCTGATCTGCGTGATGCGGTGGATTAAAGTAAAAAAAAAAACCCATCAAATGGATCGTACAGAGACGGGAGGATTAGAGATAGGGGAGAAACTCACCAAGGAACTTTCCAAGAAGAAACAGATCCTGTTATTAGCTTGCATACGTAATATGACCTCAACGTATGATATCCACAATACATATAACTCGATCGCCGCAGAGTATGCACGAGAGTCACTCAAGGCCCGGACACTGATGTGTTATAATAAACCGTGAAAAGCAATCTTTTTAGTTACAGGTACATGCAGAAACATATAATAACTAGAAGAGCACTCGATAGAATGCATACCTCTGCGACAAAATGCCTGATCCAGGGGAACATATTGAGCACAATAAAAAAAATTAAATACCATGCTCCATATCTCTTAATGGTGAAGAATCACTTTAAAAATTAAAAAAAATATTCTCGTATCCAGATATGGATTCGGATCTTCACTAAAATAGAATAGATTCTTCCTTGTCACACACCCAACCTGCCCACCAAATATTATCTGAATCCATCGATAACTTTTTGAGATATCCTGCACACAAACAAACAAACAAGCAAAGACCTGAAAACATGACTTTCTTCCACCTTCGGTGACGGAAGTAATTAAATTTGTGTTTTTGACAAAAATAAAAACACTGCAATCTCAACATACAATCTTCACAATACATATCACTCGATCGCTTATTGAGAAAAAAAAAATGCAGACAGTGTAATAGCACAAGAGCCGATGGAGGCCTGAAGGCCAAGTATCTTATTTTTGTTTTTGTTGTCTTTTTTTCAATCTAAACATAGACCTCAAACTTCCTCGAGATGAAAGAACAGGCCATGCAAAGTTTGTTTGTTTTTTGCATTCATTGTCGAGGCTCATATGAGAGGTAACACGCAATGCACAACAAGTGGGGCAGGAGACAAGAAGGACGGGAGAGGAAAGACAAAACAGTGCGGAACAGAGACATGAGGAGATCTGTGTAAGGGAGAGGGATGGGGCAGGTATAAAAACACAAGGTATAAAAGGACACCGCAGGGACCTTCAGGACCTTACACGACAGGGAACTTTTGGGAATTTGAAGGAAGTAGGTTTGGGGTGGATTAGGATCCTGGTGTTGGCGCATTGGTCAGGGCAGCGGCTTCGGATCCAAAAGGTCTGAGTTCAAGACCCGTTGGGCCACTGAATTAATACACCAGGGGGTTGACTCAGCCTGTCATCCTTCCGAGGTCGGCAAAGTGAGTGCCAGTGTACTGGGCCGGTGTATGCCCCGGTTAGAATAGGTGTACCATATCCCTGTGTGTCGTAAGAGGCGACCTGGGTTGGCGTCAGGAAGGGCATCCGGCGTAAAACATGTGCCAAATCACTATGCGGATCATACGGATGATCCGCTGTGGCGAGCCCTTATGGGAGCAGCCGAAAGAAGAAGAAGAAGGTTTGGGGTGGATTAACGGGGGTAGAAAAGATCGTGGTTTTGGATGGGGGAAGAGAAGAGGTGGTGGTGAACAGCTGTTTTGAAGACCTGGAGGGAAGAATGGGATTGAATAGAGTGAGGGAGTTTATTCCAAAGGTGTGGAAAAAGAGGAATGAAAGAGTGAAGGTGAGCAGTGATTCGTGATTTTGGTAATTTTAACAGAAGGGGGTTGCTGGCAGACCTTGAGCGCCCTTGAGCGCCCTGCGCATGTATGGGGAGGGTGGGGGGAACATATCACAGACAAAGCAGGCGGAGGGCGAGACCAGAGAGGAGACAGTAGAAGACAGAAAGACCACCTACCTGCCTATGGTGAGAGAGTCAGAGGCCCAAAGAATCAGCCTTATCGCGGGAGATACCAATGATCCTCAATGCCTTGGTTTTCACAGCGTGAAACCGAGAAAGATGAGAGGCAGGAGCATCAGCCAAGAGGGGAGAGCAGTACTCCATCAGGCTGTGGACAAAGGCTTTGTATGTGGTCAGGAGCTCAGGTGGGCCGAGGAAGGACTTTGCATGAGGGAGGATGCCCAGTCAGTGATTGGCTTTGGAGGCCAGGTTGGAAATGTGGCTTTCCCAGGAAAGATCATGGCAAAAAGTGAGACTCAGAAGCTTGGATGAAAGTACTTCTTCCAGAGGATTGTTAAGAAAGTAAATGGGGGGGGTGGTTTCCAAACGGTCCTTTTGGAGAGACATAGTGAGAGTGTGAGATTTGTCAGGATTGAAAGACATGTTCCACGTGTTGGACCAGTTTGTGATTTTATCCAGATCTGCAGAGAGCGAAGACACTGCTGTTTGCCGGTCAAAGGGATGACATGGTATGGCAAAGGGTGGAGTCATCAGCAAAGAGATACAGAGGATTTTCCAGAGTCAGAAAGATCATTGATGAAAACCAGAAAAAGAACAGGGCCCAGAACGCTACCTTGAGGAACTCCAGCCTGGACAGGAGAGGGGATAAGAGAATTCCATTTAGGGCCACACGTTGACTGCGACAAGAGAGGAAGTCTGCGAGCCATGAGTGGAGATGGCCTTGGATACCATGGGAAGAGAGTTTGGTGAGCAGGGCAGGGTGCCAGACCATGTCAAAAGCACATGATATGTCCAGGGATATGGCTCCGATTTCCTGTCTGGCATTGAGGACCTCCATCCATTGTTGCGTGAGCAGAAGCAGCATATCCAGGTTAGAGTGACCTGGTCTGAAACCAAATTGATTATCAGAAATAAAGCCATTTGAGAAAAGGAAGGATTTAATGTCTGAAGCGATGATGGATTCCATAACCTTGCTGATGATTGGGAGAAGGCTGATTGGTCTGCAGTCGCAGGGATCTGTTTTTGCACATTTTTTTATGCAGAGAGGTAATGTTTGCTGATTTCCAAGCAGATGGCAGATGACCTTGAGTAAATGAGAGGGTGAATAGAACAGAGAGAGGGTGAGCAAGAGCAGAGCAGCAGGTTTTTAGGACACGTGGGCTGATGCCATCTGGACCGGTTGCAGAATCTGAGTCGAAGTTTGACAGTAAGCTCCCTACCTTGTCAGGAGAAAAGGACACAGAGTCCAGCAACAGTTGGGTGTGACTGGGTAAAGTGGGTACAGAAAGTGATAGGTTTTTTGACACAAGATTTAGATGCATATACAGAGTTTAGGCATTCAGCCTTTTCATGTGCAGTGTCGGCAGTGCGGCCATTTGAGGTAAGGGAGGGTATGGAGGGGGAACATACTTCAGAAACAGATTTGATTAGATGCCACCAAAATTTAGAGGAGGGAGAGAGAGGTTTGAGATCCTGAATTCAAATTCCACTCGACTCTTGAAGTAATACCAGGTGGGGTTGTCTCTGCCTGTCATCCTTCCGAGGTCAGCAAAATGAGTGCCAGCTTGCTGGTATCTTGTGTCGGAGTGGCGACCCATCCAGGATTGTGCCCAATAGCCAAGGAGACTGCTTACTCAGCACCATTGCTCTGGTAGTCACCATGGATGGACGATTCAATTGCAGATGATTGGAGGACAGGGTTAATTGTTCTGATATGGAAGGGGAAGGGCGATGTTCAAGATCCAGGCAAGTACAAGGGCATGGCGCTCCTGTAATGTAAAGACTGTGCTGGAGAGGATTCTGCATGGGAGGATAAGGAAGAGTGTGGAGCTGGAGATGAGAGAAGAGGAGCAGAGGTTAAGAAACGGGAGAGGGCCAACAGATGGGATATTTGTGATGAGACAACTGGTGGAGAAGAGGCTGAAGGTGCAAGGTGAGATGGCATGGACCTGGAGAAGGCCTACGACACAGTCCTGAGAGGGATGGTGATGGCAGTACTAAGATGGATGGGAGTGCCGGAAGCAAAAGTCAGGTTGGTGGAAGGGATGTACAAGGGAAAAAAAGGGAAGAATTTTGGTTGGTCCTAAGGTGTCCGAGTTCAGCATGAACATCGGTTTGAGGCAGGAAAACGCTCTCAGCCCACTCATGTTTATCATAGTGATGGAGCAGGTAAGCAGGAAGGCGAGCTTGAGGGGTAGTATGGGGAGGATGTTTTATGCAGATGATCTGGGTGTTGTGGTCGAGATTGAGTGGCAGATGCAAGAAGTACTTGGGAAGCATGGGCTAAAGATGAGGATGGAGAAGACTGAGGTGATGTGGGTTGTGCAGCAGAGAAAATAAATGAATGTCTGGTTAGAGGAGAAGGAGATCAGTCAGGGAAATAGGTTTGAGTATCTGGGAGGAGCAGTGACCATGGAAGGTAAGTATGAGGCAGAGGTGCAGAAGAGGATTGAGGTGGGTGCGAATGCGTGGAGGAACTAATGGCAGACAGGAAGACATCAAGAAAATTGAAAGGAAAGGTTCTGATGTCATGTGTAACGCCAGCCTAGCTTTATGGTCTGGAGACGGTGGCACTGACAGAGACAAAACGGAGGCTGCAGGTTTGCGAGAACAACTGGGTCAGGAGTATTGCAGGAGTGAAGAGGGTGGATATGAGGAAGACGGATGAACTGAGGCTGGAGATTGGTGTGCAGATGAGCTTGACAGGGAGATTAGTGAAATGCCGGCTGAGATGGGCTGGACACTTGGTGCAGATGGGGGAAGAGAGAATGGCTAAGAGAGCAGATATGGGGAGAAAAGTCTCTCAATAAGGGAGCAAAGTTGGAAGAAAAGACATAGACCACAGTTGAAATGGGAGGATATCCCTTAGGTAGGGGTGGTTGGAGAATGGAGCGAGTTGGCTGAGGACAGAGAGAGGTGGAGGAGTATTATGGTCAAGGCAGGGGAAAAGCTTGGTGCCATTGGATGTCACCCCTTATGAAGGAGAGAGAGGAGGAGGAGAACAGAACTCTTCCTTCTTTCAAATGCACAGATTTTGCCTCTGTATGAAAATCACAATGCAACAATAACTTATTGATTGGCTGAATATCCACAAACATAGGATGAATTCAAATGGGTGAAGAACACAAGCAAACTTTTTATGAAATAAACTTACGATAAAAAAATATACAAAATTAGAATTAATTCTGAGCAATAAATCGAAAATAAACTTTAGCGAAAAGCCACGTCATCAGGCTACAGTGTTGGACACCACAAAAATAAAGGAATTACTTTTAATTTTTGTTGTAAAGGAAGAGTTTTAGGTGTGGAATTTAAGGAATCTGCCTGATTTCCTTCAAAGCATTCTGACACCATAAAAATGATTTGTAAGAATATAGAATTCCTCAATAATCATACATGTAGTTTTTTTGGGGGCGGTCCTTAGACTAGGTGTTGTGGATTTCTTGTTCAGATAACTTTTTGAATGGCAGCATGCAAATCAGGAGTAAGTTCAGCAACCTCCTCAGTTTCTAACATGCAGAAAATCGTTAAATATTAGGGGGTCTAACACTTGCTATAAAATGAGGGATTGTTTTAGAAGTGGAATGTTAAGGGCCGTTTGGGTTAAAACTTGGCACAATGGTTCTCCAGGTGTTTTTTGGACACCATGACAAATCACAACAGTGCGAGATGATCACATATAACCAGGACTATTTTACCGGGTGGTGGCCCAATGTGTAATATCCTGATTTGTGAACAACATGCGTTCCTGAAATGTACTTCTTCAATCGAAAGTTCGTAAATCGGGAGTGATTTTTCCCTTAGATATTATGATATAGTGGCGGATGTGTTCCCCAAAAAATAAATTCACCCCAAAATTCAATAATAATGGGGAAAAAAACCATAAAGAAATGGGTCAGTAATATTAAATAAGTAACACAAATGGCACTTTCAAGCTAGGCAAGTTATGGTGCCTCTTACAATGTAAAAAACATCCGTCACTCACACCAAAAGTCTCCAAAATGGAACTTTCACCCGGGACTGCACTTCAAGTCTTTGAAAAGGTTCTTAGCCTTTGCTTTAATGACCATCGTGTTATTATTGGAACTTTTTTTTTGAGTTTGTCTTTCAATATAAACACTTAGCAAATGCTCCATATTTTCCATGACAGAGCTACATGTTTCAGTAATTTCACTGCACTAAAAGGTGTCACACATTGAGCACATTCCATTATGTTTTCTTTGTTGTTGCGTTTCGTAATCACCGTTGTATTTGCAAGGCCAAAGTCACGTGCAATGTCCATAAGGTGGAAACCGGCATCAAACCTTATTAGAATTTCTAATTTACTTTCTAACGACACCACTTTTCTATCTTTCTTTCCACTCATATCACTTCCTTGAGCACTTATCTTCCTTTTAGGAGCCATAGTTATGGATGAATACAGTACAGTACCAAAGTGTACTGTAGTGCACAAGAACGTTTGCGTAAATTAAATCACTTTTATACTGCAGTTCAGCAGAAATGTAATGATGGAGCCGCATAGGAGAGAATGAGGGAACCAACACTCTGACGTCATCATCCCGGATGTAAGCATTTGCCACTGTGGTGTATTGTTGTGAGGTACATGTTTATTTTGAACTACACGAAGAAAATTTTTGATCAAAAGATCATGAGGTCGTGTATTGAATTCGTAGTTGAAAACCTAGTTGACTGAGGTTGAACAAAAGTTCGTAATTCACGATTTAAAGTTGTGGATCGAATTTTTGGTATCAAAATATTTAGTTTGCTAGATAGAAAGTTTGTAAATCGGAGGTTTGCAAATCGGGATATTACTGTATCGTGCTCTGCACGTCTTTTTCTTGTTTGTTTGTCAATCGCCGAGAGGTACAATTTTAAACCGATCTTCATGAAACTTCACCACATGGTAGAGTTTGTTATAAACAAGAAGCCTATTGTTTGAGGTCAAAAAGTCAACATAGGCCAAAGGTCAACAAATTTGTCAAATTTCTAAAATCCTCAATTTTCATCCAATTGACTAGAAATTTGAACAGGATTTCCATATAAACTTACTGAATTTAACCACTAATTTTTTGAGGTCAACATTGGCCAAAAGGTCAGCATAGGCCAACGGTCAACAACTAAGAAGGTATTTCTAAAATCCTCAATTTTCATCTGATGGTTTCTTGAAATTTGAAGAGGAGTTGCACATTTGGTTATTGAATGCAACCACCAATTATTGTTGAGGTCAAATTTGTTTTTATAGATTTTGCAAGTATCGTGCACTGCACGACGTCTCTTTCTTGTTTGCTTGTCAGTTTGTCAATCGTATCCAGGACGCAATTCTAAACCGATCGTCATGAAACTTTACCGAGTTGTCGAGGTAGAGGTAGTCTCAAAGGAGAAGCCTTTCAATTTTGAGGTCAAATT
Source organism: Eptatretus burgeri (assembly GCF_056783735.1). NCBI lineage: Eukaryota > Metazoa > Chordata > Myxini > Myxiniformes > Myxinidae > Eptatretus > Eptatretus burgeri. The sequence continues at coordinate 49,385,622 of NC_140971.1, forward strand.
TCTAAAATCATTTTTCATCTGTTTGACCTGAAAGTGGAACGGGATTTGCATATTGAATCACTAAATTGGGAAACAAAATATTTTTGAGGTTAAAATGTCAAAGGTCAATTCAAGGTCAAATGTCTAAAATCATCAATTTCAATCTGAAAAATAATCAATTTTCATCTGATTGACCTGAGCTTTGATTAAGATTATCAATTTTAATCTTAATGAAATGGACAATTTGATGTATCCATGGCAACCTTTGGAGGGGAGGGGGGGTGAATTTTGCAAGTATCATGTTATGCACAGCAGCTTTTTCTTGCTTGTTTGTTTGCTTGCAGGATATCTCAAAAAGTTGAGAACGGATTCAGACAAAACTTGGTGGACAGGTTGGGCATGTGATAAGGACAAATCGATTCGATTTTGGTGAATATCCAAAACCAGATCCGGATACGAGAATTTTTTATTATTGAAAATGATTCTTCACCATTGAGAGATGAGGCCAAAACGATATATAGCATGATATTTCATAAAGATATTGGGCCCGATGTGTTCTCGTGGATCAGGCATTGCATGGCGGAAATATGCGCTCTTCCGATTGCCCTTCTGGTTATCTATCTGCTTCAGTCCCTGCAAAGCTTGAATTTTAAAATGCATTGCAAATGGTTCAGCTTTGAAAATGTAGGAATATTACAACAGGAGCAGTGACCCAGTCGTGTTTCACCTGGAAATTTCTTCTTTCAGTTTTGAAGGGTCTCCGGGATAAAATTTCACTCGAAAACACAGCGTGTATGGAGGTTCACCTACAGATGGAGACAGGGAGACAGCAAGTTGAGGCAAAGCGTAATAATATTTTTCAGCTCATCCGGTGTATTTTGTAGTTTGCAAAGGCTTGACATGGATTCGCTCACTTTTCATCTGCTTCACTACGAGTTTCTTGGGATCCAGCCAGTGCTAGAAAAAAAAGAAAAAAGAATAGCATGAAGATGAGTGGCTCAAGGAGCTACAATATATCATCAATGCACTGAAGGGTTGATTCTAACCGAAAGAGAATGTTTCTGGAAAAACAACTTAAATGTCAAATAACTAAATGGAAATTCAAAAGCTTTCCAAACAGAGAATCAACCATTCAATTTTTCATTTCACTAAACGCATCACCGAGAGGTGGGCAGTTCAAAAATTTGCCAGAATGAGATACTCATGATAGTCAAAGAAACACCAACCTTTATCATTTGTAAACATAGACCACAGTTGAAATGGAGGATATCCCTTAGGTAGGGGTGGTTGGAGAATGGAGGGAGTTGGCTGAGGACAGAGAGAGGTGGAGGAGTATTATGGTCAAGGCAGGGGAAAAGCTTGGTGCCATCCAGAGATGTCATTAGTCGTTATCTCCATATGCGGGTTTCAGAAGGTGGAACACCAACCCTCCCATGTCTCAAAGTATATATTCCAGGTACTCACATATATGTGTGTATACACATGCATGTGTGTGTGTGCGCATGTGCAACTGTTGCTGTTGTTGGCTGCTATCTACAAATGGGTTACTTTCAGGAAGTGCAACAGAGACCGACCAGGTCTCAAAGTATCCAACTCAGTTGGTGTGTGTCGGTGTGTGTCGGTGTGTGTGTGTAGGTGTCCTGTCTGCTACCAGTCATCATCTCCACACTAGAGGACCCCAAGCACAAACAGAGGTGGCTTGGATTATATAAATAATTGACACCTCCCACATTCCTCTAGCCAAAGAATCTGTGTAAAGCAACCCAAGAAGACCTACACATGGAAAGCGCTACATTGTTTCGAACCCTTCCCAGAGTTCCTCATTCATCAGCGATAGCGGAGACAGTTTGCTGTCTGTGCTTCATTAATGAAGCCGGCTGCAAAGCCGGTAAAACGTTGCCTGACACCGGGTCTGCTGTCGCTTTTTTGCTCAAATTAGCGGAGTCGATCTAGTTTTTCCTTTTAGTTGGAAGCACCTTATTATTTAAAAAAAATAAAAAAATGTATATCACAATCCAACAACAAAAGTAAAATGTCAAAATGTGTCATGATGCCAAACCAGAAGAGGATTGTGGTGTCGTATTGTGGAATCGTAATGTGGTGTCATTCCTACCTTGTTTGGTTGATTTATATGACCTTTCATCCCTCTTTGTTTTTACATTTTTCATAAAATGTTTTATTGTTTGTTTCTGTAATTTTTTGTAAGTAATGAAATGCTTAATGTTTCACATATTTTGTTATTTTGGTGTGGATTAAATCCATCTATGTTATTAAATTTGGTTTATGGTATTTTCTACACCATCCCACTATAATCCTGGCTTTAGTCTCAGTCCACGATGTGGATTACCACATGTGTGTGAAAATGTCAATGTGAATGCCATTTTTAAAATAATAAAATGCTGAATGTTTTTCATACAGTGTGGCCATAAAGTCTGGAAACATAGGCGAATATACATTATAAATGGTTTATTGACATTACATTACTATACATGATATGTTCAATGTGTTGTCCCTCATGAGAAATGCACAGTTCAATGCGCTGTGCAAAACTGCAATGAACACGGTACATTAATACAGCATTTCCATCAATCTCTGCACATGCATCCATGATGTGTTTCCTCAGATGATTCGTGTCTCTGATTTTCACTGAATAAACCTGCGCCTTCAGCATACCCCAGAAGAAGTAATCAAGAGGGTTCAGATCTGGCGAGACATCATCTATCAAAAATTCCAGCAATCTGTGTGTGTGTGTGTGTGTGTGTGTGTGTGTGTGTGTGTGTGTGTGTGTGTCTCTCTGTCTGTGACCGCCGTTTCTCGACAACCACCGGTCCGATCTGATTGAAACTTGCCAGGAATATTGCCGGGGACCTGCGGATGTGCCTTTTCAAGGTTTGATATTAATCGGATGAGCGGTTCCCAAGTTACGGCCATTTTATTGCTTTTTCAGTGTTGGAAAGGTGTATATATCGCAGAGGAGAGGGAGAGAGAGGAGGGGGGAGAGAGGAGGGGGGAGAGAGAGGAGGGGGAGAGAGGATGGGGGAGAGAGGAGGGGGGAGAGAGGAGGGGCGAGAGAGAGGTGTCGTTCCACCTTATCATGCCATTTCCCCCCAAAGATATCTCAGAATAATGATAACAGCATATTAACAATAATAATAATAATAGCACAATAATTGGCAGTAATAAAAAGAATAACGTGATACAGTGACCAATGTCTGTCAACCAATAACGACCTATATATTGTCTGTCAACCAATAATGACCAATAACATGTCAACCAATGACAGGACACGGTGATATGACGTCACGAATTAAGTCACAATTAATGTTTATTTATTTATTTATTTTTGCACGATTGACATCACAATTCTTCTTCTTCCTTGTTTGGTATGACATCACAATTGACGCTGGGGACCTGAGTATGTGCCTTTTCAAGTTTGATATCGTTCTTCATCCGTTTCAGCTGTTTCCCAAGTGTTTCCCAAGGGTTTGTAAGCTGTTTTTTTCCCAAGGTTTGAATTAATTGTTGTGCTTGGTAGACATTTGTGAATACATTTACAGAGAGAGGGGCGAGAGAGGAGGGGGGAGAGAGAGGAGAGGGGAGAGAGAGGAGGGGGAGAGAGAGGAGGGGGAGAGAGAGGAGGGGGAGAGAGAGGAGGGGGAGAGAGAGGAGGGGGAGAGAGAGGAGGGGAGAGAGAGGAGGGGGGAGAGAGGAGGGGGAGAGAGAGGAGGGGGAGAGAGGAGGGGAGAGAGGATGGGGGAGAGAGGAGGGGGGAGAGAGGAGGGGGAGAGAGGGGCAAGAGAGAAGGGTGAGAGAGGGGGTGAGAGGGGGCAAGAGAGGGGAGGGAGAGAGGAGGGGACAGAGGAGAGGGGACAGAGGAGGGGGGAGAGAGGAGGGGGAGAGAGGAGGGGGAGAGAGGAGGGGGAGAGAGGAGGGGGAGAGAGGAGGGGGCGAGAGAGTGGGGAGAGAGGGGTGAGAGAGTGGGGGAGAGAGGGGCAAGAGAGTGGGGGAGAGAGGGGCAAGAGAGTGGGGGAGAGATGGGGCGAGAGAGGGGAGGGGGCGAGAGAGGAGGGGCGAGAGAGGAGGGGCGAGAGAAGAGGGGACGAGAGAAGAGGGGATGAGAGAAGAGGGGACGAGAGAAGAGGGGGAGAGAGAGGAGGCGAGATAGGGGGCGAGAGAGGGGAGGGAGAGAGGGGAGGGAGAGAGGGGGTGAGACTAGGGGTGAGAGAGGGGGAGAGAGGGGGAGAGAGGGGGAGAGAGGGGGAGAGAGGGGGAGAGAGGAGGAGAGGGGGGAGAGAGAAGGAGAGAGGGGAGAGGAGGGGAGAGGAGAGAGAGGGGGGAGAGAGGGGGAGAGAGGGTAGAGAGAGGGGGGAGAGAGAGAGGGGGAGAGAGAGGGGGGAGAGAGGAGGGCGAGACTAGGGGTGAGAGAGGAGGGAGAGAGGGGGGGGAGAGAGGGGGCGTCACAATTCTTCTTCTTCTTCATTTGATATGACGTCACAATTGACGCTGGGGACCTGAGCATGTTTCCCAGGTGTTTCCCAAGTTATGGCCATTTATGATACGGTTGGTCCGATCTAATTGAAACAATGCCCCAATCCAGTCGTCGTTTATGAGAGCGAAGGAATGAAGCTGCACATACTGGCACGCACCTACGGGCCCGCACTAGTAATAATAAACAGAATGACATAATATTATTTATGTTTCCAGACTTTATGGCCACCCTTTTTATAGTTCTTTTGGAATGGATTAAATCCATATCCATCTATGTTATTAAATTTGGCTTGTGGTACATTCTGCACCCCCCCCCCCCCAACCACACTCAATCCTGGCTTTTGTCAAAGTCCACTATGTGGATTAGTGCCACTGAACTGAAAATAAATAGAATGCTCATTGCCATTCACAACACACAGAGCCCGGTGAAGCTGCCGGATGCCATCTTGGTTAGCACTCACTCTATGCTGGGTGAAGGGGATTTTCGTCATGCGTTTGCATGTAATTTAGAATGAAAAACGATCGTGTTTTTTCACCTTTTGTGTGATATTTTTCAATTGCAAACTTTATTAAAGGAACTATACCACTTTCCTTTTCACAATAACATTCAAGAACAAATATTGTTTATTTGGGAGCATCAATAACTTGGGACGTTTTAAGGAAGCTTACGAAGATCAAGTCTTCAACATTTATTTCACAATTATTTTTGGGTCAAAACTGAAAACATGAAATTACCCGTCGTTGTTTTTTCTATTACTTACCAAAATAATGCAAATCAAAGTGTTGAAATATAACCAACTTTGTGTGTAGTAATACCCAAATTGTTGGCAGAGTGAGCAGCCAAGAGAATGTGCATGTCCGCTGCAGGCAGGGTGATTCATCAATGTGTGTGCCATCCCTCAGATGGACGTTAAACTGGAATGTCCTATCACACACTTGCCTGCCTCTAAGCTGTCCAGCCTGGGTTTCAATCACGACCTCACTATAAACTGTTATCCTGGTGTTTCACAGGCAGGGTGATTAGCAATGTGTGTGTGTGTGTGTGTGTGTGTGTGTGTGTGTGTGTGTGTGTGTGTGTGTGTGTGTGTGTGTGTGTGTGTGTGTGTGTGTGTGTGTGTGTGTGTGTGTGTGTCCCTTGGATGGAGGTTAAACTGTATGTCCTGCAGCACACTCACCTATAAGATGCCTAGCCTGGGTTCAATCAATTAAAAATTTTGAAATTCGGCTCAGATTAAGAGATTCCAGAGCTTATTGCATATGTGCAAACTACATAAGGCACGGATACTGGTGTCATCAAGCGTTTCTTAGCATTGTGATGTATCCAGAGATTCGTAGGTATGAAGATGAGACATTCGATGATATGAGTGAGGAATGTAAAAACTTGAGTGCTTTATTGTTAAACCATTGTGGCCTGTTCCAAGACTAGGCATTGTTGAGCAAGCCAAAAACAAACAAACAAAAAAAGCAGGCAAATTAATACCCCAGTGAGGGATGGAGAGGTGACCAAGGATGTGCCTGATAAAGGATATAATTAAATAAGGCCGTTAATTATTATCTTCAAAAAGGGGTGTTTAAATTAACCCAAACACCCAATTTTCATTCATGCACTTTCTTGGAGTTCCGTTAGTATGCATGTAAAGTTTGAGGTCACTACATTTCATGGTTTTGGAGTTATGGACACACACACACACACACACACACACACACACACACACACACACACACACACACACACACACACACACACACACACACACACACACACACACACACACACACACACACACACACAATTATAGATTGTGGTGCAGTGGCATATGTGGGTTAGCAGGAGCAGGGATTTTTGAAAGTTAGCCAGGGTGCCATTGACAGCTCGCTCACTCTGTCAAAAGACAATTTTGGGATCACTAATGTCTAACACCTAATGCTAGCATATGGGACACCCAGCTTAACATGTGCACTTTGTGATGCAACAGCCTGTCAACGAAATACCAATCTGACAGGTTGAGGAAATAATGTGATTCAACCATCTCCAAAAAGGTAGATCCACAAATGGGATCATGGTGTCAGGTCAGGTTCGATCTGTGACCTGCTACAGGTACCATGTAAACCTGTACTAACCTGTTCCATGGTCGGGTTGTCGGCGACTAAACAGTCTCCCCCACCAGGTTTTCTGGTGAGGAGGGTGTTTGGATATGGACACCCAGCAGGATTAAAAACAAAACCTGTCAAAGGGCGGAGGAGCTCCTTGTGAGCCAACGGCCATCCATATCTAGTGCCCAACTGTTTTACGTACATCCTCCTGCAGTTGGGTTACTTTTTATGAGGAGGTTGGTGGCAGGATTTGCACTCCGGCCACCGTAAAACCCTTCATTCCGCAAAACACAAAAACGCAAAAAAATCTGAAAACCCACTCCGTGGGAGTACCTCCTGTGCAGCTTCCCTTCGCAGGGCAGCTCACCGGATGACGGGATTGGGGCAAAGCCTTCGGGACCCCCAATCTTTGATGATAGGAGGGAAACCACGGGGTAACATCCCTGGGTCAGATTGTGGGAGACTGTGGCGGAGTGGTGCTGAGGTGTTGTCCACCAGATGGCGGTCTCCTTGGGTTAACCTGAGGCGGTCCCTTCGGGTGGGTGCCTGGAATGTCTTATCCCAAAGAGAGGATGATCACCTGTCTCTGTTATCATCTGAGCTCAAGCGTTTGGACATCGGGATTGCAGCTCTCTCTGAGGTTCGGAGACCGGATTGCGGCGAGATAATGGTGGGTGGTTACACCTACTATTGGTCTGGTCGCTCTGATGGTTACCATACCCAAGGAGTTGCTGTAGCTGTGTCCAATAAGCTGACCCCAATGATAATTGAGGTAACACCGGTCAACGAGCGTATTATAAGATTAAGGATTCGTCACTCCTTATGTGTCATTTCCCTGGTCTCTGTTTATGCTCCGACTGAGGCGAGTGATCTCACCGTGAAGGATGCATTCTACGCCACGCTCGAGTCTGTGCTTGATCAGTGCCCCAGACGAGATACACTTCTAGTCTTGGGGGATTTCAATGCATCGACTGGAACTGATAGGGATGGTTATGAGGTGTGTGTTGGTCCCCATGGGTCAGGAACTATGAACCAGAATAGCACAAAGTTCCTTGACTTTGCAAGAAGTCATGGACTGAGGGTGGCTGGTTCATGGTTTTAGCGCCCACAAGCTCATCGCTGGACTTGGTATTCCAACGCTGGCGGTGTGGCAAAGGAGATTGACCATGTCCTCATTGACAGTCGTTGGATCCAGAAATGCAGGGTCTACCGGAGTGCTCAGTTCCTCAATACTGACCACACGCTTGTTGTAGCAACTCTAAAGCTGCACCTTAAATCCTGGAGAATGGTACCATCCCAGCCTAGGCTGGATGTTGGCAAGCTCAGGGATGAGAGAGTAGCTGAGGAGTTTGCGAACAGGCTGAGTGGACACTTGGGGGGTCTGGGTTTTTTTGGGGGTCCTGAAGAGTTGTGGAGCGCCTTCAAGACCATCGTCCTTGATGTTGCCGGTGGATGTCTTGGAGCTCACCGCAGGGCAAAGAAGAATTTTGTCTCTCAAGGGACACTGGATACCATTGACCACAGTCGCAGGGCCAGGCTGAATGGCAGAGCTGAGCTGTTCAGGGAGCTGAGGCATAAAACTGAACGTGCACTGAGGGTGGACAAGGAGGACTATGTGCGAGGAATCTGTGAGGGGGTAGAGCATCACCTGTGGACAGGTGATTCTCGTCCCGCTTACAGGGGAATTCGCGCATTGCGTTCATCCAAGCCCATCCCTCGGAGCACTGCAGTTCGAGCAGAGAGTGGTAGGCTCTTGACAGAGGAGTCTGAAGTGAAGGCCCGCTGGGCCGGTTACTTTGAGCGGTTGTACCACGCTGATCCCCCAGCTGTCGAGTTGGACGTCAAGGGTGTTACAATCCCTGTTGCTGACCCTCGAATCAACTGTGGTCCACCTTCGCTTGTGGAAACACGGGCTGCGGTGAACCAGTTGAAATGGAGCAAAGCTCCAGGGATCTGTGGCATCCATGCTGAACTTCTCAAGGCTGGTGGAAATGCTCCACTCGTGTCGTTGCATGCAGTTTTGTGCTCTGCCTGGAACACAGGCATCATCCCAACTGATTGGAAGAGGGGCCTTGTTGTCCCTCTCTGGAAAGGGAAGGGTGATCGCCAAGACTGCAACAACTACCGAGGGGTGACGCTGCTCTCAGTGCCGGGCAAGGTCTTTGCTCGGATAATTCTTGATAGGGTTCGCCACCATCTGCTTGAGCACCAGCGTCCAGAGCAGTCAGGCTTTACACCAAAGAGGTCAACGATTGACCGTATCCTTGCCCTTCGTGTCCTCACCGAACGCAGATGAGAGTTTCGGCAGGGGCTGCTTGCAGCCTATGTTGATCTCTGTAAAGCATTCAATTCAGCGAATCGGGATGTCCTCTGGAGGATTCTTGGTCTTCGTGGGGTGCCACCAAAACTGATCGATCTGATGTCTGAACTCTACTCTGGTGCCGAGAGTGCTGTGAAGTGTGGTGGTACCATCTCTGACTTATTTCCAGTTGTTACTGGAGTTTGTCAGGGGTGTGTACTGGCCCCCACACTTTTCAGCACTTGTATGGACTGGATTTTAGGAAGGATGTCGGAGAGATCAAGCTGCGGTGCATCGTTTGGGAATGTCAAGATATCGGACCTTGATTTTGCAGATGATGCAGTCATCTTTGCGGAGACTCTAGACATCCTTTTGAGGGCCCTCGAGGTGCTGAAAGAGGAGTCGGAGCCGCTGGGATTACAGGTTTCTTGGGTCAAAACTAAGATCCAGGCTTTCGGTGACATCTTGGATGCTGCTGTCCTGTCTGTGTCTGTTTGTGGTGAGGATGTTGAGGTCATGGAGAGATTCCCTTACCTTGGCAGTGATATTCATGTCTCTGCTGGCTGTGAGTCAGAGGTCAATAGACGTCTGGGTCGGGCCTGGGGAGTCATGGATTCACTGGATCATGGGGTGTGGCGCTGCTGGTACCTGTGCGGGAGGACGAAAGTCCGAGTCTTCAGTTCCTTGGTACTTCCAGTCTTGCTCTATGGATGCGAGACTTGGACTCTGACCAAGGATCTGAGATGGAGACTTAATTCCTTTGGTACCAGGTCTCTTCGGAGAATCCTTGGCTATCGCTGGTCGGATTTTGTGTCCAACGAGCGGTTGCTGAGAGAGACTCCGATGAGATTTGTTACCTGCATAGTCCGTGAGCGTCAGTTGCGGCTGTATGGACATGTGGCTCGTTTTCCTGACGCTGATCCTGCTCACCAGATTCTCTCAGCGAGGGAGTCTCATGAGTGGAGGAGGCCAGTGGGCCGACCACGTGCCTCGTGGTTGCAGCAAGTTGACCATCATCTCAAGGACATGGGGATGGGCCTGGCATCTGCCTGGGGGATGGCCAGACGGAGGCCCCTGGAGTACCGGCAGAAAGTGGACGCAGCGACGCGCTGTTCTGGCACATGCTCCCATACCTGACCTGACCTGACAAATGGGAAAAAGGAGACACAAAAGTAGAGGTAGACGGAAAGCCCTCTGCTTTGGGGGTTGGTTTCTGAAAGATTGCATGCATCATGGAGGAATTAGGATGGATTGGAGAGCTGAGATAGAGGGAGAGATATGAAGGAGATGCAATACAAAAGAAAGCAAAAAAGCAGAGGACACAGAGCAATCTTGATTTGGCAGTAACAGGCCTTTTGCTTCAGCTCTACTGTGGAGGATGCCAATAATTTTGAGAGCTTTAAATTTCACACAATCCAGGAGAGACAGACGTGATGCTGGGGCCCCAACCCTTGAAACAGAGCAGTATTCCATTCAGCTGTGGACATCGGCTTGTTGGCTGTGAGGAGTTCTGGTGTTTCAAGAAATGACTTGGAATCGCGGAGGACACCAATTCTGCAGCTGTGTTTGGAGGCCAACTTTGCTATATGCTCAGCTAAAGACAGTTCATGGCTGATGGTGAGTCCATGGTGTTCAACAGATTGAACCTCTTCCAGTCCATCCAGCTGACCTACAAAATAGACAAGTGAGTTTGTTTGACAACCCGTCTGAAGTGACATGAAGAGACTATAATTTGCAGGATTGAAAGACATGTTCCATTTACCAGACCAGCATTGATCTAATTAATTCCTAGTCAGTAGTGAGTGATATAACTGCTGTATCTGCCCATCAGTGGAATGGAGATGACTGTATGACACAATGTAGTGTCATTGGTAAAAGTGAAAGAGCGAGGTTTCTCGAGCATCAGAGAGGTCGTTTTGTCGATGAGAGACAAGAGTGGGCCCAAGACACTGTGATGAGACACTCCACCTCCACCGGGAGAGGAAAGGAGAGGAGTGTTTTCCATTGACAGCATTAGTATACGAGAAGATGTACTGAAGGCAGGTACATTCTGGAAGATTATCAGGTCCAATTATCACCACAAGTGAGTAAAGGAAGGGCCAATGAGTTGTCATCCTCCTGCTAATGGTGGATAATTGTGTTTAATGACCAATTTATACCAATTTTCCAAATTCAGGCAAAATTCACCTTTTTAGAAAAAAAAAATCATCATCTTTGTAATCGTCAAACACTGCGGTTTACATACAATTCATTTTTCTCTTTTATGATTGGGCAGTGAAAGCATAAGTATATGGAAAGTCAAGATAGATCTAGATAGATGGATTAAAGGACGGGATCCTCGAGAGGATTCACTGATGCAGGTGAAGTGTTCAACTCACCCTCTGCTTGTCCACGTCCATAAAACGGATGCCAAAATAGTCTCGCTCCAAGAGGTTCAGGTGGTTGCACACATGATCAATGAGGACACGACCCTTGGCGTTGCGCTGGTGACAGGAAAAAAGTTTCACTGTTGTCCATAAACCAAGGCTCGTTATTGGGATTATGGAACCCAATAAATGACATCATCAAGAGAATCCACCGAGACTATCAGCCAAATTATCATGACTATGACATCACTGTCAACCATTTCAAAATCGGTAACAGAAGCAATTGTCATCACCAATACGACCATAACAGCTACATTGTTGTTGTTAGATTATTATAAATCACTCACAAGCATTAAATAACTAAAGTACCAGGATTTTCTGTTGTTTAGCTCTGTGAAGATACAAATATTGAAGTTAGATCATTGCAATAACCCTGAGAATCAATTGCCAAGCTAAACAAGACATGTGATGTAATATGCAGATGTTGGTGATGTAGGAAGGAAACTAAAATGAAAAATTGTTTTGTTTTTAGCTCGTCTTCAATGATGTTGAGATGAGCTGTTAAAGCCATGACGATGTGAGTCCTTCAGTCCATACTTCCTTCTGGCACTTGTTAATAGGCCCATTAACATTTTTTCATTTATATTTTTTCTTACAACGAGGCAGATCATCGGCTTGTTTTGAAACTCCACAATGATGATTCATGACATCCATGTGCAAAAACGAACGTCGCCATTTTTAAAATTTCCATCCAGGTGGTGTGTTAATTAGCTAATTAATTTGAAATGTAATCTATGTTTGCATGTCGCTCACATATCACGAGATTCCATCATCTCACGAGATGTCTTGTGTTGTTTAATTTATCCTCTCAAATGAATTAGATCTTAATCTTAATTTAATTTGGCCTCTTAATGAAATTTTAACCTCAGTCATTAATACCCTCTTGCTCTGCAGAACAGGAAAGAAAGGGGAAGGGGAGGACAAACACTTAGGATGAGGGGTGGGGGAGGTGGTGCAGTTGTCATCACCAATACCACCATAACAGCTGCATTGTTTCAATAGACAACTTCAATAGACAAAAGTAATGGAGCATTTATCATCAATTCAGGACCCGCTCATTCTACAAAGTGTTCAAACTTAGGATGAAAGTGACAAACACTTAGGATGAGGGGTGGGGGAGGTGGTGCAGTTGTCATCACCAATACCACCATAACAGCTGCATTGTTTCAATAGACAACTTCAATAGACAAAAGTAATGGAACATTTATCATCAATTCAGGACCCGCTCATTCTACAAAGTGTTCAAACTTAGGATGAAAGTGACAACCACTTAGGATGAGGGGTGGGGGAGGGGTGCAGTCCGTTTAGTCCTTTTTTTAGTCTCCTTTAATCCTTTCAAGACACTTTCAACACTTTACACCTTATAGACCCTTTAGACCTTAACTACGATTGGAATGTACTGCACCCTTTCGACATTTAGACCCCATAGACCCTTTGGACTATTAGACAGCTTAAGACCAATAAAACCTCTTTCAAAACTTTAGACCCCTTCAACACATTCGATCCTCTAGATCCATTAGACTGCTGACACCCCTTGACCCTTCGATCTTTTACCACCCTTTAGACATTTACATCCTTTAAATCCCTTTAGACCCTAACTACATTTGGAAAGTACCCTTTAGACCTTTAGATCCCTGTGACCCCATTGAACTTTCGACCCTTAAAACCCCTTGCACCTGTAGACCCTTCTGACCTTTCAAGACCCTTAAAACCGTTAGACCTTTTAAACCCTAACTACTATTGGAATGTACCATTTAGACCCCATAGTCCATTTAGACCCCTGATGACCCTATTATCCATTTATACCCTTTTAACACCTTAGACCTGTAGACCCTTTAAAGTTCTTTTCTGACCCTTTTAGTCTTTTTGAGACCCTATCAACCATTTAGACTACTTTAGCCGCTTACACCCTTCAGACCCTTTATTGTATAAAAAGGTTTAAGGGTCTTTTCAATAGACAAAAGTAATGGAACATTTTTCATCAATTCAGGACCCGCTCATCCTACAGTATTCACGACATGAATACAATCGTGTTGTCAAGCCTTTCAGCCCCCACAGCCCCTTAATTTTCCATAAAATCAAACTGAAAATCAATTTCATCACATAATGCACCCCAATTATGGTCACCCTCCATTGGGAGATGAGAGTCTGTCCCACTTGGGACTATTCGTTCTTTCTGTCATCAGGCATCATCAGGAAGAAGTGATTTAAATGAAAAGTTAAAGCCGTTGTTCCATTTCCATTTTCCACATGAGTTTTTCAATCTCATTCTTCACTCCAAGTCTTCAAGATAGCTGTTCACCACCATCTCAGATCACCCCCACCCAAAAAGATGATATTTTCTCTCTATTAACCACCACCGCCACCACCCCTCCCCCCAAACCTTCCAACTTTCCAGTTTTTCCTTCCTGAGACTTTCCTTCTGTGTCAATCTTGTCCACCCAATGTGTCCTACCCAACCCCTCATCCCTCCCCTCTATTTTGTCCATCAAGGTTGATGTTGGTGATCCCTCAGCCACACCCCCTCTACTGTTCCTTTTGTTCTATTTCGTTCAGTGTTCTAGCTCTTCCCTGAGCATCAACTACAAAAAATGAGAAACAAGTAAAAAAAAAAAAAAGACAAAATGTCACCCCCCCCCCCCGTTGTTTTCGTAATCTTGCTGGATGGAGTTAAAGGGCTAGCCCATATTTATTTACAAATAAAATGGCCACCAGTCTACCAGTCAGCCATCTTTGATCAGATCACAAAATAAAGTGAAGGGCACATGTATGCCATCATGTACTGTGATTGTGCCATGTTTAAGCAAAATCAGACCATGCATATCTGAGAAATGGTTAAGGACACATTTAAAGTAACAAAATGGCCACCAGTCGGCCATCTTTAATCTGATCTCAAAAACAAATGACATGCAAATCTAAGCCATCATTTATTATTTGTGTGCCAAGTTTGAACAACATCGGTAAATGCATGTCTGAGAAATGGTTGAGGACGTGTTCCACATCAGGTGATTTTTTTTTTTTTACAAATAAAATTGCAGCCAGTCGGCCATCTTGGATTTGATCCCATTAAAAAATGTGCAAATGAAGGCCATCATTCGTTATCTGTGTGCCACGTTTAACCAACATCGGTACATGCATGTTCGAGAAATGGTTGAGAATATGTTAAACATCTTTTTTTTTTTTACAACTAAAATGGCCGCCAATCAGCCACCTTGGATCTGATGTCGAATTTTTTTTAGAAAGGTGCGTATGTAAGCGTGTGTCAGTTAAAATAAATAAATAAACGTGCGTATGCAAGCCATCATTCCTCAACTGTGCACCAAGGTTGAGCAAGATCGATCGGTAAATGCAAGTCCGAGAAATGGTCGAGGACGTGTTCGACACCGTGGGTTTTTTGGGGATTTTTTTTTTAACAACTGAAATGGCCGCCAGTCGACCATCTTGGATGTACTGTCGAAAAAAAATAAATAATGTGCATATATGTACCATCATATGTTGTCTTATTGCCAAATCCAAATAAAATTGGTCCATACATGTCTGAGATACGGCTGTGGATGCACACACACACACACACACACACACACACACACACACACACACACACACACACACACACACACACACACACACACACACACACACCCTAAAATCGAGACCAAATCCATAAGCCCCCGTTTCGAATTAAGTCCAACAGGAGCTAATAATCCCAGTTGACATACCATATTTTAGTTTGTAGATTTACAAGGTGAAGAAGGATGTCTCATTTGCATATTCCAACATGTCACCAGTAGCATCAATTACAGCAAATTGTATTTAGCAGATCACAATGGTGTTGGATAGGAAAAGCCATCTGGACTACGAGGATGCGCATTTTAGTGGAAGGGGTGGAGGACACCATGCTGGTGGATCATGATGGAGATGCAGCAAAGCTTGGATACTCTCAATCCCAAGCCTTGTATCAACAGCAGACAAGGCCTTTGCAGCAGAAGCAGGCTATTACAAGAACCGTGCCCTGGGGCTCTCTCTGCACAACCCATCGAATGAACCAGCTCACCCGAAGTGGACATTGTTCATGACATTTTAAAATACATTGAAAAAAATGTGCGAAACGGGTGCACGAGAGAATAGAACCTAAAGCCATTGTCACATTTACATTTTTCACGTGCGTTGAATGTTGGCAGATAATAACCAAACACTATCATTTGGAACAGGTCTCCGAATGCTCTACAAGTCTACAGGGTCCCTTGCCATGGCACTCTCCATCAATGAGGGGAATTCCTGATGGATGTACATCATTTGAAATCCATAGTCATTTCCAGAGATTAGCGCTATAGATTGGTGTCAAGGAAGCACTGATTGAATGTGCTTCAAGCTTTGTATAACAGCAATTACTGTCGACTGCAGGATGCTCACCATTGATAAAAATAACAAACTGCTCAAAGATGTATATATATATATATATATATATATATATATATATATATATATATATATATATATATATATATATATATATATATATATATATATACAGATGTTAAGGCTCATGGAAGAGCTGATGAGGCAATGCCCACTTTCCTTTCCCTCACAAATCCTTTGAGTCCCTCCCCCTACCCTCCCATTTTTCTTTTCCATCCTTGTCATTTCCCTTCCTTTCTAATTTTTTTTAATGAGGTGTTAGACATTAGACCACCCACCGCCGCCCCCCTCCCCCGGGCCCCCTTGCAAGCACGCACCCCTCCCTGAGCATATGTAATGCAGTACCTTCAGAGTTTTCAATATTCCAGCCTTGGATACAGGTATCCTTTTATCAAACAAATGTCAAGTGGCAATCATGTGATCTGAGAAACAATATGAATTTCAATTATTTTTCATTTTGATGTTAAACAACTCAAAATGAAAGAGGTGGTTTATTCCTCTGTTTGAACATCAACAATGTGTGCAAAAAAAAAAAAAAACATTGGATTGACAGTTAAACGCACCATGACCCCATTACTAGCAGATATGGGCTATTTGGATAGGACAAAAGAACTGCTTATAATAACACAATGGCAAGGGTTGTGCTAGAATCTCAAGAGATGAAGGCATACTAAGCATGCTCATGTTTATGTGAAAGGTATTTTGTATGATGATTTGGTAATTTAATTAGATTCTCTCTCGCTTCACAATGAATGAGAGAAAGATTAAAAGCAGCATTGCTTCATGAGAAAGCTGCAGGTAGCTGAGTTTGTACCATACTTGATTCTAGATCTGTGGTCCTGCATTTGATTCCTAACACAGGGTGACAATTAATCCATGGCCACATTTAAATCATGAACAAGTCTTCATCATAAATATCTCGTTTTGTTATTTTTTTCAGGTGACGTGAAGGACTAAGCTTTGGAAAACTGAACCCAATCATCAAAACCAAAAAATGGACAAACGCAGCGTGGAACACCACTCTATTATTTTGCCAATCACAACTCTATTACAATTGTTCAAAGACAGTTTTGGGCAAAGACAGAAATCTCAAGAGCTCGCCACCAACAAGGAAACTCTGCATACAGTTGTGAAGGATCTTAGTCTATATATCCATACAAAATCCAAGTGTCACAGCAGTTGAAACCAACAGACCATCCACAATGAAATAAGTCGCATATTTCTGAGACACTTCAGCACGTAATGGAAAACTTGTTTTTCCGCTCCCATGAACGCATACGTTTCAAAGGAAGTTATCTGACATCAGTGATTTTCAAGAAATGAAGAAGTGTGAATGTGACCAATATTTCCATACTGTGTTCTTTTAAATATCTGGTATCACCAAGTTATCCTGTTTACCAAAAGCAATTTATCAACAAAACAAATGTGTTCATCAATTAATTGTCATCCTGTATATGTTACCTAAAAGGAACTTCGACACAAGAGGCCATTAGGCCCATCAAAGTCTGCACTGGAATTTCTAACCTACGGTTGTTTGTCCATACTCTATCCATTTAAATGATGAACATCAAGCATGGAAGTAGCACGCATCATTTTTAAAGTATGATGAGGCAGGGATTCAAACCGTGGAAGTCCCAGATTCAGAGCAAAAAGCTATAACCACCGAGTGTCTGGCCAACGAGTATACACCACCGAGTCTGGCCAATTTCAACCACATAATCACCTGATGTGGTGTGTCAGCAGGTAGGCAATTCGAACTGCATCCTGGAGTAGAGGTGACACTGGGGCCATCTTTTTTTTAACCTAAAACTAGCAAACAAGACTCATCACTTCACTGACAGGAATATCAATTTGTGCGTAATTGCAAAAAAAAAACACTCGATGGTATTCATATAATACTTATCCTGCACAGTCTTGATAAGGACTTGGTGCAAGCCAACTCTTCTGTTTTTTGAAGGATTTTTTTCTTTGATCCAATACGGTGCCAGACCAGTGACTGATGATGTCACTTTTATCAAACGACATTTCTCATGGGTAGTTGATCAATTAGTTAAAGTTTTGCATCGATCGTTTAGTGGTTTCAACAATCGCAGATAATTTTTTTTTCATCCTGACCGGATCAAGCGTTACACTTGTCGAATTATGTCAAAACAAAGGAACCGATGACATTATCATTAACATATCTTATTTCTAATGGGGAGTACATGACAATGAACCATGTATAAATTTTTCTCTGGAGTGGTTTCACAGATATAGAGGTGCAAAGTTTTTCGGTTTTTCCAAGATGGTGCTTGTATCAAGTGACCTATGATGTCATAATTATTATAAATTCCTACAGGAGAAGGTGCACTTATGGTCAAAATTTGTTAATTGGTCCAACAGTTGCAAATATTTTTTTTTTTACTTATCGCATCAAGCGTTGTACATATCGGATTATGATGTCATAATGAAGACAGCAATGACATTATCATTAACACATCTTAATCTCTATGGGGAGTACTTGATAATGAGGCATGTGTAAATTTTTTCCATGTACTGTTTCAGAGATATAGAGGTGCAAAGTTTTTCGTTTTTTCGAAGATGGCGCCTTACCACGTGACCTATGACGTCATAATTATGACAAAAATTATACAGGACGTGGCGCACCTATTTGGAAAATTTTGTGTCAATCAGATTAACGGTTGCTGAGAAAATGAATTATTAAAATGCAGACACGTACATACACACGTACGCAATCAATCGCTGAACCCCGCTTTTCGCTTTGTGAGTGCAGGGTATCAAAAAACGGTTGTTGGTGTTTGTGTGTTCCTTTCATGTCCATCACTCTTTATTCTAAAAGGTTCCTGTTGTCATAGCATGAAAAAGTGGTGCAGTTGGAACCACTACATTAAACTCCAAGTCCTGCTAAAGATAATATTTTAATTAAACAGACACATTTTACAACTTTGAATTTTTTTTTCATGTGCAGCAAACCACATCCTTCTATCCAATTCCAGAATTTTTTTAAATTACAGTTTAAATTTGGAATGGTAATTTGTGGACAATGTTGATAAATGGCACATTTATTCCTTTCCACTCCCAAATTTATTTTTTCTTTTCCTACTCATCACACACTGTCCTGCACTGCTCCTTTTCATATTATTATTTTTTATTATTATTGTTGTTATTATTATTATGATGATATGATCCTCAATTTCACCTCCTATTTTCATACAAACAAATAGATTGTCTCTTCAGCCGCTTGTTAGGGTTAGGGTACCCACATCCAATACAAGAACTTCAAAATGACATATGAATGCTAAATGAGACCCTCTGTGCATACCTTGTGTCTGTGTGTGTTTACATTGATTCAGTTCTACTCGCAGGTAACTTTTAATGTGCTGATACTAGCATGATATGTGGAATTTGTGTAGTCTTTCAAACATAATTTTCAGCATTTAAACTGCAGAGTGGCAAATTTCAAAATGGTTAACTATAATTGTTCTGTTCCTGAATGCAAATCAAATTCACATAAATATATATTTTACCAACAACAGACAGTCGGGTTCTTATAATTTCCTGTTAATACTCATATCATGAGCGAGAGGCAACCATGGTGTGAACACACATGTATACACATGAATGGATGCTTCTCCTTTCACCAATAGATGCAAAAATCTAGATGCTTCTCGTTTCACCAATATATGCATCAGCAAGGCCCAGATATGTCCTTCCCATCAGTGAAAAGAAATACGATGGTTTGGGTACAATGAGCTCGTCTATGAACCTTCAGACTCAGTTGGGAGCTTTTGCAATTCAGACTGCAAGATATCAACTTTTTGGACGAGTTGATCAGGAAGTTCTCCAACTGTTTTGTTGTGCACCAATGGCACACCCCTTTCCCGCAGGTACGCTTTCAAGGGTTTTTGGCTTCTTCATGTTTTTTTTGTCGTTTCATTCCACTATCCTTATCTGTAATGTGTGCCGAGCAATCTGGGGTGGATTACGTAATTTTGAAAGTGCCGTATTAAATGCTAATAATGCCGTAGTTCCAATTTTTCCCCAAAGTAGGCCTTTTCGCAGAACTATGATCACACCTCAATTCCCTGTGAGCCACATTGAGCCACTTTTATTTTCTTTTCTGTTTTTACAGGAGCAAGGCTCATGGAAGAGCAAGGTATAACTGACAGTGGGATAAACATCAACTGAATGAACGAACAGGAAAGAGGATAGAGAGGAGGGGAGGAAACTGACCCTAGCAAGTAAAATGGTCGATGAAGGAAAGGTTAATGGGGGTAATAAAGTTCATGGATCAGACTTGGTGATGACAAGAGATGGCAGTGCACTGCTTGCTTGAAGTGCTGGAGTGAAGAGTGAAACAGAACAGCCTCTCAAAGGTTGTTCATTGTCTATGAGATCAGATGACTGAGAAGCACACAGAGTTGCACTTGACGTAAACATGCTGTGATAAAAGAAACATCACTCATTCCAATGGATGACAAACAGCTGCAAACATTTCTGAAGCACGAAAAAAAAAAAAGCATGACTGTGCTCAAAATGTCCTTCACTTATGAATATGGACCAGAACAATCAGAATAAATTGAACAAAAACTACGTTTTTCCTTTAAAAAGGACGTTTTTCTCAATCTTTTTGGTTTTGCTCAATCTCACACAAATCTTTTTGGTCCCATACATTAAAATATGCAGAAGAGAAAAAAAAAAAGAGTAAAACTTGTTAAATATATATATTGTTATTGATCTGGTTGAGGTGGTAAAATGGGGGATAAATTAAAATAGTTATTTCATAGTTCATGTTCATTCAAGTGTGATGCGATTCTCGTAAATGATGAGTGTCGAGCACATGTCTGATCTGTCGAGATCTTGTCTGCCCCTCCCAGTGTCTGTGTCTCAAGCCCGCCTTTCCCTGCTCCATACATTGTTGAGGCTTCACGAACATTGATCTTTCCTTATATGGAGTTCTTTCTCCACGAGTATGAAGTGTGGGCTCAGCGCAAGGACATGAGACCATATTTGGATATCTTTCAGGCTCAAGGCTACAGGACAGGCTGCTTGGCACTTCCAGATCATTATCTGTCCGTGGTGTGGAGATTTTCCTCCTTGCCAGCCAATGGGCACACACTATAAATTATCATCTGTCTGGCTGCATTGGCTAATTGGCATGCACCATGGATGGTTGGATGGGTGTTATAAAAAGTGCACACTGCATGCGTGGTTGCTGGTCATTTGTTCATGGTTCTTCACTTTTGGATTGGTGCTTCGTGGTTCATGGTGCTTTTGCCCTGCTCATTCTATTCCTGTACCAGGACCCTGATTGTTTGGTGGCTCGGTGCGTTTCGGTGTTGGAGAAACTTGGAGGTTTTGGTTCATGGTACACTTGGAACATGGTTGGACCAGCACACAATGCAGCGCAAGGACAGCCCTGCACCAGTCCGCTGCATACCCGGATAAAGGCTCACACCATATGCATCAGCATTGCCACAGGTTCCTCCATCTAATCTCCTTT